>NW_026000026.1:62441206-62446964 GCF_001458135.2 Marmota marmota marmota | reverse complement strand
TATATATATATATATATATATATATATATATATATATATAGAGAGAGAGAGAGAGAGAGAGAGAGAGAGAGATCAGTAGAGTAGAGGAAAGGGAACAGAGAGAGGAGAAGGGGGAGCATAATGGTAAGTCCTGGGGACTTAAATGGAGCAATATACTCCATGTATTTATAAGTATGTCTAAATGAATTCTAATGTTATATATAACTATTATGAATCAATAAAAATTTAAAAATCACACATATAAATTTAAATGATTACTTTAATGGAGCAAATTAACATATCCATAATCTCATATATTTATCTTTTATGGTGGTAAAATGATCTGGAATCTACTCTCCTAGCAAGTTTCTAGTATACATAAAATAGTATTTGTGGATTATATTTTGTGTTATATCTAAATTCATCAGAAAACCAAAGTCGCCTATGTTTTCTTATAGAGGTCTGTGGAATTCTGCAGTTTACACCTGATATATGTTTTGAAATAGGTTTTGTAAAAGTTATAAGGCATCTTTTTAAACTCCAGTATCTGCTTAACTTTTCCTTTTACAAATTCAGTGATCCCAGCAACATTTACTCTTGTTGATTTAGCCTCATGTTGAGAAAAACAATCACATTTCATCATCATGTATACTCCCATTGTGCATTACTAAATTTGTTTTACTAGTATTTAGTTAGTTACATCTATGTTCAGGAGAGATATTGATAAGTAGGTTTACGACATTTCGTGTAATACCTCTATCTGGTTTTGGAATTAGGGTAATTTTAGTACACACTTCACTCTGCTGAAATTTTCTCAAAAGATGTTGTGAGAAACTAGTTCTAGTTTTCTTTAAGTGTTTGATGGATAGATCTTGAAATCATCTGAGTCTGATGCTTTAAGTTTTGAAATATAATTGCTGATTCAAATGATAGATATTGTTAGAAATAGGTTCACTCAGATTATTCACTATTCATTGTGTAAATTCGGGTCTTTTTTCTCTGGTCCATTTGATATAAATTATTCAATTTGGAGGCATAGAGCTCTACTAGTTTTTGTATTTAAAAATATTCATAGTATCAGTAGAGTTTGTTTTATTTCAATTACAATATTTGATGTCTTTTTTATTTTTATTTTTTATTAGCACACTAGAATTGATTAATTGTTATTTATAAGCAACAAACTTTTATTTTTGGTGATTTATCTCTATTTTCCTGTTTTTACTTTCTTTTAAATCTTCTCTTATTTATTTTCTTCTACTTCCTCAAATTGTATTTTGCTGTTCATTTTTAAAAATTTTCTGAAGTATAATTTGAAGCTTTTGATACTAGATCATTTTCATTTTCAAATATATAAAATTAATGCTATCAATTTTTCTCTAGAAGATGGAAAGATCTCCTAGGCTCTTGGATAATTCTTACACAATTAACATTGTCAAAATGACCATACTACCAAAAGCACTATACAGATTTAATGCAAATCCTATTAAAATCCAATAATATTCTTCATAGAAATAGAAAAAATAGTCATGAAATTCATTTGAAAAAATGAGAGGTCCAGAATAGCCAAAGTGATCCTCGTCAAGAAAAGTGAAGCAGGAGGCATCACAATACCATATCTTAAATTATACTACAGAGCTATAGTAACAAAAATAGCATGGTATTGGTACCAAAACGGACATGAAGGCAAATGGTACAGAATAGAAGACACAGAGACAAACATAAATAAATACAGTTATCTCATACTAGACCCATGTGCCAAAAACATACTTTGGAGAAAAGATAGCCTCTTCAACAAATGGTGCTGGGAAAACTAGAAATTTGTATGTAGTAAAATGAAATTAAACCCCATCTCTCACCTTGCACAAAACTCAACTCAAAGTGGACCAAGGACCTAGGAATTAGATCAGAGAAGCTGAGCCTAATAGAAGAAAAAGTAGGCCTAAATTTATGTCATGTTAACTTAGGAACTGATTTCCTTAACAAGTCTCCTAAAACATAAGAATAAAAAATCAATAATCAATAAATTGAAAGAAATCAAACTAAAACTCTTCACATCAAAGTAAACAATCAAGAAAATGAAGAGAGAGCTTACAAAATAGAAGCAAATCTTTGCCACCTGTATCTCAAATAGAGCATTAATCTTTATGATATATAAAGAACTCAAAAAACTTTACATCCGATACACACACATGAAAAAAAATCAATAAATGGGTTAAGAAACTGAACAGACACTTCACAGAAGAAGAAATATAATTGGTCAACAAATATATTAAAAAAATCTTCAACATCTCTAGCAATTACAGAAAGACAAATTAAAACTTAAACTGAGATTTCATCTCACTCCAGTCAGAATGGTAATTATGAAGAATAGAAACAACCATAAATTTTGGTGAGGAATCAGGGAACAAGGTATATTGTTCTAATCCAAAGTAATTCTGGATTACATTGCTGCTGGGTCTGGAATTGATTCAATCACTCTGGAAAGCAATATGGAGATTCCTCAGAAAACCTGGGATGAAACCAGCATTTGACCCAGCTATTCCACTCCTAAGTTCATTCCCAAAGGACTTAAAAGCAACATACTGCAGTAATGTGGCCACATCAATGTTTATACCAGCTCAAAGAACAATAGCTAAACTATGGAACCAACCTAGGTTCTCTTCAACAGATGAATGAATTAAGACAATGTAATATGTGTATATATATATATATATATATATATATATATATACACACACATACACATACATACATATGTATACACACAAACACACACACACACTACGGAATATTACTTGGCCATAAAAGAGAATAAAATTATGGCATTTGCAAATAAATGGATGGAACTGAAGAATATCATGCTAACTGAAATAAGCCAATTAAAAAATACCAAAGTCTGAATGTTTTCTCTGATTTGCAGATGCTAATTTGACAATTGGTATGGGGTGTGCTAGGGAAGAACATAATTACTTTGGATTAGGAAAAGGGGAATGAAGGGAAGGGAAGGGGAATCAGAATAGGAAAGACAGTAGAATTAATTGGACATTACTATGTGCATATATGATTATATAACCAATGCAATTCTACATCATATACAACCAGAAGAATGAGAATTTGTACTCCATATGTGTATAGTGTGTCAAAATGCATTCTACTATTAAGTATAACTAATTGGAACAAATAAAAAGAATCTTTTTAAAAAAGTAGGGAGGGGAAGAACAGAAATTCTGTGGATTAGACAAAGAGGAATAAAGAGAAGGGAGTGGAAAAGGAGTAAAAAACAAATTTCCTTCTAGATGCTACTTGCTACATCTCACAAATTTTGAAGTATTGTATTTTGATATCTATTTAAAGTAATTTTGATTCTTTTTTAAGTTGCTTTTTTGATGTGTTTGTTAATTTGGTATGTGTTGTTCAATATGAAACATTTGGGGATTTTCCAGTTATCATTCTGTCATTAATTTCTAGTGTGATTATCATGTGTAAGAACATATTTTATAAGATATATTCTTTCATGTTTCTGAAAAGATGTTTTATGACCCAGGGTTTGGTTTATATTACTGACTATTCCATCTGAGCTTTAAAGAGATGTATATTTAAATGATGTTGGATGAAGTTTTACAAGAACACTGTTTACATTAATTTGATTATGCTATTAAGTGTTCTTTCAGATTTTATGCCCACTTGATCTATCAATAAATGAAAGAGTGAAACTTAATTATTAAATAATAATATTTTATATTTCTTCATTCACTTTTATCAGCTTTTGACTAGCATTATATAAATCTTCCTTACTGATAATTTTCCTTGCTCTGATATCTCTGTCTAAAATTCATAAGGCTAAGTTAGCTTGATTTTAACTAACATCAACCTAACACATGTGCCTCTACTTATATGCATCTTTATATTTAAGGTGTACATGTTTCCAATAGCAGAGGTTTGAAGTATTCTTTGTAGCATTTCAACAAAGAGTCAAAACAAATAAAATTATGAAGGATAAATAGGTCCTCACAGCTCGGGACACTGAGGCAGCAAGATCTTGAGTTCAAAACCAGCCTCAGCAAAAGTAATGTGCTTAGCAACTCAGTAAGACCCTGTCTCTAAATAATAATGAAAAAAATAGGGCTGGAGGTGTGGCTCCATGTTGAGTACCCCTGGGTTCAATCCCCAGTACCAAAATATATAAATAAATAGGGAGATTACATAATAAGAGTTAAAAATTGATAAAACTAAGCAGAAATAAGGAGCTCTGCCGTTGTTGTGGAATGCTTCTGTATTCCCCTTTCAGGCTTCCTTGTTTCTGATTCTGTTTTTGACTTTAGCCTTCCAAAAGTACACCTCCACAAACAGAGTATCTGGATGATTGTTAAACTGTAATCTACTTTTATTATCCTGGAGGCTAGTGATTTTACTTTAGTTAAAGGATAAAATATTCCATAATCTTACTTGTAGTTCTTAGTTGTTTAGTAGACTGTGCTGGGCCTCATTGATGACAAGTGGTATTTCAGAGGTAGAGGTATATTCCCCTTGCAAGGTGAGATGGGATTCTAAGGAATGGTAATGTGGGAGGAAGCCTTCTCCAAGAGGAATAAAGGTGGCACAGTTTTCTTTCTTCCTGGAGTGTAGTACATTTGTGAGGAGCTCCCTAGTCATATTTCACAATGGTATCTCCTCTTGTCCCTCTTCCAGAGTTATCAGAAGATCTCTCTTGGAACTTCACCCTGAGAACCTGGTAATGTTCCTAAAGTTGAAAATGTGATTTCACATGACAGACTTGGTTCACACTCCAGACAGTCACACAGGATTTTTTTTCACTCGTGCTCATTCACATTCAGTCTTTATCAGTTCATAAATTTGATAATTTCTGTTCTCTGACTAGTTGATGGCTTCAGCATCTTCAGTTTGTGTAAATGGATCAGCTGTGTCTGTCTGTACACAGTCTTAATCAGAGATAGATGTATGGCCTGCATCCTCAGTTCTCTAATGGTTTCAAGAAAAATTTACTTTCAGTCTGTTCAGCAGTTCCTCCTTGTAATGAGAATACTGATTTCTAAGGTCTTTAGGTTTGGAAGCACAAACAAGAAATCAACATTCTTAATTTTGCTCCTTAAGTTGATTCATTTTTGAACATTGTGAGAGTTTTCAGTTGGACTCCCATGTTCTTGAGACAAGACCAAGATTTTATTAATTTCTGGCAATACCAGATTATCTAGTCTCATATTTCTTTGCCCCTGACTATAGTCAGCCATTTCTCCAAGGAAAACTTGTTGCCTTTTTAAAATATATATATTTAGTAAAGAGTGGGATCCCTGTGCATGCTCATTGTGGTACTAGGACTTTTCAAATAAAACCCCAAGCAATTTCTGTTCAGCACATTTATTTTCCCTTCAAACATAATCTATAATTTTGTTCATATAAGAAAATTACCAAAATCAAGAAAGACACTATTTAAAATTTTATATTTTCAAAAAAATTAAATTATAATATAGTTATCTGATAAAAATTATCTATCGTTCAAATATATAAATTATACATACATACTGAACAATTACAAAACCGCTACTGAGGTATTGGATGATTACCACACCAATAGAGGGAAAAAGAATTGTATATACATTATTTTTTTTTCTTTATTTCAACAGTGATTTATATGAAGTAGGAATATAAACAGAGTAGTCCTAAGAAAACTTTTACTACTTTTAACATAGCAAATTGGTGAGAATAATTAAGCTAGTAAGCTTGCAAAAAAAAAAAAAATATATATATATATATATTAATA
>NW_026000026.1:62429243-62439736 GCF_001458135.2 Marmota marmota marmota | reverse complement strand
AATTATGTGTTTGTGTGTGTGTGTGTGTATATATATATATAAAATCTTTGATGAGTTTGGTGACTTCCCTGACCAATAGAGCCTCCTATGTCAATGCCATATCCCTTATTTTCAGGAGTAGCACACATCTAATGATTGTTTTATTTATTTATTTATTTATTTTTAGTTGTAGATGGGCACAATACCTTTTATTTATTTATTTATTTTTATGTGATGCTGAGGATGGAACCCAGTGCCTCACATGTGCCAGGCGAGCAATCTAACACTGAGCTACAATCCCAGCCCCCAATGATTGTTCTTTATGGAGTGTGCAGATGCATTCATTTCCTTCAGTTGGGACAAGTCTAGGATTCTAGGATCCCTGCCAACTCAAAGTCATCCTTAAAGTAGACTATGGTGCTGTTGGAGTCATTCTGTAATGTCGGTCATCTTTTACCAAATCCTGCTTTCTTCACATCTTATTGGATATTTCAAGGACCATCTCCTTATTCTATACTCATAAATCTCAGATCCTCTGAGTCTGTGAAACCCAATTTATGACAATGTTATGCCCTTATAACATTTTATATAGTAAAACATGAAATAATAATAAAAATAAACTATTTTAGTGTGCATTTGGAGTTTGAATGGCATATATACTCATGATTTCCACTTATTATTCCCAATTACATCTTGAGGTTAGCTAAAGAAAAAGAATGTCACCCTAATTGCGCCATCATTCAAACTGAATCCCTTTTGAACTTTTATTCAGGTTACTGTCAAGCCATTGATTGAAGTACTTTCAAATAAATAAAAAAATACTCTAAAATTATTTTTTTCTAACTTAAAAAGTAATAATCTCACATATCTGCCTATTTTATTTCCTCAAAAATATTCACTAAGACTCTAATACGTTCCACAAAAATGGAGATACAATAGTGAACAAAATGGAAAAAAAATGTCTCTTGTCAAGTTTAAAACTCAGTAGGGAAGAGAAAGGTAATATACAATGTCAGAAGATAAGAGCTATAAAAAAATAGCCAGGCGCAGTCACACACACCTGTAATCCCAGCTACTGGGGATGCTAAGACAGGAGGATAGTGAGTTCAAAGCCAGCCTCATCAAAAGTGAGGCACTAAGCAACTCAGTGAGACCCTGTCTCTAAATAAAATACAAAATAGGGCTGGGGATGTGGCTCAGTGGTCAAGTGCTCCTGAATTCCATCCCTGGTACACTGCCACCACCACCCCTCCCTGAAAAAAGAGCTATAGAAAATGCTAAATCACATTAAAGTGGAATGTGACTAAGGGTATAACTGTAGGTACATGTTGTAAGACCTGAGTTGATTTATTTTTCTAAAACATAAAGAACCTAAGGGCTCAAGCGCATGTTCACCTGGGTAAGGAATATGCTAGCTGAGGGGCAGGCAGTGCAGACTGTCTGAGGTGACAACATGGTTGAGTGCCCCAGAACAGCAAGGTCAGCATGGATGATATAGAGGTTGGGGAGGTAGAGAGCAGTAGCAGTTTAGATCACAGAGTGAATGAGGCAAGGACATGAAGTTCCTGACAGGCTATTATTAGGACTGTTTTATTTTTAATTAAGTTTTGTTTTGCTTTATATCCTCAGAGTGAATTGGAAATCATTGGAAAATTGAGTCTGTGGTTTAACTGATTTATATTTTAAACTTACAACTTAAAATATAAATTTAGGAGGCTTACAAGAATTCCACAAAAACGTTAAGGACTTGGAGATTGCCAGCACTGCTTTAAATTAATTTGTCATAAGGTAGAGAAAAAAGAGAAATAATACTGTGCTTTAAAATAGATTTTTTTCTTCTGTATATTCTCATAATAGCAAGAACAGGTGATAAGAAAGCAAAGAAAACTAAAGTATTTGAATCAGTGAAACATGACCATGTTTCTGTATATTACTTTTATCTTTTTCTGTATATTACTTTTAATTGAGGTATGATTATCTTTCTGATAACTTCTACATTTCATACGTATAGATGCAGTGTTTTTACATATTGTTAATCCACCACCAACATTGATAATAGAAAATTTATTCTAAAATACTTGAATGATTATAGAATATTCCTTTGAATGGATATTTCACATTTGACTATTTTTCTAGTGTTATAGTTATATAAAAGTGTGAATATATTCTGAAATGGAATTATAAGTCAAATGACATAGTTGCTATTTTTTTATCTTGAAATATATAAAAAACATACTAAACATACTTAGAATCATTTAAATTGATACCTAAAATAGATCATACTTTCTTCAAGTTTTTTTCCAGCATTATATTATTTAAGGAACTTATTTTAATAAAATTTGAAGTTAATAAACAGCCACTGAATTCACTTATACATATATTGTTTAATTTGAATTCTATTTGGCAATGGTTACATTGTTTATGCATATAGATTACAGAGCAAAAAATAGGCAGCAGAAAATAAAGTTAGAAGCTAAATGAACAATAATGGTTTGTGTAAGTGAAAGGCCAAGAAAATAGAAATAAACAGGCAGATTCTGGATAATTAGAAATATAAATATTTAACTAAAATGAAGTGTGAGAAAATTTTAGACTCCAAACTTACTCTCAGAATTCCTGTTTCATTTTCTGGGTAAATTGTGATTAGATCTGGAAAATAAGTGTGAGTAAAGGGTGTATGCTTGATTGTAATGAGTGCATGTGTATGGGATCTATAAGTGTGCATATATGAGTGTGTCTATGGGATGTGTACAAATGTGTGTATATAAAGAGCTGAGGCCTCTTGACACCACTCGCATTTGTGAACTACCTTGAAAATGACTCTAAGCTTTAGGTAAAAATATCACATGACTTAAAACATGGCAAATATATTTAACATAACCAGGAATCTGAGTTGATTTTAAATTTGCAGAAATTGTGAGAAAATAAGTGTTTGGAGTTTTGAAGTCACAGATTTGGGGTTGCCACAAATAATAAATACCATTTCTTAATATTTTAGATTGCATTTTCTTTAAAAATACAATCACTTACACAACCCAGAATACAACTACTACAGTAAAAAATTAATACAAATACAGTAATATCTAATTCATGTATCAATTCAGTTTAGGAAAAAATCTTTCTAAAATTATGTTTAGAATAAGAGATATAGGATAGACCAGGCCAATGGCACATGCCTGTAATCCCAGCTACTTGGGAAGCTGAGGCAGAAAGATCACAATAATAGAGATGATAATAATAACAATAACAATAATAATAACAATAATTGCTATGTTTTGGTTTTCTACATGCTGGAGCAATTCCTCTGGAAATACACACACACACACACACACATACACACACACACACACACACTCATACATATACATAAATGACTTGTTTCCAGATCAGGACATGTAAATATATAAAAAAAAACTATCATAACTCAGTCCATCACATATCAGATACAGCATTTATCTCTATGCTATATAAAGAGCTCAAAAAGCTAAACTCCAAAAAATTTTAAAAATTTAAAAAAAAAATAACCCAATCAATATATTGGCCAAGGACCTGAAGAAACACTTCTCAGACGATTATCAATCAAGCAACAAATACATAAAAAAAAGTTCATCATCACTAGCAATTAGAGAAATTGAAATCAAAACCACTCTAAGAATTTATCTCACTCCAGTCAAAATGGCAGCTATTATGGATACAAAAAACAATAAGGATGTAGGGGAAAAGTTACACTCACACATTGCTGGTGGAACTTCGAATTGGTGCAGTGAATATGGAAAGCAGTATGGAGATGTCTTGGAAAATTGGGAATGGAACCACCATTTGACCCAGTTATCCCTCTCCTTGGTCTATATCCAAAGGACTTCAAAACAGCATATTACAGGGACACAGCTAGATCAATGTTTATAAAGTAGCACAATTCACAATAGCTAAACTGTGGAACCAACCTAGATGCCTTTCAGTAGATGAATGAATAGAAAAAAATGTGGCATAAGTATACAATGGCATATTACTCAGCAATAAAAGTGAATAAAATCATGGCATTTGAAGGTAAATGGATGGAGTTAGAGAAGATAATGCTAAGTGAAGTTAGCCAATTCCCCAAAAACTGAATGCCCAATATTTTCTTTAATATAAGGAGGCTGATTCATAGTGGGATAGGGAGTGGGAGCTTGGGAGGAATAAAGAACTAGATAGGGCAGAGGGGTTGGAAGGGAAGGGAGGGGGCATGAGGTTATTAATGATGGTGGAAAGTAATGATCATTATTATCCAAAGTACAGGTATGAAGATACGAATTGGTGTGAATATACTTTGTATACAACCAGAGATATGAAACGTTGTGCTCTATATGTATAATAAGAATTGCAATGCATTCCGCTGCCATATATAAATTAAAAAATGATATAATTTTTTTTTCAACTTATAATTATGAAGATAGAAATTTCCAATGAAGACATAAAATAATGCTTAGCATTTTTATTTATCAGGAAAAAACAATTAAAATCACACTGAAATATAATTACAAGCTAGAATGTCTAGTCTGTTTAGTCTGTTACCCCTTTTTAAGTATATCCTCTTTTAAGTGCTTGAAAAAAATTATAATATCAAGGTTAATGAGTATAAATAGTAACACTGTCTTATACTTTGCAGAAGAAAATGTGAAAAGATAGATACTTCAAAAAATAAGTGATAATTTCTTTAAAATTAGCCATTTACTTATCATATGAGCTAACCATTCAATTCCTAGATATTTATTCAGGAAAAATACACAAATTTTCATAGCTCATTTATTTATAACAGTATAGAACCTGCAATAACCAAATGACCATTAAGATGTGAACAGAGAGGGCAGATATATTTATATTAATACATTAAAAAACTATATATGTGTATACTGTGTATGTGTGTACTATGTAGAATTACAACTGAGAAACAAAGCAATGTAAACTTATGAACAAGATTGAAAAACAACTTCATACTAATTAAAATAGAATCAGGCAAAATATATCTGTAGTGTATAATTCTGTTTTCTCTAAAATACAAAACTAATCTTTCTTGACAGAATTTTTTAAAATCTGCAGTTACTCTTGTGCGAATATAATTGGGAAGAGGCATAGGGAAATTTGGGGTGTGATGGAAATGATCTATGTTGAGTACGTTCAATTTATCATGACTCATCAATCCCAAAACTTTATTTAATTTATAAGAATTCATTTTATCAGTGATAAATTGCCCCTAAATAATGTTCATTCAGCATCACACCAATTGGGATAAAACTTTTTTTTTAAAGTTAAGAAAAACAAAAGTGAATCAATTAGCTGGGGAAAAGAAAATTGGTAATAAGACTTTTTGCCAATGAACCACCTTCAAATATTTGACACACCAATATATTTAATTATCTAAAATAAGGACCTATTTGATTGAAAATCTTGCTAGTACAATATAGGGTGTGGGACATAGCTTAGTGTGAGAGTGAATGTTTGGCAGGCTTTTGCATTTGTGAGGATCTGGCCTTGATCCCCAGCACTATGGAACAGAAAAGAAAGTTTATCCTTACAAAATAAATTAGGCAAGAGGCTAAGGGGAAAATGCAGAAGCTTGTCAAACATTAGAGGGGCACAGTGAAGGTACCTTGTACATGGAGAGTCCCCTAGAATGTTGCAAAGCAATGTTCTGAAGGCAGAGTCCTCCACTCAGCATCTGAGAGTTGATGTTGCATGTATTCCTGACTTAAATAAAGAAGAGCCATAACTTAGAGGCACAGGTTTACTATGCAGATATATTTTCTAACATAGATTTTTTAGGAGTATTTGAGTTTAACAAGTAGTAGACTTTTAAACTGAGGAGTGTATCCAAAAGCGATTGGTTAATTTTAGAAAGAAGTGCTTCCATCGTTGTAAAGTGAATGATGGGCATTTTCTTGGGACTGTTTTTAATTCTCACTGATGATTTTTATGTACAGCATCAGTGGAGTGATGCTAGCTTAAGTCTTGTGGTAATTATTTCAGATGTGATAACAACTTGAGGAATTTAGAGGATTAAGTATACACTATCTTTTGGAATTAATGATGAGAAAATTTGAAAACTTAAAAACAAGTGTGAAATGGGAATTGATATGAAGAAAACTAATTCCTGTTAGAGATGGAACAGTATGGGTTCAGGAATATACATAAACAATTGACTACGAAACTGGGGAATAATACATACATTTCCTTGAGGAAAAAGTGTGGACACATGAAATAATAAATAATTGTTGAAGGGAAAGGAACATAGAGCATTGCACATTTCTCAATAAGGCAAATATAATGCTCTATATCCCTTCCCCTTCAACAATTACTTATTATTAGAAATTTCTCAATAAGGGAAATTTCTAAAATTGAAGAATATTGGTAGTCATGTTGAATTGTATTGGGTGGAAATTATAGACAATATCTATGATTTAGATATGAGGTAACACTAGAAAACTCACATTAATTAATCATTGACTGTTCAGAGGCAATGAGACTATGAGACCTGTAATCTAGTTAGTTAATTAATTCACTTGATGCATTAATAATTTGATTGCAGAACTGGATGGCAACTGTAAGCAGGTAGGACCTGGCTGGAGGAAGTAGGTAGGTTACTGGGTTTGAGCACTTGAGGATTATATTTTGCCCCTGGTTCTTCTTTCTTTCTCTGCTTTCTGGCTGCCATGAGTACAACCTTCTCCAGGACAACCCTCTGCTATTATGTTCTGTCTCATCTCAGACCAGAGCAATGGCAATGGATTCAGTTGACCATGGGCTGAACCTCTGAAACCGAGACAAATAAACTTTTTCTTTTCTAAATTTGTTCTTGTCAAATATTTTGGTCACAGTGACAAAAAGCTGACTAACACATTTATCAACTTTAGGATTTGAAGAGTATACATTTGCATTTCAGCCAATCTTCTGTTATAAAATATCCTTTCTAGATATAATATATTATCCTTTCCTTCAAATATTATTTCACAGACTGTTTAACCTTAGAAATTTCATTCATTATAAAAGTGCCAAATGCCATCAACCTATTTCTACTAAAGGCTATAATTTATTTATGAACGTATTTATATTTTATATGTTGCTAATTGCTCTTGTTATATCTTAAGTGGGAACCTCATTTTTCTTTCTTCTACAATTTTAATGCAATTTTTGAGTCTGTAAAGACTGTGAAGATATTTTAGACAAAAAGAGTGTTTATCATTGGAAGTAACATTAAAATTCATTTGGTTAACAACAACAAAGAAGAAAAATCAAAAAATGTTAGAAATCAGATGGGTATGATATTATTTTGGTTCCTGACTATGAGTTGCTACAAATATTTTTATTAGCTTTGAATATGAAAGTGTAAATTTATTTAAAAAAAACCTAGTGACTCAATAGCATGTGTTTAAAATTATTTTAAAGAAAATAAAATATTAATTGAAAAAACATTTCGTCATTTCTTATTTACTTATGGAAAAGAAGATATTGTTCATTTGAGTTTTCTATTGACTTCACCTTGGTTTGGTGTTCTGGAAGTTAAAATATCAAAGACAGAGAAAGACATCAAAGTGTGAGGAAAAAGTAGTAAAAGTGTTTGCATGAATGCTGGTATTTATTTTTAAAAAGTTGTGCAAGAAACATAAATAAACATATATAATTAAAATATCAATATTCTACATTATTAAAATATCCTCACAAGCTCTACAGACATACTGACTTTTTTCTGATACTAATATTTACTTTATTTCTTTACTAAAATATAGATATCCTCATTTTTAGACTCCTAAATATATGTGATAAATCATTTTGAAGACAAATTCTAAATATAATCTATCACATTGCTCTTTCTCCAACTCAAATTTGGAATAAATTACTGGAAGCAATGGGAAATTAAACAAGTTGAGAATGGACTCTTCAGAAATATAAAATTTCATGGGCATGTTTCAATTTGAATCTCTGTAGATCCTGGACACCTGGTCTCCAATATAGTGAGAAGACAAATTCCTGGCTTAATCTGTGCATTGTCAGGCACTAAAATGTTCTAGATCCAAACAAATAAACAAAGCAAAATGAAAACAAGCAAAACGGCTCTGACATTATTAGTCTCCATTCCTTTAATGAATATCTTTTGGAAACCTTGTCTGTATGTCAGGTGGTGAGCTACATGTAGACTTTCTATGATATGCTATCATAGTATTTTTCAGTGAAAGTATTTTTGAGCAATTTTTAATTAACATGTCATTTACTCTGTATTAAAATTCACAAGTTAATATAGAATTTAAATACCAAAAATCATGAAATGTTATTATAATTATGAAATCTTTTCCAAAGCTGTATTTGAGAAACCCTTTAAAAAGGAGAAAAGAATAATGGACAAAGATTTTCTTCCATTTTATAGGTTCTCTTTTCATATTCTTAATTGTTTCTTTTGCAGTGCAGAGGTATTTAATCTAGCTATTTCTGCTTACTGATTCTTGATTTTATTTCTTGAGTTTTAGGAGTTAATTAAGGGAGTCAGTGTGTGGATTAGTATGTTGGACACTTGACCCTAGAAATTTCATAGTTTTCTGTTATTTCCTGTCTTTGATCCACTCTGGGTTGATTTTTGTGCACAATGAGAGATAAATACCTACATTAATTTTTTTCTACATATGAATATCT
This sequence comes from Marmota marmota marmota, assembly GCF_001458135.2. Classification (NCBI taxonomy): domain Eukaryota; kingdom Metazoa; phylum Chordata; class Mammalia; order Rodentia; family Sciuridae; genus Marmota; species Marmota marmota. The sequence continues at coordinate 62,431,096 of NW_026000026.1, read as the reverse complement.
AATTTCCACCACCCCACCATTTATTAAAACAGCTATCTTTTTTACAATGTATGTTTTTTGGCAACTTTGTCAAAGACCAGATGACTGTGTCTCTGTGGATTTAACTGTGTCTTCAGTTCTATCCATCATGTTTGCTTTGGTTCCAATATTGTGCTATTTTTCATACTATGGCTCTGTAGTATAATTTGAGATAAAGTATTGAGATGCTTCTTGCGTTGCTCTTCTTGCTCAAGATTGTTTTGGCTACTCTGGTCTTTTATTCTTCCATATGAATTTTAGGACATTTTCTAGATCTGTGAAGAATGTCATTCATATTTTGATGTGAACTTTACCAAATCTGTGTATCACTTTTGTAAATATGGTCATTTTGACAATATGAATTGACTACCCAAAACATGGGAGGTCCCTCCATCTTCTAAGCTCTTCAATTTCTTTCTTCACTCTTCTATAGTTTTTATTTTGGATAACTTTCACTTTGTTGGTTATATTTATACCTAATTTTAGTTTAGTTTAGTTTAGTTTGAATAAGATAGTTTTCCAGATTTTATTCTCAGCAGATTTATTATGGGTATATAGGAAATTGATTGTTGTATGTTCATTGTTCTTGTATCCTGATATAATAGATATCCATGTGTAGAAAAATGAATGGTGTTGGTTTTGTCAAAGGTCTTTTCTACATCTATTGGGTAATCATGTGATTTTTGTCCTTAATTTTATTTAGGTGGTGAGTTATATTTATTGATTTATATATGTTGAATTAAGCTTGCATACCTAGGATTAAACCCATTTGATTAGTGTGTACAATCTTCTTAATATGTTTGGGCATGAAGATTGCTAATTTTCTGTGTGTGTTGGTGGTGCAGACCAGAGATTGAACTCAGGGACACTGAACCACTGAGCCATATCCCCAGCCCTCTTTTGTATTTTTTTAGAGACAGGATCTCTCTGAGTTGTTTAGTGTCTCAATTTTGCTGAGTCTAGCTTTGAACTTGAGATCCTCCTGACTCAGTTCTCTGAGCCACTGGGTTTATAGCCATGCACCACAGTGCCTGGAAAAGATTGATAATATTTTATTGAGGATATTTGAACCTTTTAAATCATGGATATTGGTGTGAAGTTTTCTTTTCTTGATGTGTCTTTGTCTAGTTTTGGTATTAGTGTATTATTGGTTCTATAGAACAAATTTTAGAGTGTTTCCTGCCTATTTCATGGAATAATTTGCGAAAAACTAAAAGTAGTTCTTTAAAGATCTGGTAGAACTTGGCATAGAATCCATCTGGTACTAGGCTTTTGTTTTTTGGAAGACTTTAAATTAGTGCATCAATTTCATTGCTTAATATTGGTTTGTTTCGGTTTCCCATAACATGGAGGTTAAATTTGAGTAGGTCATATGTGTCTAGAAACTTGTCAATAATGTCTAAGTTTTCCACTTTATTGGAATATGAGTTTTCAAAATAGTTCATGATGATCCTCTAGATTTTAGAAATATTTGTGATGATATCTCTTTTTTTATCCTTAAGTTTATTAAATTATTATTAGCAAATTATGTTATATGTATTCATGAATGCATGATTTGTCTCTCTCTCTTTTTTTGGTTAACTTGGCTAAGGGTTTATCAATAATTTTATCTTTATAAAAGACCAATTTTTATGTTGGTATTATTTTTTATTTTCAGTTTCATTAATTTGAGTCTTGGTCTTATTATTTCATTTTTTTGTTTATTTTGGAATTATATTTTCCTTCTTTTTCTAGGGTCTGTGGTAGAATGTTAGATTATTTATAACAGATACTGTTTTGAATATATATATATATATATATATATATATATATATATATATATATATATATATATA
>NW_026000026.1:62386851-62429174 GCF_001458135.2 Marmota marmota marmota | reverse complement strand
ATATATATATATATATATATATATATATATATATATATATTACTATTCACATATATTATCAAGAATATGTGAATAAATCAAAAAGCCAAACACCAAAAAAATCCCCAAGGATCCAAATAGTAAATTCATAAATGAACTAACAGGTATTTCTCAAAAGAAGTTATGCATATTATCAACAGAAACGTAAAAAAAAAATAGTTCAAGATCCTTAGAAATCTGGGAAATACAAATCAAAACTTACAATAAGTTCTTACAATAAGTTCTCACTCCAGTTAGAGTAGCAATCATCAAGAATACAAATAATAAAGAATGTTGGTCAGGATGTGGAGGGCAAATTTACACTCATGCATTGCTGGTGATACTGCAAATTAGTACAACACTTTGGAAGGCAGAATGGACATTCCTCAAAAGACTAAGAATGGAGCTACCATTTGACCCAGCTTTCTCCCTCATTGGTATTTGCACAAGAAGACTAAAATCACCATACTATAGTGATACATGTATAGAAATACATAGCACAATTCACAAGAGTTAGGTTATGGAATAGTTTAGGTGTCCTTCAACATATAAATGGATAAAGCAAATATGGTGTGTACACACAATAGAGTTTTACTTAGCCATAAAAAAGAATGAAATTAAGTCATTTACTAGCAAATGTATTGCTCTAGATACCATCATACCAAGTGAAATAAGCTGAATTGGTAAAGAGTTGAATGTTTTTTCTCGTATACAAAAAAAGAATTTTTTTAAGAATTTTGTGAAAATGAAAAGAAAAAGTGTAATAGAGAAAGGCAATTAAGGGAGAGGGAGGAGGAATGGGAAAGGGAGGAGCTTTAGAATGAAATTTCTCAAATTATGCTATGTGCAGTGTGAATATAGCACAATGAATTTCACTTTTATGTACATCCATAATGCACCAATTAAAAAATAAATGAATAGAAGAAAGACCAACTGTGGTAAGGGATCAATGGGAGGGAGGAGGACAGGGTAAAGGCTTTCTAGGTATTCAAATGGAGCAAATTATGTCATATGCATTAATGAATGCATGATTTGTCAAAATCAACCTCACTATTATGTAAAACTATAGTGTACTAATAAAAATGTTACAAAAATGAAAAGAGGAGTGGATCCAGATGTAAGAGTGAGAGCACTGAAAGAGGACCCTAGAGAAAAATGATAGACTCATGACTAGTTTTCACACTGTTTACCCCATTGATATTAATTATCTTTACTTCATAAGTATCCCTCTTTTCCATATAGTAATAACGGGTTGTGGGTTTAAAAAATAGTCCAAATTTGCATTTTTTTCTGCCATATAGATGTTTTAAATATGAATCCTACAAAAGACTTGGGGGACGGAAAGAAAAGGAAAGAACTTAATTTTTTGTTTCTCCATATAATTATAAGTAATTCAAACTTTTACATCACAAATATATAAATTTTCTAAAAAATAGCTTATATTAAAAAATGCAAAATACATTTAGGGTTTGTGTATGGGTACTTAATGAAAAATTTTGGGATAATATGCATATTATGAAATTATTTATTTTTTGAAACTAATTTAAGGTTTAAAGGAAAGAAGTAGCAAATGAAATGATCCTTTCAGGAGAGGTATAATTAAAAGCTCAAATATGTTATTTTTTGAAATCTTTTTACTTGTTTTAATTAGTAATACATGACAGTAGAATGCACTTAACACGCCATATATTATGGAGTATAATTTCTCATTCTTTTGGTTTTACATGATGTAGAATTCCACCAGTTGTATAGTTATATATGTACATAGAGTGATAATGTCTTATTCATTCTACTTTCCTTCCTAATCCCATTCCCCCTTTCCTCCCTTCACTCCCCTCTATCAAATATGTTTTTTTACATTAAAATTAACCTTTCAAGTTTTAGAAAACCTAGTTAACAATGGAAATGTGTAAAGCATTGAGATCCATTCAATGCTTGATTTCATTCTTCTGTAAGAAAGCTCACAAGATTTCTACTGTGTTTTGTTTTGGTAGAATTTTCCAGTATTTAAATTCCAATGATTAAAACTTGTTGGTATAAACCTGTAACTATTTCCTATGATCATTAATCTTAAGAAATACTGATGGTTCAGATATTAGTATTCTCTGAGATGAAAGAATAGGCCATATAATTTGTTGTATATATAGTCTTTGCCCAACTTCCTTTACTGTGTAATTTTTTATTACAAAAAATTAATTTGAGCAAGTGGTACATGCCTGTAATCCAAGCAGCTCAGGAGGCTGAGGCCAGAGTATGGTGAGTTCAAAGCCAACTTCGGCAAATTATCAAGGCCCTCAGAAACTTAGTGATAGGGGAAATATGGCTCAGGAGTAAGTGTCCTGGGTTCAATACCCAATACTACATCATCATCATCATCATCATCATGGCTGCAGATGTAGCTTAGTGGTAAATAACTTGCCTATCATAAGCAAGGCCCTGGTTTAGATTCCCAGCATTGCAAAATAAAAAACAAATACACAAATACAAACGCTTACTTGACCAGTAGTATATTTAATTATTAATAAATTTAGGTGCTAGAAACTGGTGCCTATTGGTCATATTTCTATTAAGGTAATGAGATACCTGAGGTAATAAACTTTCTGGTGGAAAGGTTTATTTTTGCTCATAGTTTTGAGGTTTTCGTACATGCCTGGTCTATTAGCTTTGTTTCTTTGGGCTTGTGGCAAGTGCACTTCATGACAGGAGAGAGCATGGCAGAGCAAAGCTGTTCACTTGGTAGCCAGAATGTGAAAAAGGGAGAGGGGAAGAGACAGTTTTCACAATAGCCTTGAGGACAATACCACAATTAATCTAAAACTCTCTCAGTGGTCTCCATTAATTAAATATTCTACCACCTCCCAAATAAGCATTAAAAAAATGGGTCTTTGGTGGATTTTTAAGATCCCAACTAAATCAGGAGAAATCTTAGTTCTATCTCTTATTATTTCTGGGCATCTATGTATATATATTGGAGCCCCAGTTTTCTTTGTTTAAAATTAATACAACAAGACTTATTTTATCTTTAAAGTGATTGTCTCATTCTTAATTAACTTTTTTGTTGTTTCTTAATTTGTTCTTTTTGAAGCATAAATCATGTTTCAAAGAGCCTAACTTATACAGTTAAATTTGCAGATGTGCATAGATTTTTCTGATAATATTTTATATCTGCATATACTATTAGAATAGTAATTGGTTAAATACATTTTCTCATGATTGCCAAATTACATGTAGGTCATTATTATTATTATTATTATAGAAGATGATGATGATTATTATTATTATCATTATTATTAAGCATAATAATATGGCTCTATATTGGCTCAAGTACATTTTTTAGTAAATCTATCACACTTAGAAGAATATATGTATATATATGTATATACATATACATAGATTATATTTCATACATATTGAAATATAATCTAAGTCCAAATTTATGAGACAAATTCTTGGTGTAAATTCACACACTGTTGTTGGGGAATCATTACAACTGAGTCAATTCTCGTCAACTTACAGATTCAATTGGTATAGACTTTCTCATCCAATGAATGATGTGATCTATTTGCAGTTAGGGGCCATTCATTTGAAAAATACAGCAAAATTAATCAATTAGGTTTTTTATTTTTCTATATTATGAAATATAGGCTTCTCTTTTTGGAAATTCATCAAAATGTGCATATTGGTTTTTTTTAATTTTTATTTATTTTTTTTGTTACTGGGAATTGAGCTCTGGGCCATTCAACCAGGAGCCACATCCCCAGCCCCTATCTGTTTTTTTTTTTTTTTTGGTTGTTGTTGTTGTTTGTTTGTTTTTTTGTTTTAGAGACAGGGTCTCACAGAGTTGATTAGCACATCCCTAAGTTTTTTCTGAGGCTGGCTGTGAACTCGCGATCCTCCTGCCTCAGCCTCCCAAGCCTCTGGGTGTAGAGTCATGCACCACCCTTCCCAGCTAAAATATGCAGAAATTTGTAATATATCATTCATTAACCTACATAAGTATCTGTTTTAATGAAAGACAGTATTCTTAAACAAGATGTTTTAAGTATTTGATAAAATTCTTTTAACATAATTTTATAAATGAAAAACTATCGTGTTCACAGCATATACCTTTTGAAGATATTTATAAAAATTTTTTCAAATATTGGAAAGCAATTTCCTTCTAAAAATATTTTCTTATCTGTGTAAATATATTTAATAACTTTTGCAATTTTAATCATTTCTTGGAATTTGCCACGACCTGTCTATTGTCATCTTTAAAATGCAGAAATCAGTTGGACATGGTAGTGCATAACAATAATCCTGGTCACTCAAAGGCTGAGGCAGGAAGATCACATGTTCTAGAGCAGCCTTGGCAGCTTTATCAAGATAAAATAAAATATGAAAATATAAATATAAAGTAAAAAGAAATAAGGGCTGGGATATAGTTCAATAATAGATCATCCCTGAAGTTTAATCCTAGAAGGAAAGAGAGAGAGAGAGAGAGAGAGAGAGAGAGAGAGAGAACAGAAATCATGTTTTTTGAAGATATAAATCATTTGTTGGATTATTCTTTTTTTGCTGAGGGGAAGCAAGGAGACAAGTGATACTAAAGAGTACATTTTGAGCCATCAGCAGTGGTGCCCACCTGAATCCCAGTGCCTTAGGAGCAAGAGAGAGGAGAATCAGGAGTTCAAAGCCAGCCTCAGCAACTTAGTGAGGCACTAAGGAACTCAGTGAGACCCTGTCTCTAAATAAAAATTAAAAAAAGGACTGGGGATGTGGTTCAGTGTTCAAGGCCCCGAGGTTGAATCCTCAGTACCAAACAAACAACAAGCAAACAAACAAACAACAACAAAAATGCTGCATTTTCCGAGAACTAGAGGAAGAATGGCACAGAACCTAATGCCCAGAGCAAAGATGACTTTCTCATTTTAATGTATTCTTGTAAGATGTGAAAAAGAGTACTTGGGTTTCACAGGAGAAAAAGAGGTAGTTAATGAGGAGGGACAGAAGCCTAAGTCTGTGAAACAAGCAATGTTTATACTTTATCTTCTTATTTCAGTTTCTACTAGGGACAATAAAGGGGCTAATTTTTTATTCCTTGGTGAAGAATTTCAAATATTCACAATTTGAAAAATTCCAATTAAAAAAAATCTTTTTTTTCTTTTTTATTTAATGTATATTATTTGTTACTTGTTATCAGTTGTCATTAAAAAATGCCCATGAGTTTTGTTTGGATTGAATTATATTCCCCATAAGTTCATTTATTAAAGTCATGACTACCAATATTTCAGAATGTGATGGTATCTGGAAATGAGATATATAGATAAATGGAGAGATAGATAGATAGACATGTCAAAAACTATCAAATTAAATATGTCAGAAATGAATGATAAGCATACTCAGAGAAATGAATTTTTTAACAAAAATCTGTTTATTAAATAGAAACAAGAATGCTCACAAATCTGTTCTTATTAGATATTTAATCCACTAGCACCTTTAACAAAATTTATAAAAATCAATCCATTTCATTTTTAGGGTTCATCCTCACTTTATTTAAAATCATTTCATTTTGAAAGGAGAAAATGAAGTCAATAACATGAATATTTTCTTGAAATAAAAGAATAATAAATAAAATAAAGTATTACTCATTTCCAAAATTTAGAGGTTTAATACTTTTAAGTTTTGGAAATGAACTTTATGAAATGTCATTCCTTTCTTTCATGCTTTTTGACCATATATCTAAAGTATTTTTTACATTCTACCATGTTATGTTCTTAATAAATAATTGAAAACAACATACTTTATTTTCTATATGTGTGAAGAACAAATGTGTTAGTATGTGGCAAGATACTACATACTTGCAAATATTTATTATTTGAATACTAAATAAGTTGTCATATTCCATTATTATGTTCCTACTTCTGAAGATGCATATTAATTGCATCAACTCATTAAATCATATCACACAAAAATTAAGAAAGTGCATATACACATACCTGTACACTAATGATATGAGCCTATCTAAAATTATATGTACCGAATAAAACTGAATTCGTTATGAATTTTATTATTTTATATCACTGAACTGCAAATAGAGTTTACCTAGCACAAAATGATTCGTCTGCTGGTTGGTTGTACCAACACACTTGAAGCTAAATGAATGTTAACCAGGATTCTCTGAAGACAACGAATCCTATAGATGTTTAGGAACCAATACACACACAAACAAATAGTCATATGCTGTAGGACAATAACAGAGCATTTATATGAAGGGAGTCACAAATATTATATTGCTTAGTGATGTTATATTTATCTTACTTTGTCTACATATACTCTATGATGTTCATATAATGTAGGAATTATGTAATGACGCTTTTCTCAGAACATAGCCCCAACATTAAGTGACATGAGGCCCAGGAAAAAGAGAGAGATTTAAGTTTATTTGTATTATTTAAATTGCATAAATTTATGGAGTATGTTGTGGTGATTTCATACCTGAATGAAGTGCATAATGATCAATTCTGAGTAGTCAATATTTTTATCTCCTTAATATTAACATTTTTAATTTTTTCTCTTACACAGATTAATTGTACATATTCATGGGATATTGTGTAATATTCCACTGCATGTGTACAACATGAGTTTATCCATTCAGGATAATTGATATTTCCATAAGACTTTTTTAAGGAATTGTAATTGTGCATATGTTGACTCCAAATTTTGTTGGACAGGCCAACAGGAAGGAGATGATGGAAAAAGTTGATGTTGCATCTTGATTCTGAAGGCAGAATTTCAAAGGAGTCCTACTCATCCATATAAAATAATTAAATCATGACACTTTGGGAAGTGGGTAAAAATATAGAATATCATGCAAAGTGAAATAAGCTGAACTCAAACTCAAACCTCAAATGTTTTCTCTCTTATGTGGAAGCTATAGTAAAATAAAGGAAGGGAGGGGCAAGGATAGGATAATATAAAGAACCAATCAAATATAAATTATAAATGAGTGAAAGGAAGTCAAGTAAAGTAGAGGAAGGAGAATGGGAGAGGAGACGGAGAATGGAAGGAAAAAAGGGGAGGAATAAAAAGGAGGAATCATTAACTGAAATTGATTTCTATGCACATATACATTTGCTGGGAAGAACTCAACTACTATGTATAACTATAAAGCTCTAATAAAAAAATTATAAAAAGACAGAATTCCTTTCCTCTCAAGGAGGTCAGTCTTTGCTCTTTTAAGTTCTTTTCTCTCAAATTCTATTGATTTAAATGTTAATCTTATCTAAAAATATACCTTTATAGTGACATTGAGACTTTTGTTTGAGCAGAAACCTATGTGCCATGTGAAAATAAGAGTATTTTCATTCAGTAAGGATTCTTTGGCATTGTATTTGCACTTTTGCTTAAAACATACATACATATGCATACACATATGTGTGTGGGTTTGTGTGTATGTGTATTTTGAATCACAGTTCTTGAAAGCATATATNATATATATATATATATATATATATATATATATATATTTGAATCACAGTTCTTAAAAGTAGAATATTATTTTATTATTTTCAGGGAAATATTTGCAATAATAAAGGAAGCAAGCATGGCCTTATAAAATTTTTTCTTGATGGATTTACTTCTAACCATTCATCACCTATGCATCATCCAGAAATACGTTCCTCAAATCTTGCATTTATAGACTGTATTTCCCTGGCAAGACTGGAAGGTATCATACAAGATCTTTATTTATAGTGTTTTGCTCCTCTGTTAACACTAGGATATCCATTGGACTTATAGTATGGCAAACAGTAAACAGCTTCAGTTTGTTTTAAAAACAAAGGTAGGAATTAATCAAAGTATAAGCAATGAATTTCACTGTTCAAGCCTGCATACTTGCTGTGAAGCATTCACCAATGCAATGCCAATATGCAAAGCAGGGGTCTGCTGCCATCACTTTCTCTTATATTTTCAAGTATTATGTTCATTGCTGTGACAATTTTCAAAAATAATAGTATATCCCATTTGATTAATTTACTGCAAATGCTTGTTCCTTCTTTCACATTATTCTTAAATAAAAAGTAAACCTCTTTCTGATGCTTTTAAAGTAAAACCTACTACCTCAATTGATTTTGAAATGCACTTTATACAAATGGAAACAAATGGAGTAGTTAAGCAAAAACATAGGACCCTTCTTTAAGTATGTGGTGGATATTTTAAGAGCTTTCAAATACTCAATTACTGCGTTGTTAACTGTGAATTGTGGCGATGGAAAAAAGAAATGTGAACAAACATCTCCTGGGATGAAAGCTATTTCTGTTCATTAAGAAATCCTCTGAAATGTTTTTCCCCAAGACCAGTGTACTCCTGACAGTACGGCTAACAAATTTTATATTCCCCACCATTTATTTTCATGAACTTAATTGACCATTTTAGGAAAGAAATGGCCCTTTATGATAACAACAAGATAAAAGCTGGTAATTGACTGAAATGCTTGAGTACAGCTAGCTAAAACCACTTTCGACTAATGGAGACCCGAATAAAAGGCATCAAAGTTTCAGCCAATTGTACAGAAGGTCACAGGATTTTTTTTTTAACCTTCTTTTTCTGAAACTCATAAGAAAACAAAATGTTTTGATGATGCATCAACTTTGAAAAGGTATGAAAGAAAAGAGAAAAAAATACATCAAAAATCGTTTTGTAGTGCACCTGATTATCATGCACTATGCATGGTGTATTATGGAAAATTGATATTATTTTAAAAGCTTTCCTTCAGTATTATTATGCTGTCAGCACAAGGTTATTTCATGTGCATAAGACCAAGCATATTCATTAATGTTTTCAAAAGTTTGCAACAAAAAATATTCTATAACATAAGGATTTGATAATCTAAGTAAAATTATTATGGAAAATTTTTAAACAAATGGTCTTATAAGTTACTGACAATATTATCTTTTGTAGGTAAAAATTGATACATGTAAAATTATTTAAAGTTTGTAATTGTAGAAATTGATTTTATAATACAAAAATTACCATGCATATCATTATTTTACATTATTTAATTTATTTATATCCATATATTTTATAAATAAACACATAGCTAGTAGTAAGAATAATAGATATTTAATAGTTTGTATCTATTGATAGTTTTACCTTTCTATCTAGGAATTCAATAAAACCTCACTGTTATTATAAATTGAGAGAGCACCCAAATCAGCTGAGTTTTACTACAAAATCATTCAAGAAGTCTATAATACTGTACATTTCCTCTAATTAAATTAAATGAACAATCTTAGTGGATCAGAAATGATATTTCTGCTTTCTTGTAACTTGCCATTTTCCTTTTAAGTATAAAATCCAGTGGATTTCTCTGTTTTTAAAACACTTGGTATACCTGATCATACTGTTCTTGAGAATACACTACTTTGGCTGCTGTAAATAATCCTACTTTTAGTATCATTTCAATGACCTTTTTGTTACTGTGCTTCCAGAGTAAGCAGAGGCCATTCTTTTATTTTTTCATAGCAGATATCTTCTTAAGTCCAGATCACTGTTCTTCTTTCTCTTTTTTTAAATTGGAGATCTCATCAATTTTGTACTTTTATTCCCATAAAGTAAGTGATTTTCAATTCACATCAGGTCTCATGAGTGACTTTTCAATTTTCCATTGAGGCAAACCACAAATTTGTGTATTGTTTCAAAAATGGTCTTCAAAACAATCTCATTTTTGCTCTCTCAAAGCAAGACAGTGATTTCCCAATAATCCATGAAAACTGATATATCAGAATTTTTAACCCCCAATATATTTTAGTCACTAAAGTTGCATAGTAAGATCTTTCAAGTGTTAGTATCACACACAAAAAAAATATTTAGTCCATCTTGTACCTTTAATTCCCACTTCCATGCATCTTGTACCTTTAATTCCCACTTCCATGTTAGATCTAGTGAGTAACCTGAGAGTGAGAAAGATTAAATTCCTTTTGAATTATTACATACTATTATAAATTACTGGAAATAAATGTGAAATGTTATATAAGATATTAATCTTTGCTTTAAGTAAATACGAGACTGAAAATATTAAAGAATTTGAGAGACTGTGGAACTAATAAGATTATGAGGTAATAGGAGCTATTCCAATGACAACAAAATGAAAAACAAATGAAATTAACAAACATTAAGACTAAATTAGTAAAACAAAGTTCTTCTGAGAGAGTCTCACTATGTTGCTCATTCTAGGGTCAAACATGTGAGCCTCTTTCCCCAACCTCCCAAGGAGTAACATTACAGGTGCATAACACCATGCTCAGCTAACAGAATTATTTAACTAATGGTCATAGAACGTCAAAGAAAGTATCTGTAATTTTCTGCTTTTGTTTTTACCACAGTGCATTAATCTTTTCTGAAGTAGTCAACTTTGCATCATATCTCATTTGTAGTACTCTTCTCAGCAGCTGCCAAAATAATTTAAAGTTTGATATTAATATGTAAAATTTTTGTGGCAAATTCCACTAGAATATAATTCTTACTGAGTATTCATAAAAAGAATTATATATACAGCTTGGCCATTTATCTGATTTATAGGTGAAAGGAAGATGATACATTTTCTTCTAAAGAAAATCTTATGAAGAATCTTAGGAATCCTCTTCTGTGTGAGCTAATGGTTAATAAAGTATTCCTAAGGTTTTTTGGAAACTATCAAGTGATGTTTAATTGAAGAAAACCATTTCAAAGTTTTGGAGGATGCTACAAATGGGCCATTTCTTCTATTATAATCTATTATAAACTTGAGTAGTACATTCATTATTGGACATTATAGCTTTATTTACTTTTTTAGTCAACAACATAAATTAATATATCCTTAGTTTAATTCTAATTCTTAGTATTTAAGAGCTATCTAATTGAAGTATATATATTCATGTTCATAATTTTGGCTGGAAGTATTTTAATATAATTAAATCTGTGGTTAAGTTGAAGTCTCTCATTAACCATTTCCAACAACTGAATCCTGAAATTCAAAAATAAAATAAAATAAAATTGGAGTTTTGAAAGTTCATTCTGACCACTCTGATAAGATTATGATTATTATGTTAGGTTGCTGTGGTTAAAACAATAAAATACTACTGACTGGGCAGGCTAAGTAACAGAAATTAATTTGCTCACAGTTTTGTAGACTAGTAGTTCATAACTCAGGTGTAGGGAGGTTTGATTTCTTCTGAATCCTTGGCTTGCAGATGGCTGCTTGTTCACTGAGTTCTCCCATGGATTTTCCTGTCCTTTTTTGTCCTCATAAGAAAAATTTATTTTTGTTACAGGGACACTAGTCACGTGGAGTAGGACCCATTCTAAAAGTCTCATTTTAATATAATCACTTTATTTAAAAGGCTTTTCTCCACTGAAGTTACATTTTGGGAGTTATGATTTTCATGTATAAATTGGGAGGAAACAATTTATCTCACAAAGTTTTGTTCTCTGAACTTTCAGAATTCATGTCCTTTTTAAATGCAAAATACTTTCATTTGCATCTCAACAACATAAAAGTCTTAATCAAATCCATCATCAACTCTATCCCAGACCTCATCTAAATATCATCTAAATAAAATATAGATGAGATTTGAGATATGATTTATCATTATGCTAAATTAATCTCTAGCTGTGAATCTTTGAAACCAGACCAATTTTCTATTTCAAAAATAAAATGATAGAACAAATATGGGTTAGATATTCCCATTTCAAAATAGGAGAAATAGAAAATAGAAAAGAGATTATAGGACTCACTCAAGTGCAAAACTGCCGTAGTCCAACTGCAGCAAAATAACGGGGGTGATGAACAACTTGTGTAGATTGATACAGCAGGAGTGGGAGCCGTTTATTGTAGGACAGGAGGGGTATATATACATTCCACACAGCTTATCTTAATTAACATAAACTAGATACAGCAGTCAACCAATAAGGAATCTCCACACTTAATGGCTCACTGGCGTTACTTCACAAACCACTCCCTCTGGCAAAATGCCAGGCGCCATCTTGACTTGTTTACAGACTCTAACACAAAACGTAGCAGGAAAATTCCGGTATACTCTTAAGTCTCAGGAATATTTACATTTGCCTCTGTGCTTCTATATTCTATCTGTGGGTCCACCAGGATAGCAACAGTATCACTCCATTGATCCTGGTCTACAACCTGGCCCAGTGAAAAAGATGTAGTGATCCTGATCTCTAAAGCCAAGGAAGAGACAGCCTTGTTCTCTACCCTCTGGATCAGGGTAGAAAGTAGCAGCTTCTACTAATCAGGTAGTCTTTCATTTCATGGACGGTAACCCAATTTCACATCCTGATGCCTTTATTTTACCATCCTGTAGAATCTCAGAAACTGAACAACTTTCTTCTTATCTGTCCACTTTAGTCCAAACTGGCAGTGCTTCCACTTGTATAACCCATGCCTATTCCTGGGTTCTGCTGGGATGGCTCATTGTACCTGGTATTCATACCTATAATTTCTTAATCAAATGAACAGGTTTGGTTTATCTCCTAAATACCTTTAAAATGATGATGATGATGATGCAACTACCAGACAGGCTGAGAATGTTCCCTGACTCCAAGTTCTGGTTTCTTTCCGTTTGTCAATTCTTTCTTAAAATTATTGTATTATGTTTTCATACTTTACTACAAACAGTAAGTTGAAATAAGGCCATACCTGAAACACTTTGCTTAGAAATGTCCTTAATTTAATATACAAGTTAATCTCTTAAAAATACTATTTTCCATCAACCTTATAATACAGCTTAGTCTCCTCAAGACAGTCCAGGTGCCGCAGTCCGGCTACAGCAAAATAACCAGGGGGGTGACGAGCAACTTGTGTAGATTGATACAGCAGGAGAGGGAGCCCTTTATTATAGGACAGGAGGGGTATTTATACATTCCACACAGCTTATCTAATAAACATAAACTCGATACAGCAGTCAACCAATAAGGAATCTCCACACTTAATGGCTCGCTGGCATTACTTCACAAACCACTCCCTCTGGCAAAATGCCAGGCGCCATCCAGACTTGTTTACAGACTCTAACATTTGCCAGGCGCCATCCTGACTTGTTTACAGACTCTAACATCCAGGTTTTTTCAAAGACTTCAAATACATTCCATGCTATGTAATCCACTTCCAAAGCCACTGCCAGGTATTTCAGCATTTGTTTCAGTAGAGTCCTTCAACAAAGTCTGTATTTGGAACAACAGTACCTCCTATTACAGAATCTGTATTTGCTTGTATTCTCTAGAATATACATATATATATTCTCTCTCTCTCTCTTTATATATATATATATATATATATATATATATATAGAGAGAGAGAGAGAGAGAGAGAGAGAGAGAGGAAGAGATGTGTGTGTAAATATCTATATAGAAATAAATATAGATAAAAATATAGACATAGACAAAGACAATAAGATGGTGGAGGGGCATTGATTTTGAGGAATATGGAAACTTGACAAGTCTAAAATGAGTACAGGAGGCTAGCAAGTTGGAGGCACAAGGAAGAGCTCCAGTTTGAGTCCAGGTGCAGTCTGCTGACCGAACTTCTTCCTCAGGGAAGGTAGCCTTTAGCTAGTTAAGGTACTCAACTGATTAGATGAAATGCACATATATTACAGAGGATTATTGGCTTTACTTAAAATCCACTGATTTAAATAAATGTTAATATTTTTCAGAAAATATCCTCACAGAAACATCCCAAATGGTTTGAACATGTATCTGTTTACTCCGTCACAATCAACTTAACAAGAATTTAATGGTTGCAATCACCCTGCTTTTCCAGTTTGTAATAACCTATTTGATGATATCCAGAATTTACTTGGTATTTTACTTCAAGCGTGTATTAAATTTGTGTCTTTAAATATCCTCAGTTATTACAATCCTATGAATAAACATATTTAGAATCATCTTCTCATATAGGTGCAGAACCATGGTCAAAATCCATACCTTAAAAAATGCTACTGAACTTGTGCCAACTTGAATACTTTATAGTTTCTACTTCCATCTAATTTTATTAAGAACTATATCAAAGTTCACATGGAGACATCCTTAAATATTTTTTTATCACTTGCCACTGTTATGACTAAGTAGTATATTTACTTGGCCAATTTAGCAGTATTCCAACTACATTAAAAGATAAACTAGACACAACAGCTCTGAAAAATTCCATTTCTTTATTTTCAATCAATATAGAAATGTTATTTTTAATATCCTCAGATGGATTATATGTGTTTAGTTCATTTTATTTTAAATGTTAAGCATAATTATCTAGTAAATTTAAGTATCTAAAGTATCTGAAAATACACAGAAACAATTAAAGGGGCTCAAATAATATAATTGCTTATTACCAGCTACAGAAACAAATAATTGTGTTATTCAGTTTTAAAGACACTAACCAAATAAAGATTCAAAGAAAAATGGCTTACTAAGTTATGAAAAAATGTGTAAACTACATAGGTAATATTATTTCACATAGCTTTCTTTAATATATAATTCTTATTTATAAGAAAATCAGAAAACAGAACAATATCCCAATGGTTTCAGGTTCCTAAAGTACACAAAAGCACAATCTGCATATATGTGTGCTGCATATAAATATCATGTCTGCACTTTATATTGTTTTAAAATTTTATACTGTCAAAAGATATTGATGTACCTCTAGATAAAACCTGTCAGAATCTACAAGCATATGTAATCAAATCATTCCAGGAAAAGTGATGCCAATCTCATCTAAACTTTATCTGTCCTTTATTTTCCCCCCTAAAAGACCTCAATTTTTCTTGACTGAGAAAATCATACATAAATGGAGGACTATTTCAGGATTTCAGGTTTAATGTTTGCAAATAGATAGTGATGTCTGACATGTACAGAATATCTTCATGATGTACCTGCTCCTATGTAAAGTTCAACTAATCTGTTGAATTATCTTTCATTATTTTAGGAACATATTATCTTCTGTTGCCTGATATATTTCATGAGCAGACACTAACAAAGGAAACCAGATAAAGGCTTAAGAAACTATATTTGACATGTTTTCTTTGATTCTGTACATTGATAATGACCCTATATTAAATACAATAAACATCAAAACATGCTATAGTCCTTACATAAATAAGTTCAATGGACAAGACACCTCATTTACTTTTCTAGTATAAAAAAATAATTATTCTCATGCAGTATTACAAAAATCATGTTCTTGGAGGAGAAGATTTGAAGTAAAATTCTGTGCTCATTGAAATGGCTATATGTTTCAGTGATTGTATAAAATTTTCATGCTGAATTGTGGGGGAAGTGCTGATATGAAGCAGATTTGATGAGCTTAAAAGGAAAAGAAAATACTGATGGATTTTAAGATCAAAGGTCCAAAGACAGGCATTGTTACTATGTGTTGTTTTTGTTTAGCAAAATGGTACAGAAATTGTGTGGTCCTATCTATCCTTTGCTATTATGCTGTCTAGAGACATAAGTATGCTTTGCCTTATTTGATTGATCTTATAACCATAGTAGACATTTTGATAAAGGGAAATTTGGGCTCATTGATACATATAAAGGCATTACATAATTGAGGATGTTCCTGATTTATCTATTATGTACTCACTAAAAAGTTTACTTTTTAAAAGGTAAACAGTTCCTAAGTTTAATGAACAGGAATTTGTGCGTGTGTGTGCACATGCATATGTGTATTTTTGTGTTTTTAAAAATCACAACATTTAGTAGACTGCTGGTCATGTGAAAAATAACATACATCTGCTGATGTATTAACATTTGAATAGATAATTGTAAATCAAGAGTTTCTGTTTTAAAGAGAAATACACAAAGTGAAATCATAAGTAATACAAAGAGAAATCCAAAGGATGGTATTTAACATTTGAAAGGATTCCATTAAATAGGACATTCAATAGTATTTCTGGAGGGAATTACTTTAGCCTATTTATTTAGGTACAGTTTTGTGTCCAATTCACAATGATTACACCATAATTTCCAATGAGATGATGATTTTGGATTTATCCCCCAAAATTGAAAGTCTGTGTTTTGTTCCTGATTAAAGCAGTGAAACAAAATTTTAATCAAAATAACACTACTAGCACTGATTATAAATTCTGCTTCCACTCCAACAGGTAAAATACATAAATAGTACATTTTATAATAATTAAAAAGCCATAACCACATACAAAACAAAATAAAAATATCATAAACACAAACATGGAGAAGTAATCTGTAGCAGAAACAAAAAAACCAGTGGGATTTCAAGATAATAAACATTCATAGGCCTCAGGATGTTGCCTTCTGCAGGGTTGTGGAGTCTAAGCTGACACAGATGGTAAATGAAAATAATATGGCAACCAAAGAAAGTAGATGCTAGAGAAGATCTAGAAAAAAACACAACTGAAGAATATAAAAAAGTGGACCCATGTACAAATTTGCATACTTAAGTTTGTAGAAATCAAAAAGCCTAGCAGTATGATGAATGACTGTGTGAGTTACTAATAGGTCTGTGACAGTATGTCCAATATACTCAAAATCATCTTAGACTAAAAACTGTTGTTAACATCAATAACAAGATCAAAACAAAGGGGAAAAGGAAAGGCAGGAAGGAAGGAAGGTAGGCAGGCTAGCAGGAAGGTAGGTTGGCAAGAAGGAAAGAAAAAATACAAAGCAAAAAGTACTAATTTTGCACTTGCACCTTGAAACCAGTATGCAACCCTAGAAATTTAGTTGGAGAAAAAGAAAGCAATAGAAATGCGATAACAAAACTTTTCACTACAGATAAGCCTGCACTGGCTGTGCATGCACTACCCTCTGCTCCAAACAACATTTTGTACAATACATTTTAATTATAGTCTTGAAACATATACAAAGTATCTTTCTCTGGAGCAAAAAGCATTGCCAGTTATTAAAGTTCATGGTTCCTTTACTGTAATGCTAACCACTAAAAGAGCAGGCCTCTATCTTGTCCCATTCACATTCATATTGTCCTTGTGATATTTGAATTAAAAGAAAACTGAGAAAAGTATGCTAAAGATCATGCAGTTTGCTGTGTTAAAAGCAAACAGCTCTTGTCTTTGTCCTAGGAGTCTCCTGTATTCTGTCAGCATGCATGACACGTTATCAGGCTAATTTTTTACAGCACAAATAAGACCGCAAAAGCATCATGGTGGTGTGTCCCTGGTTCTTAATTTTGACATTTTTATCCATGGCTGAATGTTGGATAAGGCAGAAAACTGAAAATATCAGTGGGTACAGACAAACAACAACAACAAAATTAAAAATACCTATGCTTTATAGCCAAAGACCAAGAGCCACAGCCCAGAAAACAGAAAATACTTACAAAATAATCACTCATTTCCAGCCTAACAAATAGACAATATTATGGCTCTGTTTTCAGTAATGCCATCAAGACTTAATAGGAAGCCCATTGACTTTCATGTACAGATGATGAGATACATCAATTTCCTGCCAGGGTGTTGGTAAGAGAAGTCCAGATAGGAAACCAGGACTATCATCACTACTATGAATTAAGAATGCTCCCATCCTTATACTGACAATGTAGACCACATGAGGTCCATACAACCCAGAAATAATTAAGAATTTGCTTATCTTTCTTAATAGGAGTGGTATCAGAGGAGGTCTATTGAAAAAAAAAAGAAATTTGATTACCACCACCCAATGGAAACAAGTTCACTCACTACCTGCCTGGTCTGCAATAGTGTCAGTGAAGGACCTGTGGTGAGCTGGAAGTCCCAGCCCTTCCCAGGAGTAGTAGGAGCCTTCCTCCTATGACATCCATGCAGGTTTATTTGAAAACTTCACTGCTATAAGTACCTTTCAGTGAAAAGTAAGAGCATCATACTTCCACGTTAAAGCAGTATCAGAAAGAGAGCTAAAACGAAAAGCCTCTATGAGATACAGCTATATAGTAAAATGATAATATTTCAATTAAAACAAATGCTTGGGGCTGGGATTGTAGCTCAGCTGTAGAATGCTCGCCTAGCACGTGCGAGGCCCTGGGTTCGATCCTCAGCACCACATAAATAAATAAATTAATAAAGATTGTGTCCAACTACATCTAAAAAATAAATATTAAAAAAAAAAATGCTTGTCGGGTTGGAGATGTAGCTCCCTGGTAGGGGGCTCACCTAAAATGTGCAAGACTCTGGGTTTGATCCTCAGCACTGAAAAATTAAACAAATAAAACAAAAACAAGAATCAGAGAGAGCTTGAGCTTAATGTAAAAAAAGATAATAAATACGTGCCAACACTGAGATGACAGAGAGGTTATAATTATAAAATTGTTTTTAAAGTAATGCACAGGAAGACAAAAAATAAAGCAGAGAAATAGAAAACAGAAAAGAAGCAGGAAACTAAATATAAATTGACAAGCATAAGCCCAATATATCAATATTGTATTAAATGTAAATGTTCTCAACACACCAACTGAAAGATGGACAATGGCAGAGTGGATTAAAAGACATGACTCAATTATATACACTTTGTTTAAGAAAATCACTTCTAGTGATTTAAACACAATAATACCAATGTGCCACAAATATAAATCGGAGGTGACAACATTAATATCAGGTAAAATAGACTAGAATAATAATAAAAAAACAAGGATAGTATATACAGATGAAATATATTTGAAAAAATTGATGCTTGCTCTAAACAATTTATTCTAAGAAATAAAAGAGTAAACACTAGACAATTTTATTAAGAAAAAGAAAGCTGCCAGTGCTGTAGATGCTTGTCTTTTATCATATGGACTCTTGTAAGTTCACACTCAAAAACTCCTATGAAAAAAAGGATGAATAATTTCACACTGACCCAAGAACCCAATTCCACATAGTAGAGTAGGCAGGGTCTCTCCTAATCTTTATTTCCCCTCTTCACATAAAGAATTCTTATCTCATTTTCTCAACTTCCTCTTTTCTGCTCCTGTGGTTTCTGAGTTATTTGCACCAATGCTCCCTTTCACAATAATACTATTATTTTCATGCCTCCTCCACTCTGTTTCCTTAACTAACTCTGTTCACTTTTCATGACATATACTGAGCATTATTTCGTAAGGGAAGCCTTTCCTGATACCTTCACAATGAATTAGTTGTCTTTGTTTCATGCTCCATTCACATTCTCATTTGCTTATCACAAATATTTTCCCACTTTTTAAAATGTTAACTTCATTGGCTGACACATTAATGAGACACCACATTTTATGTGTACACCAGAGTTGTATTTTATTCATATTTGTATTTAAAATTCCTTGTAGAGTTCATACCACAACTAGAAATTCAATAACAATTGAATGAATAAATAAGTGAATGAATGTGAAAAGTCTCCAAATTGTCTACTGTTAGTCTTCTTAATATTGAAGGATATTTAAAAAGATAGTTTTTTCATTTTACTTCCTGAATGAAAGCATACTTCAGACTTTTTCTTAGCAATACAAGTTTAAATTCACAAAGTTTATATGAGAAATAAGTTTTAAGCAGTGTCTGTTTCCAGCAAATTTAACAACAAATTATGTGAAGTACATAACTGATTATTTCTCTCTCCTTTTAGTGCTCACTGCTACTCCTAACTTGCAAAGAAATGAACTTAGAAATTTGAGCTTTGTTTCTTAAAAGAAGATTGACCTATTAGAATGACATTTTTTTCTCAAGATTGGAGGGTCATACTTTATTCATCAGACAATGTATCAGTTTCTTTCTTAAAATATATTTTAGTTGTTGATAGACCTTTATTTTATTTATTCATTGTTATGTGGGCTGAGTATCAAACCCAGTGCCTCACACCTGCCAGGCAAGTGTGCTACCACTGAGCCCCAGCCTCAGCCCCTATCAGGTTTTTCCTGAGTTCAACAAGCTTGCCTTCAACAAATGGTCCTAAAAATGTTGCTCAAAATAAGCATGGGTTTCAAGCATGGGTTTATTAATTTGGTGTTAATCTGATCACTCTGTAATGCAGACATCAAGATGGAATAGGATGGTAAAGAAAGACACATGAGGTTAATAATAAAGAGGAGAAGGAGCAGAAGTGGGCCAGGAGAGCCCATGGACAACAGTGCAGGTTCTCTGCCTGTGAAGGAAGCCGGGAGGGAGATGAACTGCATAGGCAGAGTCAGATTCTGCAGTTCTAAGAAAATTTCGGCCAGGTTGATGAGGAGTCCTCAAGCCAAAAGTACCTATTAAAGTAGTACTAATATCCCCACCACACATAGTAATTGGCAGGGAGAAATATAGTCTTAGACAACAGGGTTGTGGACTGTCATAAGTGGCAGCTGGGGCTGTCATTCAACTATGTTCTCTGCAGCAGGAGATCTGAGCAACATTTTCATGGCTGCCACACTTAGTTCTGACAGAATGTACAGAATTGTGTCCTTCAAGATAATTAATCCTGACAATTCTTGCATTTTATTTTCCAGGAAAATAAAGATCTTTCTAATCACTTACAGATTTAAATCATCTTTGGTCCTCAAACTTAATGCTCTTTGGAGAGCATTATTCTTAAAAACACAGAAACATTTTTCCTACAATATTCACTGTTTCTAGGAAATTCTAATCTACAACTATTTGGCTGAAATATCCCTGAATACATTTTAAAGGATCTAAAATAATTTGTAATCAAATTGCAAATGTTATTTGCTTTTATATATGTGATTTCTTCAAATTAAAAATCAAACTATGAATGGCTCATTTAGCCACCTCTAATTTAATAGTTCTGGTTTATTATATAATAAACTGTGTCCATATTTTGACATAGTTAAATCCTCTGAAATACTTCTATAAATTGAAGCTGCATTCACTAATGGGAAGCAGTGTCTCAATAAACAGTTTATGTTTTTGGTCAGTGGGATAGAATTCTTCATGCTTTTCCTAAGCAATTATATGTCTGTGAGTCTGCTTCATTAACTGTTATGTGTATATATATATATATATATAGTAGGGTTTTTGAGAATCATTTTAAATAAAGTTTTTAAGGATTTTAGTGGAGTGGTGAACATGTAAATTGGTCCTGAGGCCAGGAGAGCTAATATTTGAACATGTAAATACATATTTGAAAAATGAAATTGGTCAACATTTAAATTTAATGAGCATCTCTAATATATGTTTTTAAATGTCAAATGTGAAAAACATTAGAATATATTTTATTGATTGCCATGAGTATTGCATATGGAAATGACTACAAAACAAACTATATATGTACATGTATGTATGTATGTATGTATGGATGGATGGATGGATCTGTCATCTAAATTTACAGCATGCAACAAGAATCCAACACTTAACAGCTATTATCATCCTTATTGTCCTCATCATAATTATCCTCACCTCCCCCTCCTTTTATAATCATTATCAACATCATCAAGTTCCATGAGTGGTAAACTTGTATTTTGTAGCAAAATATATACCCAGTAGAAAACAGTTAATATTTAGTGTATGAAGGATGCTAAGCCTACTACTATTCATTCTCCATGAATCCTACTAAACTTTTGAAAGAGATATGTAGGAATATGAAACAGAATACAATCTCTCCCCAATTCTTCTTTGTTCTTTTCTCATTTCATTATGCCTAATGAACAACATAAATATAATCTTGATACATGCTGAAAATATGAAGGAAGAAATGGAAATTCAAAATGGACCTAAGTGAAGTCTTGACATATTATACCTTTTGCTAGTTGAAAGTTTGAACATTTTCCTTTATTTATAATGCATAATAAAATTAGAGAAATATATTGAATTTATCCTTAATAGAGAAAACAAAATAAGGAATTATCCATTTGATGATTCTTTTAAGTATTAAAAGTCATGAAATCAAAATGAACACAAATATATGTCTCTAAAGTGATTTAAAAAGCATAGCTACATATAAAATTTTGGGAAAATTATTGCTAATTTTAATATATTATCAAATGATTTATCACTAGCAGTATGGTTCAAAAGCAGAAAATTATGTAACATGCGCCTATGTTCCAAATTTCCCCTTTCTTGCTGTTTTAATCTCTACTTTGTGATGGTGATAGGATGAAGAGGGAGAGGAAAATGTTAGTGTCTTGAAATTTCCTAAAAAGATATACTTCATATATAGCAACAAATTATAGAATTTGTTTTTCACATCTTTTTCATATTGAAGTTATTATGTTCTTATTACAGTGCAACAAATGTTATAGACAAAGATTTTTTAGCATAACTATGCAGATAGTTTTGATGAATTTAATAATGTGTTTGCTGTTAAAACTTTTCATATGAAACCATTATTTCAAAAATAATTATTCTAGATGAACATGGTGGTGTGTTCCTATATTATTAGCTACCCAGGGGGCTGAGGCTGGAGGACTGCCTGAGTCCAGGATTTCCAGACCAGCTTGAGCAACTTAGCAAGTCTCTGTATCCACAAAATGAATAAAACTAAATAAAAATCAGGTGCAAAATTTCTTTTTTAAAATTTATTTATTTATTTATGCTGATAATGAAACCAGGGCCTTGCAAGTGCAAGTGAGTGCTCTACCTCTGAGCCATAACCCCAGCCCCCAGGTACAAAATTTCTTTAAAATGAAAAGAAATTATTATTTCAAAAAAAATTGTGGTCAGAATAGATCATATGAGATATACCCTCGACAAAATTTTAGTGTACTTTGTACACTTATGTAAAATATAATTTTAAGTATATTTAATATACACACAATATTGGACAGTAGATCTGTAGAAGTAATCCATCCTGCAATAACTGAAACTTTACAGCAATTGAACTTGGCAAGATCTCTTATTGTTAACAATGATAGTTATGTTTTATCATTTTATTTAAGTGGAATAAGATGAAGGAAATTCTTCAAGGCAAGTAGAAGACGACTTAGGAACGTGCAGTTTTATCTCACTTCATTTTAAAGTTTGCACAAAAAGTTTTTTGATTCTATTATCTTTTGTACCATTTAAGGCATTTGTTTCCATGATTAAAGAATGTACTGTGTTCTTTATGTCCAGGAAATAGAACATGAAGTTTTCACACATTTTCTTTGTATTCTCTTTCAGGTTGTAGACGCAGCCATTGCTTTACTTTGTTAGCCATTGTTCCCACTCAGTGCTCTTTTTGAGCCCTGATTCCACTGAAGTCAAAGTCTTCCAAATCATTATCTTTGACTTATGTTGAATAAAACTTTCAGGTTGGGGTTGTGGCTCAGTGGTAGAGGGCTTGCCTTGCATGTGTGAGACACTGGGTTAGATCCTGAGCACCACATTAAAATAAATTAATAAACAAAAACTTTGTAAAAAAAAAAAAACAACTTTCAATCACTCATTACTATGAAGTTCATTTTCAAAATTGTAAAGTACTTTATATGAAACATATCAAAATATAATTAATTCTAATTCATTGATAAGATAACTTATTCAATGTACTTATAGTATAGTGTTACTGAAAGATTTGTTTAGATAAACATATGATAAAAAATAATTAGCCCATTTCAAAACTCAACTTCCCTACTCTCACAAGACTGATGAATTACCTGGTGGTAGTTAGGCACAGTAATGTGTATTTTAATATAAATCCACGACAATTATGTTTGAGAGCCACTGCTATAAATTCTAGTTAATATTGTCTAAGGAAAATTAAATCATTTTTACCTGATGTCTCCAGCTATTAATTTTAATGTGTTTTTAAATTAATTTTCATAACAAGTAAAAATTGACAAATTAGAGCTATTTTCCTCCCAAAGCATCTCTAAATTTGTATGGTAAGACATAGAATATTTATTTTAAATACTTACAATTTGTATTGTTAGAAAATAATTTGGAAAATCTAACATGATATCCTAATAAGTAAAATTATGGATGGCCTTCATGATCTATTACTTATGTTTTTTCCTAACATTCCTTAGAATATGTTTCTGAATATTTTATGTGTCAGGAGGGATCAAGGGATAGTGCTGAATAATCAGATGATTGTCAGTAATTTTAGATACTGATTGAGATGACAATTAAACCTATTGTAAGATTGCTGCTGTAGTCAAGTAGTATGTTGGCTTGCATTAACTTTGCTCTTGGTAGATTTTAATAACTGCCTAGAGTTTGGAAACCTCACCTAAAGTGATATATTTAATGGTATAGAAAAAATAATATTGGTCAGGTCTAGTTACACTTTGGTAATACTGTCAAAAATGTAAGGAGTGTTATAGTTTATTTGTGAGAGCACTGCCAGTTCTGGGAGAGGGGACTTTCACTGCTGTGTTTGCACATGTGTGTCCAACAGCCTGATTTGCTGACTCTGAGGCTGGTCATGGCCAAAGGTTTAAAGGATAATGTTTCAGAAATATGATTCTTAGCATTTTAAAGTTTTATTTCTTTTTTGTAAAAAGAATAATTATTTTTGACAACCATTTGACTTTGTGGTTTAGAAAGAGAATATATATATATATATATATATATATATAATTCTGAATTGATCACTCATCAATTTTTTCAGCGGATGACAAAAGAATGGGTTTTAAGAAATTACTCGACTTCTTGCAACATGTTTCTTCTCTTAGAATGCCAGCATTGAGCCATTCTCTTATGTGTGTCTCTGAGATTTATTTTCTTCACTCTGAATTTACTTGTGAATTTCTTTATAGTAGTTTCTAAAAATTTTCTGAAGAGTTAGCATCAAGATGGTC
Source organism: Marmota marmota marmota (assembly GCF_001458135.2). Taxonomy (NCBI): domain Eukaryota; kingdom Metazoa; phylum Chordata; class Mammalia; order Rodentia; family Sciuridae; genus Marmota; species Marmota marmota. The sequence goes on along the minus strand of NW_026000026.1, from coordinate 62,404,501 downwards.
AACTCATTTTGCTTTGTTTTGGTACATTTCTATTCTCCATGTAGTTTCAGAACAATTCTCACTATGGTCATGCCTTTTTTCTAAGAATATTTAGCTACTGGGAATAAAACACATGTTTCTTAATATTCCTACAAGGCAATTTTTTAGGTTATAAAAGCCAATAAATTTTGTACATTGGTTAGAAATTATATTAACCATTTTTTGTTAATTATTAGTTCTTAGGGAAAATCAAATGATACACACACCATAAAGCTACTAGTGGCTATTCTATTTATCTTTACTAACATTCTTTTCTTCTTTTTTCATTGTTACAGCATTGGGCAAAAAGGGCTTCTTACACCTAACTGTGGATTAAAATCAGTAAGGGGTATTTTTAAAGTTATTTATATTTAAGATTCACTTATTTATTATATATCTATTGCTACCAGAACAAATAATAACAACAAAAAAGTAGCTGAAGGAAGCACACATGTTGGGCACAGTTTGGTTGGGCTTATTCCTCTGCTTTAGATCTCAAAAGGCCCAAACTGAAATGTGGTCAGTTCTTCATTGTTTTTTTTTTTTTTCTTTTTTTTTTAAACTGGAAAAATCTGGGAAACACCAAATTCCAAGCCCATTTGGTTTGGCAGAATTTAGTATCTGCAAATATGGAACTGAAGTCCCTGCTTCCTGATGATTAGAAGCCAGAGCCCCACATTTGCCCTCTGGAGATCTGCCTCTGGTCTTTGCAGGTGTCTCTGTACATCTTAGCCAGCAACAGTGCATCAAAGCTTCTCCCACTTGAAATTTCTCAGGCTTCACCATCTGCTACATCAGTTCTGGCTCCATCTGGAGACAATTCTCTAAAGGACTCATGATGATTTGCCAAACTATATAATCCAGGATAATCTCCCCACTTTAATATCCATAACTTAATTATCCCAGAAAAGTTCCTTTTGCCATGTTATTCAACACATTCACAGGGATTTTGAAGTGCCCATCTTTGAGAAAACAATGTTCTGTCTATCACACTCCAGAATCAAAATGATTTTAAGTGCTAGGTTCCTAGCATTTTTACACACTTACATTTATTATAAATAAAATTAAAGAGAGCCTAACTTATAACAATGTATTTTGTATCCTAGTTACTTTTTGCTTTCTTTTTATTCTTGATTTTGTGTCTGATAACATATATTATGCTGTACTTCGCTTTTTCTGTCCAGTATTTAAAGTACAGAGAGCCCTTTTTGGTTACTCTAATGTAGTATTTCTCAAAAGAATGTCTCTTCCTCTCCAAATCAGACTTAGATATCTTAAGTTTCAATTATGTTGGCAGTTGCCTAACTTTCCTCCAGTAATAACAACAATCAGAGGGCTGGGGTTATGGTTCAGTGGTAGAGCAGTTGCCTACTTGTGTGAGGCACTGGGTTCTATCCTCAGCACCACATAAAAAATAAATAAAATAAAGACATGTTGTCCATTTACAAGTACAAAAACTAAAAAAATAAAAATAAATTTTAAAATATAACAACAATCAGATCCAATTCCTTTCTGTCTTTTCTTAGGTAAACAGAAAAAAAAATAAGTTTCAATCTAGTTCCCTCCTATCCCCTGTTTTCTTTAAATAATATTTATTTAGCTCTTAGATTAGCAGACACCATATTTGGCAGTGGAGAAGCATATCTGAAAGAAACAACCACCGTATTTTAGGTGTTTTACCTAAATAAGGAGAATTTAAGGGTCACTTTTTTATATTACCTTGAGGGCTAGAACTACCTGTGAATATGTTAGAAATAAACATGTAAATGTATCATTCAAGTGCCACCCTCTTACACAATTTGCTCACTCCTCTTGGGTTGTTACTTTGCTTTTATCTAAACGTAAACAAATTTTGAGAAAGGGAAGGAAATGATAAATTCATTAAATGCCTCTAGTGTCCATGATTTAATTTGTCTTTTGCAGATTAAATACAGCACAATAGCAAATGAATATTTAATTAGAATAGTGATTTTGAGTTTATTTTTTCTAAAAGCTCTGAATTCACTGGAGTAAGTAGTTTTGATAAATAAGAGGATGACTATTAGTAGAAATTATTACAAAGGCCTTTTTACTCATTTCTCCAGTTTGAATTAAAAGCTCTTTTGGAAACACAGTCAGGTGAAGGTCCATCCTGGAATTATAGTCTTCATTTAATCAAGATAGTTTGTCTTACATTCACCCACTCATTTATTCAGGTGCTCTCCAACTCTAAAGGGAAGAATAATTACCTGAGGGTGAGATTAAAATGTGGATTCTGAATCAGTTGGTCTTGGATCTAAACAGCTTTTCTGCAGGGCTACCTAGCTCTTCAGTGATGCTGCTCTTGTTCTTCCAGGGAACATACTCTGAAGAACAAAGCCCTAAAGACTCCCATTAAGAGTTAGAAAACGTAAACTTAGTTTCAGTTATCCTTACACAGGTGATGACATAAAGCAAATCATGTAGCTTCTCAGCAAAGTCTTTATCATTTATAAAGAAAAAGTATTGGGTTATTGTTCTGTGATTCCACATTTATATATACAAATGTTATTAGGAAACTAATGATAATTGAGATAGTATCGGATATTTTTTTCAAATTCATACAAATGGTAGTATCTCCTAGTTTCTCACTCTCAGTTTTCTGATGGTGAGTTTAATTTTTCTTCATATTTCCATGCAAGCAACAGAACCTGAACCCATTTTTACAGAGCATCCAACCTGAAAATAAGAGAAATCATGCCGAGCCATTTCATATGATACCTGGAGAAATTTTGTAAATTGGACTGCTATTACTTTAAAGGATTTTATATTTTTCATACTGTACCAATAGTTTTCTCTCTATTTTATTCATTTTTTATACCTTTTTTCCCACAGCCCTTTTTCCGACTTTTAAACAACCCTTGACCAAGTGATAGCAGCCCCTTTAGGCAAAGTGATTATTCACAGCAGTCTTGTAATGATGCCAGCTGTGATTTCATTTATATTGAATCACTATAATTCCTGAAACATTTTATAAAGTTGTTTTTTTACAACCCTGATTTAAACTTCTATTTCCATGGGGGCGAAAAAAAAAGGGTATATGGAGATCACATGCATCTTTACTTCTCTATTTTTTATTTTTGCAACTCAAGTAGGGCCTGTGGATGTAAACTTATTGGCGTGCCTTTATTGACTAGCAGAAACATCTTTCTAAAAGCAATGTGATTAAAAATATGAACATGCTTGTTTGCAGGTGTAATGCTCATCTCACTGCCTTCCTCAGCCTACATGACAATGTTTGGGCAGGATAAACAGGTGCACACGGGCATAGGACCAAATCTACTCTAAAACACAAGTGACCAGTGTACTTTTGCAGATTTAGGCCAACTGGTAGCTTTTTATTGACTACAGATGGTTACTGACTACACAATAAAAAGCTTCTGGTTGACTGAACACATTCTTAAATAACCCTAAAAGGTTTCCTTTTCCCCAATGGCTGGGAATACCAACTTGTACTCAAAGGGCAGGGTAAATTTGAGTCCAACTGATAGTTTTACAGCCCAGATGTGTATGCCCTTGAAGCCAAAATGAGCTCAGGCCTCATTTCTAACCTTGGACTGATTTTGATATTTTAAGAACCTGAGGAATGAGCCAATTTCAACCCACTCATCTTTACTTCCCAAGTTTGTAGATGTACACTCCTGGGGCCCATTGGAAAGCATTAAAGGTGGTCTATAGTCTAAGTACCTCTGTAAGTTATGTCATCTTTGGTGATTTTCTTACTGTAGTCCTGAATGAGAAGGTGAGTCACAAAAGATGGTAAATGTATTCTATATGTCAGTTAGATCTATATATTATTTTGCTACTTGATGTGGGGGTCACACAAATGTACACATAGGTACACATTAGTATGTAAAGTTTGGTCTCCACTGTTTTGTCATGATGAGAATTTACATGAAAAACACACAACAGGGAAGAATTGATGGAAACTATAAGAACCATATGAATAATACCACTAAAAATTCCAAAATTGTGTGGGTGACACTCATCATCATATGAGAATGGTGACAAATAGATTCTACTGGAAGTAAACATGGCACATTCTGCAACAAGTGAGTAATGTAACAGGGTCACAGCACTTGGGAATATACAATCTGTTTCCAGGCCATATTCCCAATCTGTGATTTACTGAGACCTTGGTGGATTCACTGACCACCTTATTGTATGTGGTATTACTAACATCTGTATGGTGAAGAGCATGGATCCAGTGACTTCTAAACTTACTTATAGATTCTAAAATTCTGTAATAATTTTAAAACATTCGAGGAAAATTGGAAACATTTTTGCTATTTACTGTTCCTCTTCAAATCTCCACTTTCTATGTACATTCCCTTTTTAGCATTTTACCAATAATTGAGATCTATTTATTTATTTAGTTATTAAGTGTTCCAAATTATCAGTGTGGACGTTCCATGAGAACCAGCCTTTGTTTAATTCACTGTTACATATTGAGAGATTGCAATATTGTCATATGTACATACTTAATAAATATTCAATTAATGGATAATTGAGTCAGTAAACATGATACAATGAAATGAATAAAAATATACATAAAATAAAACAAAGAGTAATCATTTTTTTTTATCCTGAAGCACTTATGCAAATTCTAAAAATTTTCTCTTATATAATTTTATTTGCATCTAGTAAAAAAAAAAAATGACTATTTAAGACTCAAAGGGTCAAATAAGAGCACCCTGTGTGCATCAGACAGGGTGATCTGTCCTATTCAGCACCAGGATTTCTATTGTCCTGATAAGCTGCCAAAGAAGTTGATAGAAACATAACTGCAAATTCATACTCTAATAAATCCTGCTTTCCAAAATAATATAGGAATAATTTTTTCTTAGCTTTTGGGAAGTAGACTATATGGTTTTATTAATAAATATCTTTTTTATAGAATAATAATTTTACAAGATAAAATGTTTAATAGTGGAATAATTTAATGAAATGACTAGAAATACTGTAAGACTTCAAACAATTGATTTTTAAATTTGAAAAATAGTCTATAACCCATTTTTTTTCAGAATAATTTCTACATTAAGTAATAGTATTTAGAAGTAATTAAAGACCTTGAAATAGAATTAAATATAAATGGAAAATATGTCAAAAAATATAAAAATAAGCAGCTGATAGAGATTAATATTAAATCATTAAATGTAAAGAAATAAATTTTAGATTTTAACCTAAAAATTGAATATAATTCTGGAAGAAGTGGCACATGCCTGAAATCTCAGCAGCTAGGGAATTTGAAGCAAGAGGATCGTAAGTTCAAGGACAGCCTGGGCAACTTACTGAGACCCTGTACCAAGATAAAAATTTTATATATATGTTAGGGCTAGGGGTGTAGCTTAGTGGAAACTAAACCGTAGGTTAAATCCTTAGTACCACACACATACAAAAAACAAAAACAAAAACTTGTATATAAAACAAAAAAAAGTGTCTGAAGCTAGCTTTTAAAAAAAACTACTGTATTTTATATGTCTTCTAGAAAGAAAAAAATCAAAATAAGAATAAAAAAAGCCAATGAATATTGTTTAACAATTTTTGCTAGAGCCCTTTCAGTGTGTATCATAAAATATTTTGGCCAAATATGGAATGACCTTTTAAATTAATATTAATCTGTTATCACACATCTTGATATTATGTTAATAAAAGTAGCTAAACAAATTCTTGTGTTTTTGCTTAACCAGACAATAAAAAAATTATATGTAAAAATTCCTAACCACAAGCAAGCACAGAACTATAATGACAGATATTATTGCCTCCAAAGATACAACTTCCTAAGATAAAAAATCTTTTTATGTAATATTGTACATAATACTGGGTGAAATGGAGACAATTAAACATATGGTGTGCCTGAGACAGAACAAAATTGTGTTAAATATCCAGAAACACAGTCATAAAACAATGTACTTATTTAAAGAAAATCTATATCACAATGATTGCAATATAATGCATGATTTCCTAGTATTTATTTCTGGGAAATTAAAATATGGAACAAATTGTCAACTATATGAAATAGTTTAATTTAACTTTTATCTACTCTGTCAATTATCCTTATGCACTTTAGTCACATCATTTCTACATATCATGTATCAAACTGTATTCATTGCATTTATATTACTACTGGTGTGGCAGGGAGCTTCTCACATGGCCCACACAAGACAGCACCTCCTAGCAATCAGCCCTGTTGCAAATCCCTAGCCCTTAAATGTGGGTGGGACCTGTGACATGCTTGTAGCCTATAAAACACTACAAAAGTGACTGCATGTCAACACTGTCACTTTTCAGAAGACAAGTCACCAGAGTGGGGAGATCCACATGGCAGTGAACTAAGGGCTTCAGCCAACAAGCAAGTCAGGAGCTGAGGCTCTGAATCTAACAACCCTGTGGAAATTGAATCTTATCAATAATAACACATACATGGAAAGGGATCCTCTCCAAGTTGGGCTCTCTGTGCTCAAGACTGAAAGTCAATTGCAGAAATTGTGAAAACAGAAATATGTGTGGTACATTAAACTGCTAAATTTGTGATAATTTATTGTACCACAATATATAAGTAATACACATAGAGTATTAATAACACAATTCTTTGAGATTTGAATAATAAATTTATTGATTTGTCAAATGTTAAAACAAAATAATATCAAAATGCTTAAATGACACATTTTTTCTAGCTATTTTTTCCTGTTATTGAATTTGAATTTACTTAGGTACAAATTAAATGCAATAAAATTTGTTCTTTTTCCAGTGGTATGGATTCAGTGTATTTGGGCAGTGTATATAATTGTATGTATACAACACAACTAAGATGTATCTATCACATTTTGATGATCTCTAGTTTCCCTTGTGGGGAAATTATTTTCTCCTTAACTGAAGACTTCCTATCCTTTCATTTTATCCTGTTTTAGGATACATTTTACATCAAATCTTATAGGATATAACCTTTGTTTCTGCCTTGTTTAGATTTTTCAAATGCTTTTTGAGAGTCATCATTGTTTTTAATTGTAAATAATTCATTTTTATTGCTAAGCAATACTGTTCTGTATGAATAGACCAAAATTTCTTTGCAGACATCTGAGTCTTTCTAGGATTTGCTAAGTGAGTGCAGTTGCTGGCAACATTCATGTACACATGTAAATTGTTAACTTTTATGTTATTTTTTCTTGTGAAAAGACTTAAAGAGTGAGATTGTTGGATCATATAGTAAGGGCATGCTTAACTTTATAAGAAATTGTCAGCTCAGCCTCCAGCTGAGTGTCCTGTATGGGCTGATGCTTGGATTTAGCTTTGCAGAGGACTCAACTAAGTCACTTCCAGACTCCTGACCCACAAAAAACTGTAAGATAATTACTGTGGCATGTTGCTTTGAGCTGCAGCATTTGTGGTTGTTTGATGTGCAGCATAAAAGTGGAATACCACAGTCCATAGTTGACCTGTCTTTGCTGTCACGGTTGCTGTCATTTTCCTCAGTACAACACAGTCTGCAGATTCTACCAATGGTTTGCTGTTCTTCTCTAGGTATTCTTTTTGTTTCTGATCTACCTCAACTTTCACCTGACCCTACATATGTGTGCCAATGGGAAGGCCTCTGAGCCTCTGGACCTCTAAGTTGTGGATGTGCCAGTTTTTCTGTCCCTACTGAGATTGTAGAAGCCAACCTGTGTCTTGTATCTATAGCAAACCTTGGACAGGAAACAATTTTCTGCCCTCTACCCATGGTAGGAGACTAGTCTTTTATTCACGCATACCCAAAGATGTTTTCCAACTAGCTCTACAGGCCAGAAGTGCTGGCTCTGTACTTTCCCAGAAGCACCAGGTCTGAGAAAGTTCTCAAGATTGAAAGGAAGGTTTCTACTCATCCTGGGGACAGGTAGACTTTGTTTCTATTTACATCAGCAGATCTGAGTAGGATGAGAAATTTGACTACTCCTATTGAAGGAATTCAAGATTTATGCTTTATAAGAGAGAAAAACTTGAGGAGGTGTGCATAATTTTATACTAGTGCTTCAATAGCTGCTGGTCATCTTCTTTTTTTCTGTTCCTGTCATTAAGGGGGGTTCTATTCAGTTTTTTTTTTTGGGGGGTAGAGTATTGGGGATTGAAATTAGGGGCACTCCAAAGCTGAGTCACATACTCAGCCTTATTTTTTGTATCTTATGTGAAGACAGGGTCTCAATGAGTTGCTCAGCACCTTACTATTACTGTGGCTGAGTTTGAACTTAAGATCCTCCTGCTTCAGACTCCCAAACTGCTGGGATTACAGGCGTGCAACACTATGCCTGTACTAACCTCATTTTCTTCTATGGAAACCTTTTTTTCCTATACTCAAGCGAGGAGAAACTGATGTGCATTATTCTTTGCCATCTCATGGAAACTTTATTTCTTAGTTCCTTCCTGAACTCTGCTCTAAGATAAGTTAAAGAAAATATTATTGTGTAGAACCTCTGACTATTTTCATTGTTAATATAAGACTAGTCTTTTAGCTTTTTACATTCTAATAAAATCAGAACATCTGCTTTATTTCTAATACTATATCTGTACTCTAGAGTTACAAGAAATAAATGAATTAATGAACTACATAAATATTTTAATGTAATAACATTTGCTTCATAAAGGATAACTGGTAATGTAGAATTTTTCTAACTGTGATCATTCATTTCAAATTAGTATTTCTAAATTCTTTGGATAAACTTCCTTTCAAAATGTCAACCTTTACTATTATGGACATTGTAAACAGTGAAATTCAGCTTTCTAAAACCAATTATATACAAAATCTCTCCCTTCCATATCACAGAAACACATATACACACATGTGTGTATACACATATGCCTGTGTGAAGCCATACACATTTCTATAAAGTAATGAAGTTCATTTCATTTATGGAATATCTCAGTATTGTATGAGCTATAAAAATTTTGTACTAAGTTGAGGAAATGTTTTAAACACATTAAACAAATGTATGTGCTATTAATCATAAAAAACAACAAGGCATGTGAGAATGTGTTTGCAAATTCTATCTGGACTTCCACAAAGGTTTTGGTTTCTCTAACTCTTTTTTTCCCCTTCAGGTAGGAGTGCAAGTGTTTAATGCATGTATGAGTTTTCCCCTACAGAAGTTGGAGCATGTTTTTGTTGACTATTTCTGTATGCAAAAGTTGTATTTTTGTGTGTGTGTGAGTGCAAGACATTCTGCTTCTAAGGAAAAATTGGTCTCAAAATTCTTATTACTAAATATGTGAGGCTAACTATAATATAACACCTGATCAATCAGCAGAGGTTTACAAATTCACATAATCAATTATCAATATAGGAAATATAGTATATCATTTTTCATGAAATGATTCTGAAGGACAAGAATAAATTTTAAAATAGCAAATGTTTAAATAACTGTGTGGAGAACAAATACAGAAACATTTTATAGATACTACCTTCTACAAGTGAAGGGAGACATATATTTTTGTTCATGTCAGTCAACTGCATATATCTAAAAGTACAGAAAACTCAAACTCATGCAAAATGGAGCTCATTCATTTCTTTTTTTGCAATCACCTTTTATGTGATTGCAGTTCATGGTTTCTGAGGATATAGGTGAAACCACCACTAAAATAGACCACTGTAACTTTCAAATTTATCAGAAAGAAGCAGAGTAGGTTTACTGGAAAATATACAGAAGAGTGAATAGGAAAGTGGTGGTATTGTAAAATGCAAAGAATTCACTGCTATAGCACTGTTTTGGCTTCCATTAATTCTTTCAGTATGCATGTCATCAGCTTCTGCATCCTGTTCATGTCAGGTATAAGAATCTGAAGGATATGTGTAAGCATCTATTCATATGGAAAATATTTTAAAACTTATTTAGACATCAGTCCTTCTTTAGCTCTGTCATTGAAAGTGGAGATGTGCTTCTAATATGCTGAGAAACAGTGAATTGGACAGAAACCTGACTGAAACTGAATTTAACTCTTTAAATTAAATATTTTATTGTACTAGCTTATTTCAAATTTTTGTTTCTTGTTTTCGTTTCTTCCCTTTCAATAAGGGAAATGATGTGATTTAACAAATAAATTAACAGAGCTCCTTGAAGCAGTTTTGAAAACAGATTAAAAACACATTTTAATACCAAAGATGTTTTAGCCAGTTTTATTTTCTTAAATAAGAAGCAACAATTATAGAAGAGCAACAACAATAATAGCTAATATTTCATGTTTCAGGCTTGTGTGAAGAAATTTATTTAGTAACTTTTAGATTTGTGTCTTATGGATGAGAAATCTGAAGCAAGAGAAGTTATATAGATTTCTAAGGGATCTGTGAGTGCTCATCACAGGAATTGAAATCAGTAGGATTTGAGAGCAAGTAGTCTTGTTTGAGAGTGAATATCTTTCATCTTTATAAAATTTATACAAGGATACGATTAATTTCTCCAATATGGCACAAAAAGGCTATTATTTTCCACTAGAAAATAATTTTTAAGTAGAATAGTATGCCACCTAGTAATTTCTACAGCCTATACTTCAGGCTTCACAACAATCAACTACTTTGAAATGTTGGTGTTATAGTTCACTGCATATGTCCACTCCTCCAGATTTAACCTCCAACTTAATCAATGTACATTCTTATTTACTCAATAAAGGATATCACTTTGTAATTGTTCTCAATAAGAGATAACACTTTGCTGATGTAAAATCATTATGGTTTTAATAAAACTTGTGCTTAAGAGTGACAAATTATTTTGAAACATCTTATTTCCTTTATTAGCAAAACTCACTGAAATTGAAGATGCTGAAGATGAAACTATCAACTATTTGCCAGTTCTCTTTTCCAGGGCCCTTATAATGCTCCCCCTGTACTCCAGTGTTGAGTAGTTTGATTCTACTTAGATGATTGAGAGTTAAAATGTTAAGCAGGACTATTGGAAATTTGAAATTATACACAAATTCCCTCTGTGAATATTTGCAACTTCAATCTCCACTTTTAATTTACTCTACTGAACAATTCTCCCATTAAATGCTTAGTATTTTCTAGACCACTGTAATAAAACCTTTAAACATTTTGTCTCCAAATACCATATGTGTTTCTACTAAATTTTGGTATTAATTTGTCACTCATATGTTATAAAATATTTTAGACAGATAATTTAAACTTTTCAAATTCCCTGTGAAATCCAATAACATAAACAAAATACATAGTAAGTAGGGAAAACACCTAATTGATTTCCCAGACATGGGGAGATAATGTTATGCTCATACTCACATAAGCACACCTATGATAATGTAACTTGGGTAGACAAAATTGTCTATCATTTGATAAACTCATTTAAGAAAGTGTAGCATGTGACAAAAATATTAGAGACCTATATCCTGGTTAAAACAATACTGCCATGCCATGTAAAGTTAATTTACTTGCAGGGAAATTACAACAGTGCATTAACCCAGGTCATGTTCCTTTCTTTCAATTTCAGCCACTGATACATACATGCTCATTTTTAAACTTAACTAGTTTTTAACTATTTCATATAATTTACTATCCTTTCTATGAATTTTTAAAAAACATTTTTATTGAATAATGTACTAATGGCAAATTTACATGAGTTGAGTTACCCACATATTGAAAATAAACAAAGATAAAGGATTGGGCTGATGAAAACAAATGTCATTACTCTCTGGAATCTTCCCACTTCCAAAAGTGTATATTCCATCACACATTGATTTTTATTATTATATACCATATTTATAAAAACATATTCTCTTTGGTACTTTTCTTGTACTCATATTAATATATTTATAAAAATCCCAACATGCCCAATATCCTAAGATACAAAGCTAAGGGAGCTCAAATATTCTTCAAAAGAATTCAAGAATACTGGCTTATTGCTATGAAATTTCACACATAAGTCTGAGAGTATTATATCACACTCTAGCCATCATATTTACTATCAGTGGAAAATAGATTTGGGAGTTATTCCCAAGTGTTCTGACCTCCTCAATCAAACATTTATTATATCAATAGCGCAATCACCACCATAGGGTAGGAGTTCAGGATATCAAGTATAAGCTTTGTGATATCAATTTTTGCCATTTCCTAGTAATGTTTGCGAAAAGAATATTTTTCCTGCCCTGTATTGATTTCACTGCATCTACAACCACTGAAATCCTACTAGAAAGGAATACATATAAAAGAAAACTTTAATATATCAATATAGACAAGTTTCTTTTTTCCTGATAAATCAAGTGTGAGGTCTTCATGTATTTTAAAAGATTAAACACTACTGAATTAAATCAAATAGTTAAGGAAGCATAGGGACATATAAAGGAAAGCCCATGATTTAAAAAAAAAAAGGAAAAGTAATCTATCTATGTCTTAAAAATCAGTGAAGCAGTGTAATTCTGGAATATGAAAACACTTAGTATGAATGTTACACTATGCCTTATGCATGAAGTATGTAAGATTTATAACATGTCATATATATATACACATATGTATGTATATATATATATATATATATACACACATACACACAGAAATTCATATTTCCCTATAATTAGAAAAGTTCTGATGTACACCTATATTTTTATTATTGCCTCTAAATTATGGAAGTATCAGCTGATCTTGCTTCTTGGCTATCAACTTCACTTTCTTTTACACATTGGTTGATGCTGTAGTTTGCCATCAAATAAAACAGATTGGTTTTGATGTTCGGATAGGGTATAGGGTGGTGTTTCATTTTTTAGATAATCCACAAAAATGTTTTTGCTCCTATGTTTTGTTAGACTCAATACTTCATAAATTAACTCACTTGATATTCTAGGCAACAGTAACCTCTTGAATATTAGAGATATAAAGGAATTCAGAAATTAGAGGTATAAAGGAGTTTCTGAACTTTTTTATAATCTTTGCAGTCCTGAATTAACCACTCCGAATTTGCTCCTATTCCAATGTTGGCACAGTCCTTTCTAGACAGACACTGTGTACACATACCTCATACCTCATGGCTTTCAATTGTGGATAAGATTCATGGAATGGGTCTGTGTTCTTTTTGCTGTACTTGTATCCTGTTTATAGTTTCTTATTTAATGATTAATTCATTACCTCAAGATAAAGTCTGCTTTGCTAGTCCAATTCTTGGTATCAACATGGGACAATCCAAAGTTCCAGATAGACAGACATCCTAGCCCTGTGAGATTTTGGTCTTCAGAATCTTTAATTACCACAGCCATATCTGATTCTTATTATCTTTGATAACTATCTGTATCCAAATTCAGAAGTTACTACCCAAGTACAATTATGCGTCCTATTCTATTTTATTTTCATTATACTTCCACTGATTAATCATATTAAATCTTATTTAATTTTGGGGACCCTTAACTTTCCCTTGATTTGTTCATCAAAGTTAGCCTTTCCTTCTATCCTTTTTTGTTGAGGTTCCAAAGTCCATTACATTTATAATTTTGTTATTTTTTAATATTTAACAGCTTTTAATTTTATTTTTATTGATTCTATCTAGTTATATGTAAAATTGGAATTCATCTTGACATAATTATAAAAGCATGGAATATAATTTTCTCTAATTCAGTCCCCAGTATTTCCCATTTCCTTCCTCCCTTCCTTCACCTGTTCCCTTCCTTCTACTCCACTGATTTTTATGCTACTTATTTATAGCTTCATTTTTGTAAATTATTGTCTTGTGGATACATGTGATGGTAAGATTCACTGTAGTGTTTTTATATATGTACATCAAAAAAATTAAGTCAGATTCATTCTATTGTTCTTCCCTTATGCTATCTATGCCAAGCCATCCCCTTCATCTGCTGTGCTGATCTTTGTTCTAATGTTGAAGGAAGTCCCCCTGCCTGCAAACACACACACACACACACACACACACACACACACACAGCCTTTTCCTTTCTTTCTCTCTCAGCTTCCATATATCAGAGAAGATATTTACCTTTGACTTTTGGGGGCTTGCTTATTTCACTTAGCATGATAGCCTCCACTTCGATCCACAAACTGGCAAATGGCCTAATTTTATTCTTTTTTATGGCTGAGTATTAATCCATTGTGTGTATATATAAATTTCATAGTTTATAATTTCTTATTTAATGATTAATATATATAACAATTCATATATATAATATATATACAACAATGTTGATATGTATACAACAGTTTCTTTATCCATTCATGTGTTGAAGTGTACCTAGTTAATTGCTTGACTATTTTGAATTGAGCTGCTATAAACATTGATGTGGCTGCATACATATAGTGTGCTGATTTTATACCTTTTGTATATATACCAAGGAGTAGGATATCTGAGTTGTATGGTGTTTTAATTCCTAGATTTTTGAAAAATCTTCCTACTGATTCCAGAGGGGTTGCACCTATTGGCAGTCCCACAAACAATGTTATTATTATGGCAAACTTCCTTGATACTTAGTCACTGTCAAACATGGCAAAACCAAAGTTAAAGTAACCTAACTATACAGAATATGAACCATGCCAGAATATGTTCAGAAAGGCTGGTGGAGATAATCCAATCAATCATGTGTTGCTAATATTTGGCTTTCACATTATACTGCTGACTTTGCCACAAAAACCATGTATATATGTTCCTAATTAACATTTACTTCAGCTTTCTGCAGCAACTTTTCAAGTTTCTACACTCCCTTGACTCTAAGAGATTTCTATTTATACCCCATTCCTCAAAGGTCATGAATGAGAATAAATAAATTTAAAGGAATTAAAATGATTGCTTCTGGCTTTCTAAAAATTAATACAATGTTAAACTGAAAATATAATATACATAAATATGTATATGCAAGGATATATATTAAAGACAATATATACATATGAAAGGCATATATGTGAGATATATATTTATAAAGATACATGAAAGATATATATATTAGAGAGAGAACGTGTGTGTGTGTGTTATCTCCACCAGCCTTTCTGAACATATTCTGGCATGGTTCATATTCTATATAGTTAGATTACTTTAGCTTTGTTTTTTCCATGTTTGACATTGATAAAGTATCAAGGAAGTTTGCCATATATGGAAGATAAATGAAGTTTTGGAAAAAATCAGATATACACTATCGTATTTAATAGTCAAAATGGTGCACAGAATCTTAATTGGTAGAAGGGGAATATAAAATTATGTGTATCAAATGGGAAAAAAATTTGTAACCATTTTATTTGGCTGAATATTCTAATGAAGAGACAAAATTCACAGTATATATTATCAAAAGAAAACTGGACATGATGACACACACCTGTTATCCAAACTACTTGGAAGTCTGAGGAAAAAGAATCACATAATTGATTCCAGACTGGGCAATTTAGTGGGAAATTGTGTCAAAATTAAATTAAAAATTTTGGAGATGTTGATCAGTAGTAGAGTGTTTACATAGCATGTGTGGGGCCCTGGGTTCAATCTCTAGTACCAAAAAAAAAGTAGATATTTTGAAAACATTTAAATTATTTTCTACTAGCTGTTTTGAAGCATACAGTTAATTGTTATCAACCACAGTTATCTTTTTTTAATTTTTTAATTTTTATTTTTTTTGATACTGGGCATTGATCCCAGGGGGCTGATCACATCCTCTTACCTTTCTATTTTCAAACAGTGCCTTGCTAAGTTGTTAAGGCTGGCTTTGAACTAGTAAGCCTTCTGCCTTAAACTCCTGTGCTAGGATTTCAGGTATGCACCACCACACCTGGTTCCTCAAATATTTCATTAGTGCATTGGAGTTGTACATAACGGTGAGATTTGTTAGTACATATCTGTACACACACACAACATAAAATATTTGGCCAATGTCTTTCTTCAGTATTTTGTCTTTTCCTCCTCCCTGCACCTGGTCCATTTCCTTTAACTATCTCCCTTTAATTTCCCCCTAACCCATTTTATTTTAATCGTTTTTTAACCCATTGCATAATTTCTAGTATATAAGGGGCAATAAGTATACTAACTATTGTTACAAATTATTATAGAATATATTATAGAAGAATAACCCCTTAGAATTGCCCCATCTCAATCCCATTATTCTGTGAATGTTACACAGCAAAAGGTGCTTGGCATAAATAATTAAACTAAGGATCTGCAGATGAGGTTGCTGACCAGATTGTTCAGATAGGTCCACTATAATCACAAAAAGACCATATGAGAGGAAGGTAAAAGGGATCAGAGTCAGAGAAGGAGTAGCTAAAATGGAAGCAAAGATCAGAGAGACAGGATGAAGAGTCCACTGGCCAAGCCATTAGGAAGACTCAAGAAGCTGGAAAACTCAGAAAAATGGACTCTCCCTGTAGCTGAGGACAGTAGCACAGCCCTAGTTACACCTTGAATTTATAACTTCTGACTTCCAAAGGAATAAATTGGTAAAATTAGTAAATTTATGTGATTTAGAGACACTAAATTTTTGGTGATTTGTTACAGCAGTCACAGGAAGTTGCCCCAAATTCCAAATATCTTCTAACTTCACCCATGATTCACATTCTTTTAGATTCCATAAGGTCACAGTGCAGATCATGTCCTCCAACTCTGTCACAGCTTGCCTCTTGACAGTTACGAAATGCATGCAAGAAAATTCTATCAAATCCTTTGATCTGTGCCGATTTGATATAAATAAACCAGGCGTGGGTTCTTTTCTTTGTTAGAAGCTGCACCCCTCTGGTCAGCTTGGCCCTTTGCTACCCCGACTCTAAAACTATGTTTCCATGCCCTGTGGCTATTGCATAGTACTATTTTCTTACCTTTTATTTCTCAGCCAGCCCATTCTCTGGAGGGGAACCCTTGTCCCTCGCCCACACAGGACATGTGTGAGACTTCCCATACACTCTTTTCCTATTCTTGGCTTTGGGTAACCATAAAATTTATCTGTTCTAGTTATCTTCAAGCTGCAAAGTTTAGTTTCTTACTTTGAAACACTCTTCACTATTAGTTAAGAGAGTCCACTAATTGAAGGCAAATAATATCTTGGTATATTTTTTAATCTTGAAAGTTTTATTTCTCCAAATAAGCATTTATAGAAGTATGGTACTTGGAAAATTTCTCAGTATATCCTTCAAATTATGTCTCCTCTCAGTGGAGTCCTGGGGAATGAAAATTAAATTAAAACTTTATAGGAAATCACCCAATGTTCATATGCAAATGAATATAGTAGAATGTGCATCAAAGATTCAATGCTTCAAATGTTATAAAAATCCAATTCTTCCCCATTTTATAGTATATAGAGAATGCAAAACATTCTGTTTAGAGAAAAGCAAAGGGACTTCAATAGATTGGCGCAAAGCTTATCATTATCAACAATACATGTATTCTTTGAAACTTGATGTACAGATAATATAAGGATTCAATGTTCTTTATAAACCAGTAAGGAGTTGATATTATTTATTGAAATATTGCTTACATTATCTATTTTATATCTAGAGTTTCTCATCATAGACTTAGTACTTTTAACATCTCTTCCATATTTTCTACTTTTTAAGATTCTTATACAATGTTTTATGAGTTATGGCCTTCAATCAATAATTATGTGCATTTTAGACACAGTTATCTGTTAAGATTTAAATATATATATATATATATATATATATATATATATATATATATAT
>NW_026000026.1:62381588-62384776 GCF_001458135.2 Marmota marmota marmota | reverse complement strand
CACTAGTATGGCAATATGTAAATCAATGGATGTGTAACTGATGTGATTCTGCAATCTGTATATGGGGTAAAAATGGGAGCTCATAACCCACTTGAATCAAATTGTGAAATATGATATATCAAGAACTATGTAATGTTTTGAACAGCCAACAATAAAAAATTAAAAAATAAAAAAAAAAGGAAACACCAGCAAACAGGGGTCATCTGCAGTGGATATGTAAATATGTAAGAGCCACTTAACATCTCAAATATATTCCTCTGCCCACATGAATATAGCACAGTAGAAATAGATAAGAGGGGAAGAGGAAACATCAGTCTCTGGAAGAGCAAGTGCTGAGTCTCTCATTTCCAACTCATTCCCACTGAAGCCTGGCCCATGTGCACAAGAGGGAGAAAAGCTAATAATAACTGGACAAGGAATATGACTCTAAACTTGACTAGGCCTCTTACATGCTTGAGCATGAAAAAAAGTAATAGAAGCTGCCCACAATGTAGTTAAGGGAACAGAGAGAGAGAGATTCAATGAAGCATAATAGAAGAGTGTGATTGCAGAAAAAATTTAAAATCAATTCATTTTGATGAATTGTGCAATAAAACAGTTACAGATGCTTTTGTGCTGGGAGTGAAGCCTGTCTTTGTCAGCTCAGTCCTCATTACTGATGACATGTCATTTATTTTACAAATGAAATTATCTTTAGTGTGGTGAGAAAAGCATTTTGCAGAACTTGCTAGTGAAAATGTTCATTTATGTAAAGAACATTTCTGAAACTCTGGAAGCTTAAAAATATTGAATTTTTAAATGTATTATACAGCATTCATTACTCGGAATACATTTATGTTCTCAAACTATAGGAACAACCTACAGAGACACAGAGTCTCCTGCCTGTTGAACCAGAAGATGCATATTTTTACACAGAGCTGTTCTTTATCTACCCAACCTTTTTTCTAGTAGACCCAATATTTAACCAATGTGTTATTCCAACTGCTGAAAGCCAGTATTCTGCTTGGATTATATCCATAAATCTACATACTCTTTTCTTTATAGAATTTTCCTGATACAAGCTCACAAATATATTTTATTTGCTTATTTTTAATGAGGAGCATAATAATAGTGCCTATGTAGAATGAAAGGGATTTTAAAAGGTGACAATAAATTATGGTAATTGATAAATTGATTGTAAAAGTAGTCTACTAAAATTAAAGTCATATTCTAGTAGATTAAAAACATATGATTTGTATCACAGTTTCCTTATGACCAGCATGTTGTAGAAGAACCTCATTTCAAATCTTAGTTCCATATTTAGTTTTTAAGTAATTTAGACAAAACAATCACACTTTGAAATCATGCCTTGCTTTGTACTGAAGAGGTAAATGTATGTGTGTGTGTGTGTGTGTGTGTGTGTGTGTGTGAGAGAGAGAGAGAGAGAGAGAGAGAGAGAGAGAGAGAGAGATGGATAAACAAGGAGGAGAGGAGGCAAGAGGCGTATGTGTGTGTGTGTGTGCACATGAATGTTCACATTCATAGATACATTCTTAGACAGTGCTTCCCTTAATAATCTATCTTATTGTATGACTACCACAGTGCAAGATATGTGGTAGTCATACAATAAGATAGATTATTTTCTATGAATTCATATTCTCTTTGCATTGAGAACCAAGAAATCCAAATGAACAATATGCAAAATAGGGAAGACTCTTGGGAAAATCGTGATCTGTTTTGAAACTACATATCCTCTAATTGACAAAATAAATATACCACAGCAAAACAATCTCTAAATTTTATTGGAATAATTGATAATGAAATCCTCTCCCAATCCTACTTCATATAATAGATACTATAACCACTGGCACTGACAATTACCAATGAAAAGACTTAAGGCAGATATGACAAGAGTACTTCTCAGTATGTCACACTTGGTGTTTTCATATTGGACCATAAGAATTGTCTCTTGAATTTTATAGGTCATTAGGACATTTCATAACACACCCAACCAATGTGGATTAAGGCCTTACTGTGCAACATGATTTTAACTTCCTGAACTATCTCAACTACAGATCCTGAACATTAAGAGTTTATCCTTGTATTTGTTACTTCTCTTCAGCATTTTTTTTACTCAAAGTGTATATTTTAAACTGATTCTACAACTATTTCCTAGTCATGTTGCAGTTAACTTCATTATTTTATATCATAGTGGGACACTATAAATAGTCACACTATTATCATGGGATATGGATGTCTTTATTGCAAATCAAGATATATTCAAATTTCCCTAATTGTATTCACCAGTATTTTTCTTTTAATTTTTAATTTAATAAATTTTTTCCCTCACAAAATTTTTGCTTACCAATTTGAGCAATATATATGCATGTATATAAATGCTATTTTTTCTTATTTGAAGAGTAAAAAATAACTAATATAGCCTACTTCACAGATCAATTAAGCTTTTATAAACCCAAACTAATAATCCGTACCTTTCTCTTAGATTATTTTTGTCATCTATTGCTCTGCATGAAACAAACATACTCTTCCAAAATCTTCATTTCAACACTGAAATGAAATAATCATGTTCATAATTTAGCAAGAAGAGACTGAAAAGTTTTTGCAAATAAAGAATTACTCTCTTGATGCTGAGTCATCAGATGCCAGAGAACATTGAGTCTAGTTGGGATACTAAGGGAACAGAGATGATTTTAAAGTGACAACATTTCAATGTATAGACAAATTATCTATTTACAATCAAATTTCCCCAAAATATATCACATTTTATCAATGTGGATCACAAAGCTATGAGATTAAGTTATATTTACTATTATGAATAATTGAGAATTTAGAATGCGTACCCAGGATTCTGTACTCCTGGATGTCAAGCGCGTTCCCTGCACTGATTTCTGAATTGTCTGATTCAAAAGAGTATACACTTCCATGCATACAATAAGGTACATGGAACAGTTTTGTTATTAACAAATAAGAAGCAAGTGACAAAAGAAACCTAGGGTTCATTGCATGCCAGTGTCCCAAGGCTTGGGAAAGCTGCCTAAGGTGGATAGGGTCCTGACTGAGAGTACCCCATTTATACCACAGCAGAGAGATTCCAAATGGCATAGCATTAGTCAGGTTTGCATTACTGCAGCAAAACAACAACAACAACAACAACAAAAAAAAAAAAAAAAAAAAAAAAAAAAAAAACC
>NW_026000026.1:62300855-62381498 GCF_001458135.2 Marmota marmota marmota | reverse complement strand
AAAAAAAAAAAAAAAAAAAAAAAAAAAAAAAAAAAAAAAAAAACAAAAAACCCTAAGGTGATTAACTTATGAAGAGACACAGTTTATTTTGACTCAGCTTTGGAGGATCCAATCCATGAAAGATTGGCTTCATTGCTTTGGGACTGTGGCAAGGCAGCACAGTATGGGGGAACTGTGTTATAGAACCAAATGCTCACCTCATTATCTGGTAGCAAGAGGAGAGAGAATGACCAGGTTATCAAAATTTCCTTCAAGGTCACATCCTCAGTGACCTAAGATCCTTTGCTAAGGCCTCACCTACCACAGGTTTCACCTTCTCCAAATACTGCTTTCCCTGGGGACTAAGCCTTTAACTCAGGGCGTTTGGGGGACCCTTGTGCAACCCATGGCACCAGCTTACACCTAATCCCAGGCTATATACCTCAAATGTTATGATCCTCACAGGTTATAGCATGGAAAGCCATCCTATTTTTAGAGGAGGAACAATAGAGCTAGGACTGTTTCACTAAGCATGCCTGCTCTCAGGATGTTACATTTCAGCACATTCTGTAGTAACTCTTGATAACTATAAGCAGGAAATTGGGAAGAACTGAGTTTGTCCAAAGCCACCACTGGGTCTGTTCATATTCACTCATCCATTTTTAGTTTGATTACAGCATTCTTCCCATCAACCATTTAATTCACACTCAGAGATGAAATTTCCATAGGACCTCAAATTATGTCTTTCAAAATGTAATCTTGGAATATAAACATGATTGGCTGAGAAACTAGGAAAATGTTGGGTTTATGATTACCCAGGTTGCACCAGAGTCTTGGGATCTGATCATATTTTCTTGCTTTTGAAGTCTCCCTCATGACATCTTTAGTGTATTATCTGATGTGAAGAAGCTTAGAATACTGTTTTCTTATTTTCCCATCTTTTCTTACCTCTATGGCTCTGTCGCTCCCTAAATTTTCCTTTCTCTTCCCATAGACATAGATAGACACATAAATACATACACACGAACAAAAGAGTGATGATGGTGTAGATAAGTCTCAATGGCTAGTACAGAGTTATAGGACTACTGAGAATTAGTAACTTTGGCAGACCAAACCTGATAGGCATCAGATGAAGGCAATGATTATTTGCTTTAGGAAGAAATTGTTTTGGTATGACCCCTTTGTAAAAAGCAGACAGTTTCGGGATCCCTTCAGAGAAGAAACACTTTGAACATGTTTGTCTATTTCTCATTTTCTGTTTCCCCATTGAATGGCCTCTGTCCCCAGAAGCCATAGTGCAACAGACCCCCAATGGCATAGGTCATATTTAAATCTCAAGGTAGAAGTAGAGGGGTAAATTAAGCTATCCAATAAGCACAAAACTTTTCTCATGAAAAAAATAGACATTTTCAACAGTTACTTCACAATATTCACATAAATTACTTAGCAATTTCAAAGTAAAATTAGAATAAGTTTATCTGTTACAGTGGCACATGCCCATAATCCCAGTGACTGGGGAAGCTGAGGCAAGAGAATAGCAAGTTCTAGGCTAGCATCAGCAACTTCATGAGACCATGTCTCCAAGTTAAAAAAAAAAAAAAAAAAGAAAAGGGCTGGTGATGTAGCTCAGTGGTAAAGCATCGCTGAGTTTGATTCCCTAGTACTGAGAAAAATAAAATAAATCAGAAAGAGATTCACATTTTATTTTAGTTATGCAATGTACTTGTTCAATCAACAAATATGTATTACTTGGCAAGAATATACAGAGGGCATATTCAGTGATGAACTAATTGTCTATACATCTTGCAGGAAAACAATTTCATACAAAACTCCAGCCTCTACTTTACGTTTTAAATGAATCAGGTGATGGAGATGGTAGGGTACCTAACTTTACTCCTTATTCATTCCACCTGGACTATCTTAATGATGTGTTAAATTGCAAGTTATTATAGTATTGAAATGAACTTTATTCTTAAAAAATATTCTGTCACCTATCAAGTCCTGTGCTCTAAATGAATTAGTCATAAACAAAAATTTACAAGAAAAACACAACCAGAAAATTTACTTTAAACTCCATTACTTCTTTTGTTTTATATATGATAAGCTCCAAGATTCATAATTCACTTTAATTTTAGACTAATTGTATATTTCTCTAGTACCAAGAAAAGGAATTTTCTAGGTTTTGATTAGTGTGTACCATGACTAAGCCAAATTTTGAACATTAAATCTGAATGAAGTTATACTACATAGATTTTCTGTGCAATTTTTTACACATTTGTTTGAATATAAAATTGTTTAATAAGAAGCAGTTGAAAAATTACCAAAAATATCTTAATACTGAATTCCCTATGATAATATTTCAGCTAAAAATAATTCTTGCAAAAATATAAATCTTCTGATTAAAAACATATAATTTAAGAATGAGAGGGCAGAAAAGTAGTGTTAAGAGGTCATTAATAAAAGTATCTTCTTTTTGGGATATATACTCTAGGAATACATAAAGAAAAAATATTGAAGTTATGATTTAGAAATTTCAAAAACATTGCTGCATATTTGGTATGAGGTTTTGGGGTTTGAATTTCTGTTCTTTTGAAAAAAGAAATATGTTTCTGTCATATTCTGAGATGGAATTTTTCTTGCATGAAACAAAAAACAGAACTATATTAGATACCCCATTTGGGGAAATAATTTTAATAATAACGCCCATGAAATATAAGTAAGTTAAAATATCAACTTGGTTGCCAACTGAAGGGTCTGCATCAGAAGAATCTTTTTTAATAGCAGAGTGAAAATGCATGCATATTTATACACAGTATATGTATGTTTTTCAGACAACAAATCTTTCAGTTTATGCCTTTAAAAAAAAAAAACTAAGGTAAATGAATCACTTAGCAAATGTGAAAAGAGCATACAATCCTTCTATTAACTTTCTATTTGTTTAACCTGGAGTATGCATTTTAACATTTGAGAGAATCTGTCTTTAAGATTAAAATGAGATTGAATTTCATTAGAGAGTTATCAAGGGACTCAGAAAGATACATGTGAGCTACTTACAAACTAGAAAGTAAAATATCTGTGTTAATTTTGCTACTTAAACTTCTATAACAATTCATAAAAATTTATAACCTTTACATCAAGTAACATGATACACAATAGAAACATGAATGATATATCAGAAACTTCTTGGCAAATGTCTTATTGATAATCAGATGAAACTCAGATATCTGGTGGCCACTGTCAAAAAGTAATTCCTGCTTACTCTTTCTCTCCCCTACCAAATCTAATATAAATCAAATTTATTGGTGAAATCTGAGAAGTGTCTGTTCAGCTCCTTAGCCCTTTTATTGATTGGATTCTTGGATTTTGGTGTTAAGTTTTTTCATATATCCTGGAGATTAATGCTCTGATGTACATGTTGCAAAAATCTGCTCTCTCTTCACCTCCTTGATTGTTTCTTTTGCTGAGTGGAAGCCTTTTAGTTTGAGTCCATCCCATTTATTAATTCTTGATTTTATTTCTTGCACTTTTTGGAGTCTTGTTAAGGAAGTCAAAGTGTAATCTGACATAATGAAAATTTGGGGCTACTTTTTCCTCTATTAGATGCAGGGTCTCTGGTTTAATTTCTAGATCCTTGATCTACTTTGAGTTGATTTTTGTGTATGGTGAGAGATAGGAGTTTAGTTTCATTTTTCTGCATATGGATTTCCAGTTCTCCCAGCACCATTTTTGAAGAGGCTGCATTTTCTCCAATGTATGTTTTTGATGCCTTTCTGTATGGAACATTGTTAAGAAAAATTCCAGGGAAATCATTCCCTGGTTTTCAGTTCCTATAAAATGAAAGGCACATAGAGGGTTAACAGTATTTCACAGTTTCCAGCAGATGATAAACAAACAAAGTAATATATATTTTATGCAATAGGAAACAAATAATAGATCCCTATCGAGCAGGCCATAAATGTTATGGCAAAGCAAATACAGAAGCAGTGGAGAACATCCCCTGAACACTGATGAATCCCAATGGTGTCCTGCAAAGTAGCTGTTGAACAATGTGGCTAAATATTTTCTCTCTCTCCCTCCCTGCGCCCCCCAGTAACAGAGAAACATACAAATCTATAGCAATGTGTCAAAAACAAACAAACAAACAAAAACAGAAGAAAAAAAATCAGAAGGCGACTGGATTTAAAATGCAGTTTCTTGGTGTTGGAGTTGTGGCTCAGCGGTAGAACGGTAGAACACTTGCCTCGCACATGTGAGGAACTGGGTTCAATCCTCAGCACCACATAAAAATAATTAAACAAAATAAAGGTATTGTGACCATCTACAACTAGAAAAGAATTTTAAAAATGCAGTTTCTTTAATAAGTCATTTGTGTTTTAATGAAATTTGGGCTTCTGCATTGTATGAGATTTCTGAAATATTGAAACTGTGTGATTAATACATAATATATAGATTATTATCTTACAAAATATATGACCATTTTTTTTAAATGAACTTTCTTAGAGTAACACTAACCTACTAATCTTTTTAAGGGTACTGAATTCTATTGCTAAGAAATAGTATAATGTATAAAAATCTTACATACTAAGTATATCTCATTTTATTCCTAAAATTAATTATCAAAAATACTATTAGTGCACATGTACCAAATCCTTGTTAAAATTTTAAATACATTCTTATTTAATCCACTTTCATGATTTATGCATAACAGAAAGTATTAATTAAATGCCATCTTGTTATACTCTTTGTTTTAAGTGAATGTTCTATAGTAATAAGAATGACACTATTACTAATAATTAATATTTTTGAATACTTATTAAAGACAGGTAATCTTGCTAAGTATTTAATATGCATTGTTCAACTTAATTTCCATAGCAATGCTATTAAGATAGGCACTATCTTTATTCTCATTTTGCAAATTAAGAGATTTGTGTAACTAATTTAGATGGAACTGGGTTTTAAACCCAAGCAGCCTGAAACCCAAACCCACACTTTTAACCACTAATTTTTAATGATAGAAACTGTTATCTCACTGGGCACAGTGTCACACACCTGTAATTCCAGCTGTTGGGGATGCTGAGGCAGAAAGATCACGTGTTCAAAGCCAGCCTCAGCAATTTAGCAAGGCCCTAAGCAACTTAGCCAGACCCTGTCTCGAAATAAAATACAAAAAGACTGGGGATGTGGCTCAGTGTTTAAATGCCCCTGGATTCAATCCCTAGTACAAATTAAAAAAAAAAGAATGAAGGAAAGATTGAAAGAAACTGTTTTCAAATTATATCATAATAATTTTATAACATGATATGCCCATAGGATAATGTAAGGGGATTAATTATATCCCAAGCTTTTGAAGAAGCATAACTTATGGACATTTGTTCTTTCATGAGTTCCAAATCCACGGAAGAACTGAGTTGCAAATGCTCATGAAAACCATCATGTTGAGTTTATCTGATTCAGTTCCCAATACAGGAGTGTACACTAAATTCCTCCAAAAGAGAAGATCCCACTAACCCCTTCAGTGCAGAAAATTTCATGAACACTGAAGAAGTTCCCAGCTCTCCATGAGAACAAAAAGAAAGACAGGGAATTCTTGGAATACTGAATGTGTTATGAGGCATATTTCAGCCATCCTGACATAGGATCTTGTGCTGTGATGTCCATCTTTCAAGATATGAATCTGTTTCAAATAAATATCACTCATAATTTTGATCACTCGAAGTTATGGAACAAAATTAAAGAAAAACTCAGTGTTTGAACTGCCCAATAGATAAGGTAAAACAAAATGCAAAATGCAAAGATGCCACACATGCATTTCAAGAAGAGAAAAGCAGTTGGGAAACCATTGCCTGTTGGCAGTAAGAGTTATTTCCAGAAAAGATTCTGGTTCTGATTCTTAATTGTACATCAAAATTCATTGATTTCTCGATGCCATGGAGTCACAAATCATCAGACTCTGGAGAAAATAACGGATGTTATGAGAGGTTTTGCTAGTATAAACTAAATTTTATAATCATGTAGGTTTTTTTCCTTGCTTCTGTTTTATTTTGATCATGTTGCCAACTAACATAAAAATAAGAAAGAGTTATTTCCTCCTAATTATAAAATAGATGCTTTAGTAGGGACATGCTAAATGTAGGTTTTAGAATGCTTATTACAAGTATAAAAATAACCATGTAATTCTTTATTGTATTGTTTTTCATCTTTTCTTATTCACACATTTTACAAGTTTAAAGAATTTCCTTTTTATAGTTTCCCTAGTCTAAATTTCTACACATTAATGGAAATACTAAAACAAAATATAATGATAAAAATGGTTCTTAAATAATGCCCAAGAGAACTCCTAAGGACGGCTTTATCTATTCCTTGCAGACACAGCCTTAACATATCATAAGATGTGAACTCTATTTAGCTGACACTTTGGTGGTGTAAGTGTTTTTTTACAACTAATCAGCACCTGAATAATCAAAGGTGTGTACCATCAGTCAGCTTTAATGAAGCATTAAAATACTTTAATGGAACTCAGGGTAATTAGAAAGTCTCTTATGCAGTTCATCTACTAACAAGAACATTTTCAGGATTAATAATAATGAAGTAAATTTTCCAACAAAGAATAGACCCTTACTTTACCTCAGCAATCCCATTTGTAAAACTAGAATTGTTTTATGTGTTTCAAGAAGGTGTTGGGTATAATCAATGATTAAAATGTTTTGAAGCATTAATAGCTCCTTAGCTGGAATTATAAAAGTCTGTAGTTCTTCCTTAGGGATCAGTCATAATAGAAAAAAGAAAAAAAATAGCTACAGTTTTCCAAAGACTCAAAATTATCTTGAAAAAAACTGGTGCCTCAGAACAACTGTTACCTTAAATACAAACAGTTATCTAATAAAGCCCATAAGTCTATTAGAACACGAAATAAATAGTACATTAATAGATAGGTTATATATTATATTTTAATCAAATAATGTTGGTATGACTTTTTTTCACCACTGCTTTCACTACTCTTTGAAAATCAACCTAAACGGGAATTTTTAAATAATCTTGGGAGCTCCTGATGCATTGGTAGTGTCTAAGCAATTAATACTCTACTGACTGACTGTTCTGTCTATTCCCCACTTATAAAACCTTTATTGTATTTTTGGATAACAATATATTTATTAAAAATTTAAATCTCCAAGCCTGATGTGTGGGCAATGAAATGATAAGTACTGTGCTAGAACCACACCCTTTGGCCTTCTATCATTCCTGCTACCTGAGATTTAGAACCTGTAACCTAGCAGCTATTTTCCCAATTGAGTCAACAACATGGGAGGAATTTCTTCACCATATATCCTGATGGGTAGAGAAATCATAGTTTCTTTGTCTCTGAATGATCTGATTGTTTTTCTTAAGTTCTTACTATTCTGAAGAGTTGAGACACTGTTCTTGTAATGAGAAAATAATAATAATAATAATAATAATAATAATAATAATGCTCTCATTTATTCAAATTTAAACTGATTCCTCTCAATTTAAAATTTCTATCAATTCATTTCTCAACTTCCTGTCAGAGTTGGTTTAATCTCCTTGGAAGGGCT
Source organism: Marmota marmota marmota (assembly GCF_001458135.2). NCBI lineage: Eukaryota > Metazoa > Chordata > Mammalia > Rodentia > Sciuridae > Marmota > Marmota marmota. Next base: position 62,373,948 of record NW_026000026.1, on the reverse strand, counting down.
TAGTATATCAGCTCTTCTGCCCCCTCCATTGTGATTTTTCTTTTTTATTCAAAAGGTGGTGCCTGAAGATGGGGAAAAATGTTAGGCTTTTTGTGTCTTTAAGAAGATTAAGAAAAGGAAACTTACCTGCCCCAAACTCCTTTGTATTTTAGTTCATCTCTGCTGTTTTTGTCCAGTCGGGTGTGATGGGTCCCATCACTGGACTCTGTATCCTGGACAATTTATCAGGTCTCAAAACCTGCGTGCAGCATTTCATTCGTCAGCATGCCATTTCATCAGCATGATCAGTATGTTAGTGTTCCTAAACTGAAGCACGTGAGACATTCACAGTATCCTGAATAAGACTTTGGGAGTCAGGAATAGTGCCAAAACCTTTTCTTTCTACCTGCCTCCTCCCATCAGTGCCAGGGTATTTCTTTCACATCACCCACAATATTGAGTCAGAATTTCATTTCAAATTCCCCTAAGCTGATATGCTTTCCTTTATGGATTCAAGAAAGAAAGCCATTAGTTAACATGCTCATTTTCTTTACTTTCTACTTTGACGGTCTTTCAGGAAAAGCGGAAACTGAATTCAATTAGTATTTTCCATGACATATATTCTAAACTTCAGATTCCATACTTCATGATCTAGATCATATAAGATTTGCTTTTTTTTTTCCACCTAAGAATTAGAAAAGATAAACATTTGTTTTATTAGCCATTCTTATTATTAGAAGCAAATATATGACAAAGCATGAGAGTAGAAATCTGCTTAAACAATTTACTTCTAAAACAGACAAAAGTTACTAGTGTCACCTCATAATTCCCTCAGCACATTTTCCTGCTTTTGACATAGAAAAACATAGTGATTATCATGAGGGTAGACAGTATATCATGATGCTATAAGCTCCATACTACCTTTGAATCTATGTATATAGAAAGAACCCATGGCAATCATTTTTTGGACACAAACTGTTTAGTATTTGAGAAAAATGCACTTGTATTTGTGCTATTAATTTAGATTTTTAGTGTTTATATCCAATAGCAATTTTGACTTACACATTTTCCTCTTTGCATCTGATCCTTTCTCACTCCTTCAGGTTCTTAAAGTAGAGAAGTTTCATTTAAAATCCTCAGAGAGGAGCTGAAATAAAGTAGCTTTATTTATCATAAAACTTTATATGTTTTATATTTATTTATATAAAACATATAATTTATAAATTATGTTTTATAAATTTATATATAAAACAAAATTGTATGTTTTATTTATTTATAAATTTTATATTTATCATAAAACTTTATATGTTTTTGATAAATTAAATATATATCTTAGTGAAAACTGTCATCTACTCTAGGGTTCATACTAAGCAAGTGAATTATTAATTAAAACTAAAATTTTAGTATATTTAAAAATATAAATTTCTATGATTTTAAGGCCTTTTATTTCTAAATAAATTTTTTTACTGACATTATTTTTTTTCTTTTTTTGTTACAGTTGTATTTTACCAGGCCTTGGAACTCTATCTGTAGGTTGGTGAGCAGTGAACAAGTTCATGCAGTTGCAGACAAAGGTGCTAGGACACAGAATGGTACACAACCGTGCATGCAGCACTTGATCTTACAGATCAAAAATACTAGCCTGAATTCTCAGTAGTATTTTACAAAAGCAAATGCTATTGATAATGCACACATAAAGCAAATGATAAATAGATTAATGATATGTCTGCTTTATTTGTGTTTGAATTATTTGACTTCAAAAAATATTCTTCATCCAAATAATGAAAACCAAAATTGTCAACAACTACATCAACCTTAAAACATTATTTGTCTACCATTGATAGCCCCAATTATTTACCTCCCATCTGATTACCTATAAGCAGCACTAGGGCAAAAGGACCAAATATTCATAAGCTGGATGTCTGGACGGGATATAAAGTGACATGTAGAAGGGATGAGAAGACAGCAGGTTTGGGAGCATGTTTAATCTTGGGTAATTTCATTTGATCTATGTATTGCATTTCCATGTACAGTGCCAAATTTAATGGATGAATGTCTCTATCCCTGGTATACAAATGCTGCTTCATGGAATACTGCCAAACTGCCTGGCTACATTAAAATAACTTGGGAGTTTTACTTTAATTAATTAATTTATATGTATTTCTTATTTTACTCCCAGATAGCAGTCTTTTTAAACAGATCTTCAGTGGAACTTTAGAATCAATCTCTCTCTCTCTCTCTCTCTCTCTCTCTCTCTCTCTCTCTCTTACTCTCACTCTCTCTTTTCCTCTCTCACATGTCTCCTCCTGTTTTTCTCTCTGTTCTGCAAGAGGATTTTACATTGATCTATATATTATCTCCTACAGATATGGTGTACCTAAGTTTCACACCTAAATGCCATTTCAATATAATTTTCAAAATATAATTTAGTCTAAAAACTTATTCATATTGTCCTTGTAAGTTGCTCTATTTTTGTCTCTAAGCAAATAAATAAGCTGATATTTGAACAAAATTTAAGTTTGTGTGTGTGTGTGTGTGTGTATATATATATTTAACCCATAGGAGGTGCAGCTGACAAGGAGAAGATACTTGTGGGTATAACTGCCTCTGCAACCTGTTGAGAATATAATACAAGCTGGGTGCCATGGTGCAGGACTGTAATCCCAGTGGCTCCAGAGGCTGAGACAGGAGTATTGCAAGTTCAAAGCCAGCCTCAGCAAAAGTGATGTGCTAAGCAACTCAGTGAGACTCTTTCTCTAAATAAAATACAAAAGAAGGCTTGGGATATGGCTCAGTGGTTGCATACCCCCCAAAAAAGTGTATAGTACAGCCCAGCTTTATGATTATTTCTGGCACATCATTAATTAAGTAAATATTAGCTTCTTAAGGCTTTATTAAGAGCAAATCATTATAAACATTCTGCGAACAAGCTGTTGGAAATCCCTCCCCTATAAGAATGAGAGTATGATGCACAGCCCAGCTCTTGTGTCCTTGGGACTCACTATTCAAACAATATACCTTGAAGATACTCTGAAGTGCAACTCCAGCTCCAAATGCTGTAAGTGTGGAATCTATTTTACCTTTAAAGACTGCAGTCCAACTGTGACTCCTACATTATACATCACATCAAAACTACTCAACACACAAGAAAGAGTTGCTCTCAATGCAGATCACTTTCAAAGTTTTGAGATGACTAGCACTTTGATACAGATTTGTTCAATTGCTTTTGCCTACCATTTTTTCAAGTATATTGCTCAGTTCTGGAAAGAAAATGAAAGCAAACAGATATATTTTCTAAATGCATCACTGACACTTTTTTAGTGAAGGTAGACAATAATCAAAGAAATATGTATTCAATTTACACAATTGGAATTAAAATAAATATTACAAAAATATTAAACAAAAAGAGTTTGGGGTTTTATAAAATTATCCCCTCTTCTAGGGTGGTATATAAAGTGGTACCTAGTAAGAAAGTAATATGACACTTTGGATAAAGAAGGAATTTCCCCCCTTTCCATAGAATCCACAGATACATGTAAAATCTTCTGTCTCCAGGCACATTTACTTCATCAGCAATTTCAAGCTATGCTTCCAATCTAGAGATCCTCTTTGAAGTAAGTGTTCAAGATGCGCTTCTACTCCACAAATGCCCATCAATCACAAACCAAAGAGCAGAGCATACTATACTCTTCTCTCTTTATCAGAGTAGAAGTTGAGTCTCATGTTAGCTGTTTTAGAGTTCATTTTGTTTATTAGAAAGTACCCCTTAATATCTGCCTTACTTCCCTCTGGGGTTATTATAAAGAAAGAATATGAAAGGTAGAAGCAGACATAGGATAGGAAGGAATCCTATCCAGTGAATGTAAGAGACGTCCACAAACCAGAAAAGGCGAAGACATAGATTGTCCCTTAAGCCTTCTAAAAATTGAAATACTTGGGCTGGGATGGTGGCTCAGTGGCAGAACACTTGCCTCAAACATGTGAGGCACTGGTTTTGATCCACAGTACCACATAAAATAAAAAATAAAATAAAGATATTGTGTTCATTTACAACTAAAAAAATATATATTTTTTTAAATTGAGGGCTGGGGATGTGGTTCAGTGGTAGAGTGTTCGCATGACATGCATAAGGCATTGAGTTCAATCCTCAGCACTACATAAAAATTAAAAAAATAAAGATATTGTGTCCACCTAAAACTAAAAAAAAAAAAAATTAAAAAAAAGTGAAACACTACCAACACTTTGACTTTAGTAAGGGAAATGATTTTGGACTTCTAACTCTCAGAATGGAAAGGTTATAAATTTGTGTGTTTTTTTGGCAACATAATTTATTGTGATTTATAGCAATAATAGGCAACTACTACATAAGTTTAACTGGATTGAATTGTCTCACTATAATAGTCTTAATGCACGTAACTTTGTCACAAAAATAAATATGAATATTTTATGCCGTATATAGTTTTTGAAAGTATTCAATATTGTTATTTATGATCATGATTGCATCAAAACAACAATAGTTGTCAGATTCACTGCTAGAAAAATCCAGTGATAAACTTTAATATAAAAATGAAAAAGTATATGTATCTCCATATCATTAACTTCTGAATATATTCAATATTTGATAATGATGTCCATAAAAGGGGGTTCCTTTGGAGATTTTTCAAGTTTTACTTATTTGGAAATATTAAATTTGGAAAGATTCCCCAGGCTTAATCAGACTGTTGATGATACCTATATTGCAAAAAGTGCTCAATTTCCATTAGACTACTTTGTAAGTTATTAGAGACTTTGGCTTCCACTCTGAAGGAAAAGAGATTATGACAAAAGAGTAACATGGTTTCCATATAACTAATAACGATCCTTTCAGCCTCCATATTGGAAAAGCAGATTTAGAGGCAATAAAAAGGCAAAAGAAGATTGTACTCAAACTAGTATGGCAATATGTAGGTGGGAATAAATGTTACTGTTCTAATGATATTTTGAAGTATGGGTCAATAAGATTTCCTGATAAAATGGATGTAGCATTATGACTGTTATATGAAGTTGTTTAATGGTTTTAAAAGGTGTTTAGGTGATGATTCAGAAGAAGAGATCTTCCTGATGAATAAATGTGAGGAGTAAGTTTGGAAAGTAGTTCTTGAGTACATAAAAGGATGATATATAGTGCATAGCGGGAAGCCTGGTTTCCACATCAACATAGATAATGCATCTCTATATCTAGAAATTATGTTGAAATAATTTATTTTACAGTTCCTATTCTCAAATCTTTAACTACAAATTTACAAACTGAATTACATTCTTTTCAAATTACAAAGTAAAAGCAAGTATATTCCTCAGTATTAATAGAAAAATATAATAACAGGCAAAAGCTTGCTAAGAATGTTTTAAAACTCTAGTGTAGTGCATATCTTACCACTGAACATTCTTTAACTGAAGCAAGTTATATGACATTTAGCATCTTGTTTAAGCAAAATATTGCACTATATGATATCAGCAAGGGGGATTAGTCATTGGGGATCATAGGAAGACTGCATTTCCAGTTGTTCCATGGATAGGAATAAAGCAGCAAGAGTAGCATTTCTCAGTAAGTTCAGTGGAAGAGAGATTCCAGTAAAGTTCAATATTGGACATTCCAAGGGTCTTAGAGACTCAGAAATTTGAGTGCATCGAACAAAGTGTAAGAAAGAATACACTAGAGTCAAGCTGGGTGCAGTAGTGGCAGTGGCAGCAAGGAAAGTGCTGGTTCACTACAGAGGGAAGGGATAATACAGAAAGAGGAATACAATGAACATATTTGACACAGAAAAACCTGTGGATCAGAAAAGCCACCTGAAATTACTTAATCTGGAGCCTGCTTGATGTGTACTTCTCAACTGTTTGGGTGGGCATCTTGAGAATGTCATATCGCAGTTGCTGCTGTGGGAAACAGAGAGATCATAGCCAACATTGCCATAAGGTCCCTAACATTCCTAAGATGTACCTAACATGTGGGCCCAGGTTACATTTAGAAGAATTTGAGTGAAACAGGTACAAAGAAGATTGTATTCAGGGGTATCAAAACAGAAAAATGAAGAAAATATAACTCATTTTCCCTTTGAGTCTATAAGCTCACATGACCAGCTGGAGATGTTTGGGAATCTGAACAAGAAGGTGTGGATACACTTAGTGACTAACTCTAGAAGATTGTGTTTAGAGGTAGAAAAATTTGTGAAGAATTGGCTCCCCTGTCCCACACATAGAATTCTTGGGAAACTTGAGATTCAGTCTCCCAACAGAGATCAGCATCTGCCTGGTCCTAGAGATGTGTTGATCTAAGTTCTTCAGAGAAGATCACCCCATAAAGCATCTAAGGACTGACTAGATGTTAGCCCTAGCCATCAGAAATTCCCTCAGAGAACTCTGCAGCAGTCCTACCCTGGGCGTGCATTGATCTGGCCTGTGCAATCTGACAGTATTTTCCATTCCATCCCACCTTATACTGGTAAGAAGGGAAGATGAGAAATGTCTAAACCAGCTTCAGTTCTAGGCCTCTCCTATTGGCAGCTTTGTGAGCAACACAAAGGATTAACATTACTCTTCCTCTTGCTCTCAGTACATAGCTCAAGAAGAAATGGAAAGAAGAATTGGGCATAAGCAGTGACCATCAATTCTGTTCTACTATTTTGACCAGGTCAGTGGAAATGATGTTTTTATTTTCATTAAGAATCATCTTTCTTCTTTCTTTGTCTTTTTTTTCTTTTTCCTTGCTGTTCTGATGGGTTTGTGTGTGTGTGTATTTGTTTTTTTTTTTCTCATTTTTAAAAATTCTTTGTTACTTATTTTTTTTTTGCCTCTTCCTTTGTGGGTTAGAGTTTTGGTTTGTTTATTTTGGTTAGCTTTCACTTTTATCCCTCTTCTTTCGCTTCCTCTCTTCTGATGCTAACAATCAAATTTGCTTATTCTCTCTTTCTCCCTTTACTTAGTTTTCCTTATTTTTCTCCTTCTTTATAACCATCACTTGATTCATCTCTTCTGCATTCTCTGTTCACATTTTGTATATTCTAAATTCACTTCTATCTTCCTAATATGTTTTTCTTATCTTTTAATGAAACTCTATCTTTACTATCCTTTAGAATTTTTTGATTTATATAATTCATAACCCTGTCATTTACGTTGTTTTCATTATTAGTTCTGTGTTGACACTTGCAGTTTACTTTAAGGCCAGATGTAGTTCACAGTTATATATGATTTTTGTTGTTAGAAATTATTGACTCCACCATACCTCTTTTTGTAGTAATTAGAGTTGTGCATATTATATTAGGCACTGGATATTTATTTTTATCTTGTATATCATTTGCATTAGCTGTTGCTATTATTTGTTTACCCCTTTTATAGGAAATGCTGGGAATCTACAAGGAGAGTACATAAAATGAATACTGTACTACAGAACTAAACATAGCCAAAAGACGTTATACTTTGCTTCACACACAAATTAATTATACTTCATCTATACTTTAATACAAAGAATGAAAGAGACAAAAACCCAAACTGACATCTGGGCCCTAAGTAGGAATGACCAGGGTTTCCAATCAGGTTCCACTCACAGATATCCTCTACTACAGCAAAAAAAGAGAGAAAATCAATGCAAAGACTCTGGATACAACACATATGATAGAGTTCCAACATCTCAATCTAGGTCACACTAGGACAAGAGTGATTTCTTTAACAAGAGAAAGCCATGACCTAAGGCTCACATAAAAAAGTGAAAGAAAACTCTATCTCTCACAAAATGCAGAAAACTACAAATATTAATCCAAGAAATATGAAAAAGGGGTAGCATGATACCTTCTAAATTTAATAATTCACCAGCAATTCACAACAATGATATTGAAACAGATGAACTATCAGGTAAAAAATTCAAAAGAATAAGTATAACAGGGCTGGGGATGTGGCTCAAGCGGTAGCGTGCTCGCCTGGCATGTGCGGGGTGCTGGGTTCGATCCTCAGCACCACATAAAAATAAAATAAAGTTGTTGTGTCCACTGAAAACTAAAAACTAAACATTAAAAATTTCTCTCTCTCTCTCTCTCTCTCTCTCTCTCTCTCTCTCTAAGAAAAAAGAATAAGTATAAGAATGATCAATGAATTCCAAGAGAACACAGAAAAACAACTGAATGAATTAAGGAAGTCAGTACAGAATATGAATTAGAAATTCAATAAGGAGATAGATATATTGAAAAAGAAAAAAATCAGAAATCTTTGAAATAAAAGACACAGTAAATCAAACAAAATGTTCAGTTGAAAGTCTAATAGAGTAGAGCATGCTGAAAACAGCTGAAAGACAAAATGGCCTGCCTTGAACATTCAGACAGCATTAAAGCATAGGAAATAATTAACCATAATCAGAACATACCAGAATTTTGGGATAAAGTTACGAGACTAAATGCAAGAATCATTAAAATTGAAGAGAGTGGTAAGAAGCAGGTTACTGGATAACTCTCCAGGGAAATAATAACAAAAAAGTTCCACACCTTGAGAATGAGATGCACATTCAGATACAGGATGCATTCAGAACCTCAAATACAAAAGCTCCAACAAAGAGCCTCTCCAGTACACATTATAATTCAAATGTCTAATATACAGATTAAGGACAGAATTTTAAAAGCTTCAAGAGAAAAATGTCAGGTGACTTTCAGATGCAAGTCCATCAGAATAACTTGCTATTAGCACAAGAAGCCACAAGAAGCCAGAAAGGCATGGAATTATTTCAAGTTAAAAAAACAAAACAACAACAACAAAAAAAAACAAACAAACAAACAAACAAACAAAAAAAAAACTATCAACCAGGATTGCTTTATCCAGCAGTCATCCTTTAAAGTTGAAGAAGAAATAAAAACCCTTCAAATTAAGCAGAAACCAAAGAATTCATGACTACTAGGTAGCACTACAGAAAATGCTTACAGGAATACTTCACACAGAAGAAATCAAACACAAACTCCAGAGTTAAGAAATAAACAAATCTCATTTGAAAAGTAGCTAAAAAAACATGAGAAAAAGTACCAAAATAAACATTACTAATAAATGAAAATGGCTGGAATTAATAACATCTCTGTATAAAAATAGCAATGGTAAATGGTCTCAATTCTCCAATTAAAAGATATACTTTGGCAGAATGGATTAAAAAACAAGACCCAAGCCAGGTGCAGTGTGCATGCCTATAATTCCAGAGACTTGGAAGACTAAAGACAAGAATCACAAGTTCAAAGCCAGCCTCAGCTGAAAGTGAAAGGATTAAAATTGAGATGTGATGCAAATAGAAGCCAAATGCAAGCAAGAGTAACTACTCTCAAATCCAACAAAGCAGACATCAGCTTCAAAACTCCTTTCCAGAAATAAGATGATAATCAGAGGTTGGGAAATTAGGTGTAGATGTAACTTTGGGGAGACAACAATTCAACCCACTATAGGGCTACAAAAATAGGGATGTAGAAAAGTAAATATTCCTAGCATTTTGAAGTCTATGGAATGTAGGTAAACTAAAGCATAGCATATTCTTCATATTCAAGGTCTGCTAATACTGATTTTAGAATCAGATTCATAGTTTGTAAATATTTTCTCTCCTTTTATCCTCATGATAAAAATCTATTTTAAAAACCAAACTATAATCCCAATGGCTCAGTAGGCTGAGACAGGCTGAGACATAGTTCAAAGCCCAGACTCAGCCAATCGCAAGGCGCTAAGCACCTCAGTGAGACTCTAAATAAATACAAAACAGGGCTGGGATGTGGCTCAGTGGTTGAGTACCCCTGACTTCAATTCCTGGTATCAAAACAAAACAAAACAAAACAAAAAACTAGATACTGAAAGAATACACCTTAACACAATAAAGCTCATATGTGACAATCCCTCAGCTATCATCATACTAAATAGAGAGAAGTTGAAATCTTTTCTTTTACGATTTATAACAATATAAGTTTGTTCATGCTCAGCACTCAATTTGAATATAGTGTTGAATGTCAGAGCAATGGATAAAGTGCATCCTATGTGAGAAGGAGGGAGCTATATCGTACTTGTTTGTAAAAAAATATGATCTTATATATAGAAAAACTATTAGCCCTTTCTTGTGTTATAGTGTTTTTTTCTACAAATTTATCTAAAGAAAAATGTCACAAATATTAGAATTTTATTCAAAATATCTTACCCCAAAATGATTTTCATGTTTTGTATAAATCAAAAATTTCTCCACAAAACTAGGTCTTGATTTGTTTATGTACATATGTATATACCAGAATTAAACCCTGGGTGCTTTACCACTGAGCTACATCTCCAAGAGATATATAGGTTACAGGTAATAGTGCAAAATAGAAACATAGAGTGAACAAGAGATATATAGGTTACAGGTAATAGTGCAAAATAGAAAAAAGAAAACAGAACAAGACACAAACACACACACACAGGCCACAATAAAAAGAAAATATATAACAACAAAAAAAAAAGAATTAGGAAGTATTAAAGCTGATGCACTTTTAAATAGAGCAATCACGGGGACCTGGTCAAAATGAGATTGGAGTGAAAACCCAAGGGAGGTGCTTAAATATGTAAACTATTTAGCATTCTTTTCAAGGCTGCATATTACATATTATGTGTATGTGGGGCAAAAATGGAATATTCCTCCAATCATCTTGCTCATCTATAATGAAGTTTTATAAATATGTCAGTTTCCTACAGTTGGTAAATATAGTTAGACAATATAAATTTCAATGATACATCATTGTCAGTTAATATAAGAGTATTCACCACTCAGATAACAATCACTTAATAAATAGAAACACTCTTTATATCATTCATGCCATGTGCCACTTTAGACATTTAAGTGCACTTTTGAAACTTTAAATTATGATTCTGAGAATGGTCCTGCTTCAGGTGAAAAACCACTTTATTTACAGTTATAGACTCTCTTGAAATTTCTTTCCCCACTACCTTTTATAGGAATAGCAAGGATATAAAGTTAAAATCAGTTATTGCTGAATAGAACTTTTTATTTTTTTTCTGTTCTTCCAAATATTTTCCAAACACGTGCCACCTCATGCTCAGAATCACAATGATAAGGAAACAGGCGAATATTACTGCAAGAGGGAAAAAAATGACCGCTATTATACTTTAAATGTAAAACAAAAGTTACCCATCATGTTTATTTTCTGTGAACAATGGTTGGATATCACTGAAACCTATAAACATTCTTATGTGAATCTGTATTAGATAAAAGAACACAATTCCCTCTAAGGGGAGGGAAAGGATATTAAAAAGTGAAAGAAGACAGAAAAGCCTCAGTTACACTGTTCTGCTCCATATAGAGAGCAATGTCCTTAATTACCAATCAGTGTTTTTGAATTAAATCTTATCAAGTGAAACCAAATCTAAACTACATCTCATCGGAAATTAGTACACTCTTAATGAGAAGTGCAATTTAATAATTACAATTTAACCAATCGTGGAACTTAATTGCAAAGAAGCTATCTAATTGAGAGCCCAAAAAGAACTTTAAATAGTTTAGTATAGTACTTCAGGTCTTATGTGTCTTATCATGTTCATGGTGCAGTTTTAAATGGATTAGGTCAAATAGTGTAATGAAATATAATTTGTATACAATCTTATATAATATTTGCATATACCATTTTGCCAATCTTAACATTAGCACATATCCTTTTCTTCATTTTTGTAATTGTTAACCTTGTAGATTTTCATGATTTTCATGAATTTTTATTGAGATATCACTTAAATTCTCGATGACAAAGTAAAAAGCTTGGTTCCTTTTCATGTTAAGCTTTCAGTAATTTAGTAATTTGAAATGCTGTTAATATAGTTTTATTCATTGAGTGTATGGTTTGGATGTGAGGTATCCCCGAAAAGCTAATGTGTAAGACAATGCAAGAAGGTTTAGAGGAGAAATGCCTGGATTATGAGAGCCTTAATCCAATCAGTGAAATAATAACCTGATGGAATCAATTGAGTGGTAATTGAAGGCAGGTGGGGTGTAGCTGGTGGAGGTAAAACATTAGGGTCATGGCTTAGGGGCATATTTTTGTACTTGGCCATTGGAGATCTCTTATTTTTGCTGCCTAATTATCATGTGAGCTGCTTCCCTCTGCCTCACTCTTCTACCATGATTCTCTGTCTCACCTTCAGCCCTGAGGAATGGAGCTAGTCTCCTATGGACTGAAACTTCTGAAACAGAGAGCCCCTAAATAAAACTTTTCTCCTCTAAGGTTGTTCTGGTTGATCCTTTTAGTCACAGTAGCAAAAAAGCTGCCTAAAACAGTGAATAATTTTACTCCTGCCTTCAGAAGTGAAAAGAGTTTCTATAGGACCTGGAGGGAAAGAACATAGAAGTTAAAATATATGTCTTGTAACCTTTTTCTCATTGTTAAAATCCGGCTGAATATCAAATACCCAATAAATATTTTCTGACAGTCAATTTTACATGTGTTAATGAACTGAACTGTTAATGAAGTTTAAACTACTGAATTAAATTAATATGTTTGTATATAATTGTCTGATAATGGTTTCATTTTATCTGTTACAGAAGCTTATTATGATAGTGATATAATTATTCTAGATAGATATAGAAATAATATGTAGATACACAATAACATGCACCATATTTTTCAAATGGCAAAATACCTGTTAGCTGTATTTAAAAATTCAAAATCAGTACAATTTAAATATGAAAAATTATTATCCAGCTCCTTGAAAATTTCACACTGAAATTTCTTATAATTCAATTCAAATACTCTTTGTTTTCTTTTACTTTATTTTGTCCAGTATGTCTTCAAATTAAAAAAAAAACTTAATATGGTATCTTATATGAAAGACACTTTGCAGTATTTAAAGAACCATCAAATAGGGTATCTCTCCGTTTTTATTCTTATGATCTAGATAAATCAAAGTATCACCTTGCTTTTTTGGCAAATCAGAAATCAACATCAAATACAACAATGGAAACACAGAGGAAATTATTATAACCATTTTAAATAGAACTATTTTAATACAAATATTTTAACCATCTTGAAAATATAATGAATATAATTTAACCCTAAAGATTCAGCCTTGTAAGTCAAGGTGATCTCTGCGAATATGGCTGTGTTGCTGTTTTGATGATACTTCTTAAATTATAAAGATATATACTTTTGTTTTGAAACTTATTGTAAAATTGTGCCAAGCAGTCCTAAAATTCTTAAAGAATCATCATAACATTGACCTCAAATAAAAATGTTGAAATAAACTGCAACATTTAATTTTTAGCACAAAAATCTGTAAATTTTCTCTTTTCAGTATAGAGCCTCTCTAATGTTAATGTACATATACATCAACTGAAGGTATTGTTAAATAATTCTTATTCTGGTGCTTGAGCTACAAACTAATAAGTGCATTTCAGGCAACCTCTCAGATGATGTTTATGCAAGTAGCACAAAGAACACATTTCAGAGAGCAAGATATTACCAAGACAATGTAAACCCATTATAATAATTCCCTTATGGGATTCATGGAGTATTATGTACTATATAGTACTATAGAAAAAGAGGGAACCTGAACATGGATTCTGACTCAAATAAGATAATAAAAATATTATGTATTAAAAATTTCAGTTATTATTTGTGCTTCATATTAAGTCATAAGAATAATAGGTCTTCATCCTTTCAAGGTACTTGTCTCTTGTTTGAGGCAAAAGTTTCTATCCCAAATTGCCACCCTTAAAATTGCTGCTCCAAATCTGATCAGGTTTTTTGAATAACATCCCAGCAGGCACCATCTCGGCATGACTACTGTCTACATGTTTCTAACACAATCAGTGTAAAATTACATGGGGAATATAAAACACTTTTATCATATTAGCAACATGTCGACAGTCCTCACTCTGAGACAATACCAGCTTCTAGCAATGTTAGCTACTTCTAATTTGTTGTTTTATTCTTTCTTAAGAAAGCAGGTGAATAACCTCATTAGATCCCTGTCTAAAAATTTTTAAAAGGCAGTAAATAAATGAAGGACTTTATGATATTTATGAATAATCTGTAACATATTTTAATTATTTACTCTCATTTTAGTTCATCAAAGATTTTGTTACTTATCGTCAAGTTTTTTTGTCCAAACTCTGGAAATGTAATATCCAGAAAGAGAAGAAGTATTTGTTTATAATTAGCAAAGCTTGGCAAAGAATTCCAAGTTAACTAAAATATCAAAAATATATTTTATTTCTGTGTTAAATGATGTGTGGTCCAGAGATGAAGAAATGTTGGTGTTCCTTCTTAACAGAACATTGGGAAACTTTGCAGATAATGTCATCTTATATTTCTAGAACATTGAAAAAGTTCTAAGGTCTTCAGATAAAAAGCTGTGTTGGAATTCCACAGCTTACCTATATTCTAATTTTTGCTCCCAGATCAAATAGCCTTGTGCTAAATTGTGGCTAGTCTGTTCACAGAGATTGCTATCTAGAATCATGTCAATATAAATGAAGCTAAAACATAATGAAAAATAAATTTCCATCAATTTGTTTTATTGATGCGTTAAGATCCAGAAACCCTATTTCCATTGTTATAACATTTGTATTACAAGAAAATTAAATCAAACTCATCTCATGGCCATATTCACAATTCATCCACAATATATAAATCCAAAGTATAATTTAGTTTAATACAGGGATAATGGTAGACATGTAATGCACAATAAAACATTCTTGTAGATGGCTGATTTGCTTATGCTTCCCAGCACTATACTCAACTTTTATCACTGATAAAAGAAACTCATTGATATGGCATACTCAATGCTTAAGGGAAAGATTTAGAGTCTTGGCAAACTGATGATCAAAGGGCTTAGCTTCCTTATCACAGTCTAGATATTATCATGATTAATTCTTGACTCCAAATGTTCGGACATTACTCGTGCTGTTCATGTCTTTTTAAAAATCTTCACATAGCAATTTCTTTTTCAGCTTCTTGATCCGTTCCCTCCTTTTTCACCTATCTGCTCTCCTATTATTTGTCATACAATATGCTAAGCACTAGAAATATAGTAACTCTCATGCCTTTTGAATGACTTAAAAAATACAAAACCTTAGGGCCTGGCACAGTGGCGCACGCCTGTAATCCCAGTAATTCTGGAGGCTGAGACAGGAGGATTGCAACTTCAAAGACAGCCTCAACAATTCAAGGAGGCCTTCAGTAAGGCAGTAAGACCCTGTCTCAAAATATAAAAATATAAAAATAAAAATAAAAGGACTGGGAATGTGGCTCAGTTGTTGAGTACCCTTGGGTTCAATATGTGGTCCAAACACTTTAAAAATCTTAATTCCAAGGTGATTTGAGAACACACTCAGAAATGTGTCTATTATTAATTTGTATTTTTTTCTGCAAATTACATTTGTAAAATACTACTAATTTTCTTAATTAAAAAAAAGAAAATCTCTTTCCTCCTTGTGCTATTCCATGGGATTGCAACTTCAGTGTGTCTTCCTTAATTGTGAACTAAAATAGTACTTAGCTCATACAGTAGTCATGAGGATCTAACACAAAAAGCATATGAAATGCTTTGATCATTACCTGGCATTAAAGAACTCAATATATTTTAGCTAAATAATTATCAGTGCTAATGTTATAATTAGTATGCTCAGAGTGTCTCTGCAATTAAAATTCCTAATAGCATTGGCCATGACAGAGAGTAAACCTGAGAAAGTGTTGGGGCAGGTGCCTAATGCCTGCTCCTAATAGACATTGCTTTGAATACATGCCAGGAAAGAGGTTATTTTCCTTTTAACTCCCTTTTCAGTGTTTGGATTATGTTTAGGAAATAGATGATTTGATTCAAGTCATATTTGGCACTTGTCTAATAGGAGCTAATATCCCTTTTCCCCAAAGAGAGATCAAACAACACAATAAGTCTTGCCTGTGCAAGGTTATCCAGCTGTTTTAATTATATTTTTAGGTTGCTTTCTATTAATAAAAATTAATACTAGCTTTCCACTTAGGGTACTATAATGTCCATTTTAAGCCCCTATGTAATAAAATGAGTTAATTAAATAAATATTAAGTAAACCAAATAACCAATAACTGTGGATGTCTCAACAATGATAAGACTGGGACATTAAAAAGTTAAGTTTGGAAAGTATAAGTCTAATTGACACCATTGTTTTACTTAGGAGAATTTGAGACCTTGAATAAAGTGGCCTATCCAAGATTAGGATACAGGGCCAATTAATTTAAAAAGTTACTAATGTACATCAATATCAAACTGGTTTTATTAAAAACAATAATGTTCCATGGTCCTCATTCTCACTTTAATAGATATCTAGATTTGTATACACCTGGACCTTATAACACTATATAGAGCACATAAACCTGAATTCCATAAAAAAAGATCAATAACACATGACCTGTCTTCAAGAAGAATAAATGAAAAATGCATAGCAAAATAAAAATTAGTAAAAGAGATCCATTTAACTATTTTTAAACTCAGATGACATTTAGCCAAAGATAGGATTCACAAATGTAGTGCTCACACACACACTGAACTATACAACTAATTCCCATTCAGGGAGCTGCTGTGTGTAAGACTTTTCTGTGAAGTGTAGAGATTGTACTTCAAAAGATTAAAGGAAAGGGGGTTTTAGTTCATGGAAATTATTAGGAGAAATGGTGTCTCTTCCAAACTTCAGTAGCTAAAATATCATAAATCTGTTACTGTTAATAGTAACATAAAATTTTTGCTCAAATTTCTAAAAGTCCAATTCAATAAAATTGCCTGCTAATTCTTATTTAACCTAAAACTAAGGAATGATCTGATAACTGATAGTTGATAAAATTTCTTTAGAAAGAAAAAAATAAATTTTCTCAGTCCTAGGGATCTTCAGCACAGATTTTCAATTATTTAAAATAAAACTGAAGGAAAATTGAGAAAATTTTTGGAAATTAATTCTGTAGAATGATGAATAAAAAATTATCCTGTGTATCCACTGTAAGCTACAGATAAATAAATTGGCATTGCTATAAGAATTTCCACATATCATTACAACTTGGAAATATGTCTGTATAAAGGACTATGTGTGAAGTTATACCATTAACTTATTTGGAAGTCTTCAGGCTTAATACTTTGAAAGTACCTCATGTAACCATGAGACTATAGAAAACATTGAAGTGTACAGTAGATAGAAACTGAGGCAATTTCTGAACCTGGCTTGGACAAAAAAGCCATGATTCTCAAATGCACTCATTTCTTTGCTGAATTACATTTATTTTCATGTTTTGCATTTGTCTTTATCTTAAAAAGTTTTCTTAAATCTTTGAGGGCACTTGAATGTAGTCTTTGATTTTTTTTTTCACTTTAATTCAAAACTGAAAACACTTTGATATATTTTAAAATAATATTTTATTCTTTGTAATTGGAAAAAGGAGCTATAAATGCATTTGTCCTTTTATGATTGATTATCATTCTTTTAATGTGGGTTATTCATATTATGTTTTTTTTCCTGTCCTTGAATTGCTTTTAGTTTATATTTTAAGTAGTGTTAGGAAGGAGATGTCCTTTGCTCAACATAGTGAGAGGAGAAAGATCAGGATGGTGGGAGGATATTAAAACTGCTTTTATGCTGAATGGTTAGTGAAACGAATTTTGTTTGTCTGAAGTAAAATGAAAATGGAGAGATTGATAAAAGCAAGGGAACATGACTATAGCATTTAAAAATGGTATATTTTATAGTACTTTAACACTCATTAAGAATCATACAAATGAACTCAATTAATCCTCTATATAACCTCAACACTTATAAAGGGCATGAATTCTTATTCTGGTATCATAATTGAAACAAATAAGGGTCAGAAGAGCTCAGATCCTTAAGCAACATCATAGAATTAGCAAATGGCAAATTCTTCATTTGAAATCACATTTATGATTCCTGATGCTGTGTGTATGTCTGTGTGTGTGTGTGTGTGTGTGTACAAGACCACAGTTGCATATGTAAATATAGTATAAGATCTTGAATACATAAACACAGTAATAAAGTAAAATTTCATAAATAGGAGCTATAAGGAAGAACTGTGGATAAAGTAGACTTTTTAAAATAAATCTATTTCATTTTTGCCCAAAAATGAAATCACTTACCTAGAAAGATAATTCTTGTAATTTTATTTGATTATATGTGTGATATACTTTG
Source organism: Marmota marmota marmota (assembly GCF_001458135.2). Taxonomy (NCBI): domain Eukaryota; kingdom Metazoa; phylum Chordata; class Mammalia; order Rodentia; family Sciuridae; genus Marmota; species Marmota marmota. The sequence continues at coordinate 62,355,785 of NW_026000026.1, read as the reverse complement.
AAAGGATTATCTTTAAAATAGAGAATACAATAATTAATGAATGAAATAATAGGTAAATGGAACCCCTTTTTAATACTGTAATTCAATATCTGTATGGGATTTTATCATATTGCTTGATTTGTATTAAAATATTAAAATAAATCCAAAAGTATTGGGAAAGGAGGTTGAGCAAACTATAGGCATGTTCTAATATGTTGAAACGAATCCCCTTTTTATGTATAGTTATAAAGCATCAATAAAATATAAAAATAGCACCTTTCAACAATAGTTTAAGGAATGTTGAAATGATGCCTATAATGATAAATAAGTAAATCTAAAAAATGGGCACAAATATAGAAAAAAGTCAAATAGTCATTTGTCCAAACCTAAGATCATAATTTCCCATTTTACTCAGCTAATTTAAAGAAATATAGTATTACAAATACCAGTAAATGGGGCCTCATTTATAATTTCCTTTGATCTCATTCTCCTCCACCCCTCCTTCCCTCCTCAAAGTATTAGCATCGACTATGGAGAGCCATTTCCAACATGATACGTATTTGTGTATGTGTGTGTGTGTGTGTGTCTGTTAAAGTGGATTATCAAGAACTGTGAAGGATCTGACATAGCAACCTTCTTGTATACTAACAGTTTAGCCAGCCATATAACCTGGATAGGGCAGAATATCCATCCTGATTAATTAAACACAGGACTTTATATTCATATTCACAATAGATACACTAATATCATTTACAAGCACAAATTTCTTGAACTCTAATTCTTACAGGATAACAAAAAAGTGCTTTGTGACACTTGTCCACCTAGTATGTAATATTACAGGAGAGAAACCATGAGTTTAAAGATCCTCAGACTTTTATAATAAACAATCAATAGACATGTTGGCCTTTTACTCCAGAGGGAAAGTTGGCTTTTATCTCTGAAGAGTGTTCACTACTAAAATATATGTATAGATAGATATAGATATAGATATTCTGGTATAAATTTGGAATGCTTATACTATAATACTTTCATGCTGTATTTCATATGATATTGTGTCATAGGAAGAAATATATTCTAAAATAAGATATATAGGTAACTCTGAAAAATTTCATACGCATATTTGGAAATATAGTTTCACAAAATTCTATAACATTTTCACAACATTAATGAATACAGAGTGACTACAGCCCCCCTTATCCACAGTTTTGCTTCCAGTAATTTCTGTTATTATAGTCAACAATTATCTATTAGAAAAAAACAATTTGTATATTGTTTTACAAGTTTTCAAAAAATATAAATCTATAAGTTTTAAATGACTTTTATAACATTATATTTTATATTTTAATATTACATATTGTTAATCTGGAATTGCGAGTAATTTATAAATTAAATTTTATCATAGGTATGTTTTATATAGGAAAAAAATAATATATATAGTGTTCAGTACTATCAGCATTTTGAGGAGTCCATGGGATCTTGGAACCTATCACTCAGAGATGGGGGTGGGGCTACCTAAATTCTTTTGATTTATTTTTAAATTTGCTAGGAAATAGAATGGACTATGTACTCTAAATGAAATTACTATACAAATAATTATAGTAAATTGAAAATATATTATGTCATTCCTCTAAGTAAATCTCAATGTTATTTTGTACACCAAATGTTATGATTATTATTACCCATTTTTAAAAATAGTATTGGGATATAAAATATAAGCCAAAAATTTTTAAACAAGACTGAACATGTTACTGAACAAATAAAACAGAATGTCCTATGTATATTGTCTTCTTTAATGTCTGGGAAGATTTTTTTCCCTAAGATATTAATGATTGATTAACAAATGAGAAAATTCAACTCTTTGAAAATTGAGCTTGATATAAACAAAACTGGAAAAAGGTCCCAATACCTTCAGATCTGAGAATACCATGATTTCCAATGCTAAAATTTGAAATCATGAATATAACCACCTTGAGAGAAGTCCTATCTATGCATTTTATCTTATTTAGAAAAGTAAAGAAAAATATGGGTTGCAGAAAAGAGCACTCAAGTGTAACTCCAAACAGCTAGAAGAGACATAACTATACATTTTCAGATACTTCACCAGATTATCAGAGAATATTCTGAAAGAAATCCTTTGTTAGAGCTGAACTACATTCTATAAATTAGAAACGATTGTTCTTTTGTAATTAACTAAGAAAGTCTACTATTCTCAAAAACTCACAAATTCATGCATATCACAATGTCCTCCTCCAAAAAAGTTTTAAGTACATATTTTAAATGTTAAATTTTTCTTGATTCTCTTTTACTTCTTAATAGATGTAGGTGCAAACACATACAGTCACAATAAATCTCCAACTTTTGATGCCAAGATAAAGAAACATTACCAAGTGTGTTCAACTGTATTAACTTGCAGACCTTGTGCCAGAAAGAACAGGAGTACTCTGGTTTAGGTTACCTTGTTGGGTATGTGAAACTCCTATCACTCAGTGGGAAAAATGAAGTAATCAAGACTGTTCTCACTAATAAGATTGGCATTTAGAATTTAATTAAGAAGTCCAACATAATTAAGTGGTAGAATGAAAGTTTGAAACTTCAAATAGTAAGTCCCCACCATTCATTTTTTCCTTTCTTCTTTCTTCCTTCCTTCCTTCCTTCCTTCCTTCCTTCCTTCCTTCCTTCCTTCCTTCCTTCCTTTCTTTCTTGTCCTGGGATTTAACCAAGGAATACTTCACCACTAAACTATGTATCCAGCCTTTTAATTTTTTTTTTTTTTTGAGACAAGTTCTCACTAAGTTACTTAGGTCCTTGCTAAGTTGCTGAGGCTAGTCTAAAACTTGTGATTCTCCTGCCTCCGTCTCCAGAATTACTGAAATTCTAAGCATGAGCCACCATACCCAGCCATCCCCACCATTCTTGATTCCAATAATAAGCTCTACTAGTATGAGTTCCTTCTCAGATTCAATTTTGTGTTGATAGAAATTATATCAAGGCAAGAGTTTTATGCATTTTTGCTCTCTTCATTGACAAAACTGTGTTTTACTTTCTCGTACGTGTAGACTGAGCTACCTATTTATAGAAAAGCCCTTAAAAGCTCTCTTCTATCCCACTTGTTAGCTAATTAACAATACTTCTTGTGTTTGGATACCACAAATTCCAAACAATGATTCTTACATTTTGTTGTGCTAACTAACTTGACTAAAGCTATTTATTGTCTCATCAGAAAGAAAAAAAATAAAGCATATATGCATGTACGTGATATTTATTGTTGTTTGTCCATGAACTTATGATCAATCCTCACAAAAAGGATTTTGGGTTGAGAATTCTAGGTCCTACATAGTAACAATATAGTAACCCTGTGGGAACCAAATGTGTGGGTCTGTATTCAGGTAGATACAATCCATGATACAATATTGTGAGTCTGAAGGTCCTATTTCAGTTTCTAATAACTCAGAAAGTAGAACTCAGCATTCCATCTGACAATTTCTATATATTCTGAAAACTCTATATACAGATTTCAGACACATTTTGCTCATTAGCCATTTGTATCGGGGAGTCCAATGAATACTTGGTATAAAACATAATATAGTATGGCAAATAATGGCATAAGTCAATGCTGAAATTAAAAAGAAGTATCGTTAAATGCTGTACACTGATAGAGGTCACAAAACGGGGAACTCTGTGAACCATTCCTGAAATAGAATAGTTAGAAAAACCAAAATCTTATTGTGGGTTCTTTAATACATTTTAAAGGAGAATATTTATCATACTCGTGAGCACACATCTTCCTGTTTTTCTGGTAAGCAAATTTCCTTGAAGAAAGGTGACTGAGGAAGATATCACACCTTGTTGAAATGCATGGTGGAACGCTTAATGCTGAAAGCACATTCATCAATTGAAAAAAAAAAGTTTGATTTTAAAGAGATTACTAAGCAGTTTTCCCACTGGGGATGATAATATGGAAGCCAACTAAAACAAGTACTGTGATATGCTTAGCAATACTGTTTTTTTTACATGAATTAATCAAGTACTCTCCTGTTAGTGTGAGCTTGAGTTATAAAAGCCATGTTTTCCAGAATTTTACAAGCTCTGAAAAAGCTGATGGTGAAAGATGAGGACCTTCCATATGTAGTAAACATACTAACACACAGAAACTGATCAAATTCAATGTGCATAAGAGTTCTTGCCATAAACATTGAATTTTAAAGAGAATGAATAATTCCCTTAAGACCTTAATGAAACAAATTAAATACAATCATGTTCTTTTACTGAAAATAATATATAGAACACCATAATGCTTAAAATTAATGAGAAAACATTGTGATTTTCAACAGTAAATGAAAATAATCCATGTCTGTCTGCAAATCCACTCTCCATTGATCTGTTTTAAATGACTGTTTTTTTTTCCAAATACTATGATTTATATACCTCTTCTAACAAAAGTACAAACCTGACATAAATATCCACAGGTTAATTGAACTATTGTAGGAGTTCTTTCAGCTAGTTTGAATTTAAATTTGTCATGTATGATGTATTATTTTTGCTCACTTTCGAGTAAGGGTACACTTGGAAGTAATCAGAATGACTGATGACTCACACTATGAAGATTTTCCCAACACAGAGGAATTGTATAGAAACAGGACTGAGATCTAAACAGTTGAGGTGGAAATAAGTATGCTTTCAGCTGAAAATGTGCATTATGTAATAGCAATTCTATGAGCTGACTATAAACAGACACCAATATCAAGTTTCCAGTACTTTCTGGATTAGGGTTCATTTTCTGCCAAAAAATGAAATTCATTCTGAATTTTCCCCAGAAATTAATCTTCTGCTATGTGTTAAATCATATGTATGAACTAGGCACAGGGAACTGATGCAATAGTTTATATCTTGAAGTAAAAAAATTACCAAAGTGCATGCTTTTTATAGTCAGTTTAACAGAGAGCAGACTTTTGGCTCCACATAAGAAACACATTAATAGCCTATCCTGAACTATATGCATCCTTTACCTCCCTTTTATTCTCTGTCCACAGTCATCATTCCCTTCATCTTACTGTTTCAGTACCCAATATCTATGCTACAGGTTGAATCTCCAGATGAGCTATCTTCACAATCTTTTGTGTGCTTATCTAATCCTCTTGTTTAGAGGACTTACAAACTAGATCAATAGTCCATTTCTTTCTGTCATGGGCATATAGTCCTACTGTCACTTTGTTCTATATAGAGGAAATGCTATAAGTTGTTATAATTTTTCCTTTTCAGTGTAACAACACCAAGTTTTGTGATGTTTCTTTGTATTTCTCTTTTTATAGTTTTAGTTCTGTTTATCTTTGGGGGCTCATGAGTGTTGAGAAAAGCAACACTCTAAGTGCCACTCTAGCTCCTGCTCTTAAAGATTTATTTTACTTTGATTTCCACAGCATATACTTCTTGTGTTCTGATACCACATTGTGCACAAATTTTCACTCTGTCAGTGTCTCATCTTTCACTTTTCCATCGGATATGTTTGTAACTCTCCTCACACTCCTGTATATGTCCTCAGTCTCTGGACACATTTGCAATACCAAATATATCCAGTGCTTTATCATCAGAGGAAGGGTTTGGGGGTAAGAAATTATGATCAAGGAAATCTTCAACATAGAAATGATTTATTCTTCAAAATTTCTTCCTTCCCATTAGCAAAAACAGATATATAAATTTCTGATTTCACAAAATTATATTACCATTTTTCATAAAATGACTGTCAAATGAAAAGGATTATAATATTGTGAGATGGAAACAGATAGTGGCTACAGATCATACATGTTAACATTCCTGGATAGCAGTAAATTAATCTACTCATTATTTCTCAGAGCTAAAGTGTATATGATTTGGAATATTGTCCAGGCTAAGTCATAGACACAGACTAGTTCATTCCTGGAAGAATAGGAATATGGTGAAATGAAAACCAGTAACTTTAAATTTTAAGCTATAATCAATAATGATTGATAAGTTTTAAAACAGCAATTATCTAAAAATATCTCATCCCTTTGCAATCAGAAATAACATAATTGAACACAAAACAAGTTGATTCTAAATGCTTCCTATAAATTAACTTATTTAGTATTTTAAACAGTACAGGCCACGTGGATTAATATTGTTTTCTTTCTTTACATCTCAGGAAAAGAAATTATCAATAAAACATTAATAGATATCTAACCAATCCCTCAATCTATAAAACATGACTATGAAATAGGGAAAAGGAATGACCAAAATGAAAACGTACAGAAACTGGTTTTCTTTTCTTTCTTTTTTTAAAAAACTTTCTCATCCATTAAATTTTCCTCAACCGAGGCTTACTACTTTATAAACCTATGTAGTAAACTCATGTTGTCTTTCAAGCCCAAAAGTTAGCTAGTATAGTGTATATATATATATATATATATATATATATATATATATATATATATGATCTATCTATCTGTTTATCAATGGAAAGAGATAAACTATTGAAAATACTGCAAAGCAATTCTACACAAGAGTAGAGAAAGAAGATTCATGTCTAAGGAGGACATGGAAAGGAGAGGTATTTGGGAATGAAATTAACCAAACTATGTCTTGTGCATGTATGAAAGCATTACAATGAACCCCACTTTTATCCATATTTATGATGCATCAGTTAAAAAAATAGAAGGGAAACAAGCTGAATAGAGTAGGGTGATGACAGAGAGGTATGAGGAGAGGGAAAATGGAAATAATGGGGAATAAAATGGAGCAATTTATGCTATACGCATTTATTAATAGGGCATAACAAAAGCTATTATATATATATATATAATTATACTATATAAATAACAATTTTAAAAAATTCTAAATATTGATTGAAATAATTACTGTAAAATAATAATGATGTTTTAGAGAATAACTTAATTGAGATTTTCCTTTATGTCAGGTATTCTATTAATTCTAATTTTAATCTGTTACATTTTGTTGTTTTTTTTCATTTCCAAAATACCTCTAAAATAGGCATTATTATTTTCATTTCATAAATGAAGAATTTTGGGAGGGTTTCAACATTTTGGAATAAAGGAGGTTACTCCTGGCTGCTCCATGACATGAAATCAAGAAAGCAGATAGGCAGCTTCTCAGCAAGTGAGGTACAGGAAATCTTCAGGGACACTATAAGTCCACAGAGTAGAGACTGTGGTCGAAACTCTACTGCCTCTGATCCATACTGTTAGATTGGTAGACACACAAACAACATGAAAAAGCAAGAGAAAAAATAACCCCAACAAATCCAGATACTCCAAAAACAGAATCTACCAACATCACAGTGGAAAAAATGTCAGAGAAGCAATTTACAATGTACATAAATGAACTGATCTGTGAAGTAAAGGACAGTAGAAGAAGTGAAATCAGAGAGAAAATACAGGAAGTGAATGATCACTTCAATAAAGAGATAGAGATTTTTTAAAAAGCTGAAATCTTTGAAATGAATGAATCAATAAACCGAATTAAAAATTTAATTGAGGGCTGAGGTTGTGGCTCAGGGGTAGAGCACTTAAGTAGCATGTGTGAGACACTGGGTTTAATCGTTAGTAGCACATAAAAATAAATAAATAAATAAATAAGGTATTATGTCCATCTACAACTATTAAAAAATCCAATTGAAATAATCACCAGACTAAATCACTTGGAAGAAAGAGTATTAGGCAGTGAAGACAAAATATATAATCTAGAAAACAAAGTTGACCTTGGAGAAAAGATGTTAAGAAACCATGATCAGAAGTTTAAAAAATATGGAATAACCTGAAAAGAACAAATTTAAGATTTACTGGGATAAATGAAGATTCAGAGATACAAACAAAAGGAAGTACAATATTTTCAATGAAATAATTTCAGGTAATTTTCCAAATCTAAAGAAAGAAATGAAAAAATCAAATACAGGGGGCTTACAGGACCCCCAATATACAAAATAAAAACAAACCACAGCAAGGCACACTATTATGAAAATGCCTAATGTAAAGAATATGGATAGAATTTAAAAGCTGCCAGAGAAATATGACAGGTAACATTTAGAGGGATAGAAATATGAATCTCAGCTGATCTCTCAACCCAGACACTCAAAACTAGGAAGTCATGGAATAATACATGCCACACTGTGAAAGAAAATGGATGCCAGCCAATAATACTATACACAGCAAAATTAAGCTTCACAATTGATGCTTAAATAAAAACCTTCCATGACAAACAAAAGTTAAAAGAATTTACAGCTAGAATTCTTGGACTACCAAAGATATTCAATAAGATATTTCATGAAGATAAAATGAAAAATAAAAGTGAAAACCAAAAAAGGAGAAATGACACTAGAAGAAGAGTGAAACAATGAATAAACTAATTCAAATTAAAAACAGGAAATAAATCAAAATTACAGGCAATGAAAATCATATCTCAAAAATAACATTTAATGTAAATGGACTGAACTTATCAATCAAAAGACACTGACTGGCAGAATGTATTAAAAACAAGACCCAATAGTATGTTATCTCCAAGAGACTCACCACAGACACAAAGACATCCAAAGACTGAAGGTAAAATAATGGAAAAAGATATTATTCACATGGATCTTGTAAACAAGCAGGGTTTTCCATCCTTATAGCAGATAAAATGGACTTCAAGCAAATCTTAGAAGAGAAAAAATAGACATTTCATACTGCTTAAGGGAATCATTCATCAACATGAGATAACAATTTATCTATAAATATTTATGCCTCAAACAATGGAGAATCTACGTACATCATAGAAGCCCTTCTGAATTTCAAGAATCAAATAGACCATAACACAGTAAGGGTGAATTTAACACACCTTTCTCACCAGTGAATAGATTGTCCCAACAAAAACTAAAGAAAGAAGCTATAGAACTAAAAGAATACTATTAATAATTTAGACTTAAAAGATATATGTGGAATATTTCATCCATCAATGACTGAATACACTTTCTTCTCAGCATCACATGGATCCTTTTCTAAAATAGACAATATGTTAGGCCAGAAAGAAACTCTTAGCAAATTAAAAAAAATACAGAAATTACCTTGCATCCTATCACATCATAATGGAATGAAATTAAAAATCAATGATAAAATAATAAAAACACCAGGAGACTAAATAACATGATTTTAAATTTTGAAAGGATAGCAGAAGACATCAGTAGTGAAATAAAAAAATATTTAGAGGCAAATGAGAATAGCAATACAACATATCAAAATCTCTGGGACACTATGGAAGCAATGCTATGATGAAAGTTTATGACATTGAGCTCATTCACTAGAAAAATAGAAAATCAACAAATAAATAACCTAATATTACATCTCAAAGCCCTAGAAAAAGAAGAACAAATCAACATTAAAAGGAGTATAAGACAGGAAATAATTAAATTAGAGCTGAGATCAATAAAATTGAAACAAAATAAATAATAATAAAATAAAACAAAAGTTGGTTCATTGAAAAATTCAATAAAATGTATTAACCCTTATCCAAGCTAACAAAGAGAATGAGAGCAAAATCTCAAATTTCTAAAATTCATAATAAAAGGGAAATATCACAAAAGATACTACTGAAATGCAAAAGATAATCAGAAACTATCTTGAAAATTTATAACTAATAAAATCGGAAATCTGGAAGACATTGACAGATTTCTAGAGACATATAACCTACCCAAATCAGGAAGAATCAGGACGACATAGATTATTTAAACAGAACAATTTCAAGCAATGAATTTGAAGATGCCATTGATAGCCTACCAATCAAGAAGAGCCAAGGAACAGATGGATTCTCATCTGAGTTCTACCAGATCTACAAAGAAGAATTAAAACCAATCCTCCTTAAATTATTCCATGAAATAGAAAAGAAGCCAATCATTCCAAACTCATTTAATGAAGCCAGTATCACCCTGATACAAAAACCAGACAAAGACACATCAAGAAAATTTTAGACCAATATCCTTGAAGAATATAGATGCAAAAGTTCTTAATAAAATACTGGCAATTTGCACACAAAAATATACTAAAAAGATAATACACCATGAAAAAAGTGTGGTTCATTCCAGAGATGCAAGTTTGGTTCAGCTTAAGGAAATCAATAAATATAATTCATCACATCATCAATAGACTTAAAGACAGCAATCACACGATCAACTAAATAGATGCTGAAAAATTATTTGACAAAATACAGCATCAATTCATATTCAAACACTAGTAAAACTGGGGATATTAGAAACATTCCTTAATAACGTAAAAGCTATCTATGCTAAACACAAACCCATCATTATTCTAAATGGAGAAAAATTGGAAGAATCCCTTCCAAAAACAGGAACAAAATAAGGATGCCCTCTTTCATTGCTTCTATTTAACATAGTCCTGGAAACTCTAGCCAAGCATTTACACACATAAGAGTAATTAAAGTGATACAAATAGGAAAAGAAGAACACAAACCATTCCTATTTTATGACAACATGATTCTATATTTAGAAGACCAAAAAAACTTCATCAGAAAGTTTCTAGAACTCATAAATGAATTAAGCCAAATAGTAGGATATAAAATTAACAGCCATAAATAAATTGTAGTCCTATATATATCAGTAAAGAATCAATTGAAAGAGAAACTAAGAAAGCTATCCCATTCACAATAGCCTCAAAAAAGATTGTATCTGGGAATCAACCTAACAAAAGAGGTAAAAGAATTTTACAATTAAAACAAACTACAGAAAACTAAAGAAAGAAATTGAAGAAGACCTTTAGAAAATGGAAAGATCTCCTATGCAGCAAGCATTACAATACCAGACCTCAAATTATAATTCAGAGCTATGGTAACAAAACCAGCATACTATTGGCACCAATACAGACATGATCACCAGTGGTACAGATTAGAAGACACAAATCCACATAAATACTGTTATCTCATTAGACAAAGGCACCAAAAACATACATTGGAGGAACAATAGCTCTTCAACAAGTGGTTCTGGGAAAACTAGAAATCCTTATGTAGCAAGATGAAATTGAACTTCTATCTCTCACCTTGCACAAAACTCAACTCAAAGTGAATGAAGGACATAGGAATTAGACCAGAGATCCTACACCTTATAGAAGAAAAATTTGGCCCAAATCTTCATCATGTCTGCTTAGGACCTGACTTCCTTAACAAGACTCCTAAAGCAGGAGAAATAAAATCAAGAATCAATAAATGGAGTAGATGCAAACTAAAAACTTCTTAGCAAAGAAAACAATAATGTGGGAGAAAACCTTTACCATATGCACCTCAAATAGAGCAGTAATCTCAAGGACATATAAAATAACTTAAAAAACTTAACACACACACAAAAAAAGAAGCTCAATGAATAAATGGGAAAGAACTGAAAAGATATTTCACAGAAGAAGAAATATGATCAGTCAACAAATACATGAAAAGATGTTCAACATCACTAGTAATTAGAGAAATGAAAACTAAAACTACACTGGGATTTCATCTCACACCAGTCAAAATGGCAATCATAAAGAATACAAGTAACAATAAATGTTGGAGAGGATGTGGGGAAAAGGGTACACTCATACATTGCTGGTGGGACTGCAAATTGGTGCAAACACTCTAGAAAGCAGTATGGAGATTCCTCAGAAAACTTGGAATGAAGCCACCATTTGACCCAGGAGTGGTCCGTGGCATATAGCCAAAGGATTAAAATCAGCATACTATAGTGATGTAACCACATCAATGTTCATAGCAGCTCAATTCACAATAGCAAAGATATGGATTTAACCTAGATGCCCTTGAATAGATAAATGGATAAAGAAAATGTGGTGCATATACACAGTGGAATATTACACGACCATTAAAAAGAATGAAATTTGCTGGTAAATGGATGGAACTGGATGCTGTCAACCTAAGTGAAATAAGCCAATTCCAAGAAACTAAAGCCTAAATGCACTTTCTGATATGTGGATTCTGACTCATAATAGGTTGAGGTGGGGAGGGAGGAGTGGAGGTTCACTGGATTTTTACAGGGGTAACTAGAGGAAAAATGGGAAACGGAAAGACAATAGAATGAATTGAACATAACTTTCCTATGTTCATATATGAATACACACCTAGTGTAACTCCACATCATGTAAAACTACAAGAATGGAAAGTTGTACTTTGTGTATGTAGGATATGTCAAAATACATTCTACTGTAATGTATAACTAAAAAGAACAAAATTTTGTTTAAAGAAAAATAAATAAATAAATGAAGAAAATTAAAATCAGAGTGTTTTGAAGTCCTTTGTGAATGCACACTTTGAATTAGTGTCTGGACAACAATTTAACCCATTAATGTCTTACTATACAGTATTTGCTTTCTATATTATGCTTCCCTGTCTCACATCCAACATGAATTTACTTTTCTTGACCTGTTTAATATTTCTTAATGGTGAACAGGACACATTAAATCATCACCAAGAATATGGTCTTATAAAAGTAATGTTTATATTTTACATTTTTTTGATATAAGGCATTACAGTTGTAGATTTTTTTTTGATGTAAAATTGAGGATTACCTTACAGGACATGATGATTGCGAATCAATATGGTGAATCTGCTCAAGCTATTTACTCCTTACTTTTCACCCTAACATTTTCCAACACCAGGTGCAAAGGGAATTTGTGGAGTAAAGTCTATGTCAAAAAAACATTGGTGGTTTATCTGCTCACTCTTTCAAAAAGACTCTGAATTATCCTATTTTTATTACCTGGCATTCTGTGGGCAAAGTAATAAAATTTTTCCCAACAATAAAAATAATGTCCAATTTTTTTGTTGTTTATTTTTTTTTTTTGGCTGCTAGTGATCAAATCTTCAATTTCCTATTTATCTGGAAATGACTTCTGAGAAGATAGAACTTGTAAGAAACTTTGGTCCCAGTGATCTCTCTGTCTCAGCCATTACCCATAGGAAGTATGATATCCACATGTTACATCCTTCACTGTCCATTGTCTGCTGTCAGACTTTCTCACACTACTAAAAGTTAGACTCCTCTGACTGAATGTGGCAAAGCTGCTAAGAATGGGACTAAAATTAAATAACTTTGGGTGCTGAAGTGTGTGCTTATAATCCCAGTATCTGAGGGGACTGAGGCAGGATGATCACTAGTTAGAGGACAGCCGGGAGAACTTAGTTGGATGCCTTTCTCAAAATAAAAAATAAAAATAACTGGGGATGTAGGTCAGTGATAAAGCATTCCTGGATTTAATCTCCAGTAGAAAAAAAAAATAAATAAAATAATGTTGGGTATTTAAAAAGATTTTCTGTTTTCATTTGAGTGTGAGTGGACGTAAGACTGATAATATATTTTTTAACCAAAATTTTAGGGCCTCTTCTGGTATCCTGTTTTAGCGCTCCTGTATAAACACATGTTAATTACTCTTACACTGATTTATAGTAATATGTAATTTTTTTTAGACTTTCTGGAAATAATCCTTCTCAGAAACTGACAAAAGTGTTGATTATTGTGTTTGTGTTTCAGGGCCTTCAATCCCCATGTTTACCAAAGGAAGGTGTCAAAAACCTTAGAAATTATAACTAACATTTACCACAATTGGGAGAACATCCAAGGTAATTATATATATAATCTTTATTTATTTTTTATGTGGTGCTGAGGATCAAACCCAGTGCCTCACCCGTGCTAGGCAAGTGCTCTACCACTAAGCTATTGTTCCAGCCCCCCAAGGTAATTTTTAAGTCTTTTATCTAGTACATGCTTTCTTTTTACCCTAGTAAATATAATCTTTATTTTAGCTAAGTCTAGCTTTATATAAAACAATCTTCTAAGTTTTAAAATATTTAAATAAATTTATTAATTATGCTCTCAAGGCTTCTTGTAAGTATTATAATTCATAAGTGAAGCTAATGAAGTTTTTACAATTTTACTGAACTTAGAAAATACACTATAGGACACTTACTAAACCCATTCAGAGTAAAATCATAAATAATGAAAACTGCTACACTTGTCAAACTAAATGAGAAATAAATCTATTTGGAAATAATTGTCTTGTTTGCTCACTATTTTCCCATTGATTTTCCATCAAGGAAAATGAAGGTATATTTGATATAAACATATATATTAAGAATTATTCTTACTCTACACAGTGAGAGGAGGTCAAAACAATTGGTACCTCTTCTGTAGTTAATTCAAAAATGTTGACTTAATTCTTGGTCAATAAGAGAGGGAAGAAAGGGTTATTCAAATTTGATATTATTATAGACAGATTATTTTTTAAAGTCTAATCTAAAGCATTAGATTTAATTTTTAGCCCAAACTTACTTTTATTCTCCTTGAAATATGCCAGCAAAACATTTCAAAATAAAAGAAAATGTATTAATCCATCCTATTCACTTAACAAAATTATTATTTTCTAAATAATTTCTAACATAACATATATTATTCTATAAATATCTTCTTTCAAAGTAAACTCTCATTCTTCAGGGAAACATGGTGGTAAAATATTGTTTAAAGATTATCTCCAGAGTGAATGTCTTAATTACATGCGCATGGTGAAAATGCTAAGCTACCTTAATGATACTGTCCCTTTTCTTATACCCTGTGTGTGGAAAAGATGCTTTCTTTTTTGCTAGAAAAGAAGACAAGAGATTATGGTTTGTCCCATAAGCTGAACAGCAGGATGGCCGCCAAGTATTCAATTTTTAGTCAAAGAGAGATAATTTTCCTTTTATTCCCAAAGTTTCCTTTTCTATGAAGTCAGGTATTTTGTTTGTTTGATGGCCATTTTTATAAATCTATATTTTTACAAATCACTTACTAACATCTGAGGATGTAAAAATTATTGAAAACTACTTCCAATTTTCAAAAGGTCAAGACTTTTTTATATAGACACAGGTACACTAGCTCGTGGGCAAGCAAACACACACACACACACACACACACACACACACACACATACAGGCAGGCATACTTTTGACTCTAAGCTACATTTCTAATTATTTAAATTACAAATTAACCAGAAGAAAACCAAAGGGGGAAAAATAATACAGATAAAAGAAGAAAGGTAAGAAAAGAGAATATATACCATATGTTTATAAGAACCTTGAAATCACAGAGGAGAATTCATTGGTACATTCTGTAAGTTAATGCCTTACAATGGCTTCTGGAGCACAGTTAAGTGTAGATCCCAACAGACAAAACCCAGAAGGTGCTAGAGTTGTCTCTTGGACTTATGTCTGAGTACCTCACTGAACATGAGAATGCTGTACTCCAAGAGTTTCTGCAGTCTTAATAAACTCTCTTCATTTCTGGATCATATGCATGTTGTAGATCAAAGGAAAATACAACTATATTGTATAAAACATAATTATCAAGGGGTATGTATATAAATTCATTTAGATATTATGTCACCTCATTCACTGGGCCCCAAAACAAACAAAATTTAAAATTATTGGAGAAGATTTAAAACAGTCATTTCAGGTCTAGATACAGCTGCATAGAGACATATGTCTGGTTTATAAACAACTAATTGGTTATAATTATTTCTTCTGGAGTTGAGCCAATCTTAGGGTCTGTGCCTCAAAAAGTGACATCAAGAGATAACTGCACTCTTCTGTTTTCAGTATTAATAGGCATCTGGGTATGAAGATAATAGTCCAAATTTTGTATATGTATTATAAATATATAATATCTATATGTATGTATAAGTTACTGAAAACAGATGAATAAAGAAGTGATTTTTAATTAAAGAACTACTTATTTTCAATATTTTATAAAATCTAAAAAAAATTAAACATATTTTTCATATAGAAGGTGAATTTTGAGAATATACTAAGAATAATATGTGCTAATACCATGTAATTAAAAAGTACAAACCAAAAACTCCATAAACTAATTATTCACTAAGAAATTATCTTTCTGAACATATAATGACCTTATGTATGTTATAAAATAATTAAAAATTTATAATTGCTTCTTATTGTTTTTAATATCTTTATTTTGTTTGGTTTTATGTGGTGCTGAGAATCGAACCCAGTGCCTCACATGTGAAAAGCAAGCTTTCTACCACTGAGCCCATATGGCTTCCTATTTAACGGACCAAAATGAACCCTAAATGTTACCCAGTTTAATTTTAAAAGTTTAATTTGTAAAGTATTATTTATTTATATTATTGTATTAACTTTTATTTTCAAATCATTCTATAAGAGAATGCATTATGACTCTATCTTATTTTTCCCCTTAATAGATCCTGCTATCCCTTTTTGATTTACTTTGCTTTCCAATTCCTTTTTTAACTATTTTTTCAGTCTCAGTTTCAGTAGTGTATTGGAGCATATATATAGTGTCAGCTTTCCTGCCAATACAAAATTTGGAAATTAACCAAAAACATCTATAAAGAGTATCCTTTTTTTGATATTTATTTTTTTGTTGTAGTTGGACCTAATACCTTTATTTTATTTATTTTAATGTGGCTCTGAGGATTGAACCCTGGGCCTCTTATGTGCCAGGCAAGTGCTCTACCGCTGAGCCACAACCCCAGCCCAGTATCCATTTCATGATCCTACAGAAACCAAACGTATAACATATGTACATGGAGTCGTGCATATGATGGTATGATATACATTGAGTCTGAGTTGGTAGAAATGATCAGAGTATTTTTTCTAGGCAAGGCCTTTTTATAAATAAACTTGACTAAAGTTAAATTAGTCACAAAGATTATTTTTTACACTGGCTAATCACAAGTTGTGATAATTAGTGCAGCAACATCAGAGTTCTGACATATCTATACATTAGTCACTTCTATAACTTAAATGTTGGTTGATGCATATTAATATTTATGACATAAATAGAAAAATATTATAGTGAAAATATTGTGTACATATGCCAACAATTGTAGGGTGTGCTAAAAATGATCCTAATATTATGATTGAGGAAAGTATTAGAAAAAAAAAGCAAGGGAAACTGTTTCATTAATATTTACCAAATATATATATATTTAGTATATATTTTTATATATTTAGTATATATTTTTATATATTTATGTATATATATATATATTTATGGATACATATATGTGCATATATGAATACAGAAAACATAAATATTGTAGGATTAATTTAACTTAGATCGTGTGTTTCTCTCTTATCAGATGCATGAAACCACAGGGTTCATTTGTGGAATATAAAAATACCAAATATCTGAAGTTGATGCCTTTTTAATAAATATGAGTTAAATATGAAGAATTATCCAATGAATTGAAAATAAATAGAAATATTTCAAAATATTGTTATCTTAAACTGCCATTTGACCCCCCAGAATTCTATGATTAAGAACTGTAGTTTTAAAAACTGATTTTATATGTATAATTGTATTAGATAATAATCAATGTATTTAATAGGTTATTTGGAAAAGGCTAATAATGTATTCTTTAGCTGTTTAATAAATATCCAATGACTCCACTTTCAGCACTCGCTTTCCTGAATTCTAGTATTAGTGGGTTCATGTAACTAGTTCTAGAACAAGAGAGAGACATAGTTACATGTGGACCCATAATTTGATTATGAGTACTTCCTCCAGAGTACTTCCTTTTCCTCTGGCATGATTATGAATAACATTGAAACATATTCTACTTCATCAACTTAGCCAACTAACCAAATATAATGATCAGAGATCTCAGTTAAAAACTCATGATGGGCAAATAGGTTGAGTAAGAAACAAAACATTGTCATTCTAAGTCGGTGAAATTTGGGGCTTAATTATTTCCAAAGCATAATCTAGCTCATCATTTTTTAGCTATGGATTTAGAGTCATCGAGATTGGACACAATGGGGCAAATAGGATAATCAATATTACTGAGGATAAGGCTGGATTTGATAAAGATGATTGAACATAAAACTAGAAGAAAACATCCTACTCTTTTTTTTTATTGTATTATTTCACTTACAAAGACCTTCAGTTCAATATCAAATAAAAATGACTGAGAGAAATATCTTTATCTTCTTCTCAATCTTAGCAGATAAATTACTTTCCTTTACAATTCAGTAGATTGTAGTTTTAATTTTTTCATAGAATATTTTTAAAGGCTGGGAAAAAGGACTATCAGGAACCTCATATGGACCTTATAATCAATGGATGGGAGAGAGAGAGTAGTCTGTAAACTTAGATCACTTATGATGTTATAGCTTTCTTAGTTTGTGTAAGGACATTCTATGGTATTTGCACAATAAAGAAATCACCTAACAAGACATTTCTTAGAATGTAACCTTCTTTTAAATCAAGCCATGACTGTGTCTGTCCCTAATAAGTTCAGTACTTTTATCAAAAATCAATAATGAATCTTATCACAAGACCTTTCTGCATTTCATAATATCAATATGATTTTAATGAGAATATTATGTTGAGTAAAATATATTTAGTTTCCAAATGTTGAAGAAGCCTTTTACTCTGTGATGAACCAAATCTGATCATATTAATGGTGCAATGTATGATGCTTTGACACACGTACAGATTCTATGTTTAAATCAAATTAAATATATAAACATATATGGCTTAGTAGAATGTTAGAATAATACCACCTACTTTGTTCTTTTTGCTCAGACTATTTTTTTTCTATTCAGATTTTTCTGTGGTACAGAAAAGTTTTTAGAATTTTTTTCTGGCATTTTGAAGAATGTAATTCATATTGTGATAAGAATTCCATTGAGTCTATAAATTGCTTTTGTTAATATGGACATTTTATCAATATTGAGTCTTCAAATCCATAACTACAGTATGTCTTTAATATTCTGTGTTCTCTTCAGCTTCTTTCATCAATGTTTTATAGATTTGGCTATAAAGATATTTCTTCTCATGAGTTAAATTTATTCCTAAGTGTTCTATTTTTTGTTGCTATTATAAATGAGATTGTTTTCTTGATTTATACTTCATATAATTCATTATTGATATATAGCAACACTTCTGCTTTTTGTATGATATTTTGTATCCTATAACTTTGCTAAATTTATTTATTAGTTGGTTTTCTTTTTGATGCAATCTTTGGAATTTTTTACATATAAGATGATGACAGGTGGCTATGATTGTGGCTTAATGGTAGAGTGCTCACCTAGCATGTGTGAGGCACTGGGTTCAATCCTCAGCATCACATAAAAATAAAATAAATGTATTGTGTCCATCTACAACTAAAAAATATTTTTTAAAAGATGACAATTGCAAATAGTTAAAATTTAATTTCTGATTTCAATGCTTTTATTTCTATTAACTCTTGACTCTGGCTACAACTTTTAGTAGTGTATTGAATAAAAGTGGTGAACATGGAAACGCTTTTCTTCTTCCAGATCTTAAAGGAGAGCTTTCAGCAATATCCCCTTCCGTATAATGTTAGCTATTGATGTATTAGAAATGACCTTCATTATATTAAGTTACTTTCCTTCTATGACTAATTTGTTCATTGTTTTTATTAAGAAGAAATACTAGATAGTATAATATGCCTTTTCTGCATTCTCAGTAGGATCCTATGGTTTTGGCCTTCATTCTTTTGATGTGGTATTACACTTGTTGATTTGCATACATTAAATCATTAAATCATCCTTGTATCCCTGGTGAATAAAAATCTTTTCAATGTGCTAGTGGATTCAATTTGTGTGTGTGTGTTTTTTTTGTTGTTGTTATTTTTTTTTTTTTTTTTTAGGATTTCTGAATCTATGTTCATCAACAATATTGTCCTGTAGTTTTATGTCATTGCTGTATCCTCCTCTGGTTTTGGTATCAGGGTAATGCTGGCCACTGGCCTTGTAGAATGTGTGTGGAAAAATCCTTCCCGCTTCTATTTCTTGAAATAACTCAAGGAGAATTATTGTTAGATCTTCTGTAAATGTTGAGTAGAACTCAGAGTTGAATCTTTCTGGTCCTAGAATTTTCTTTAATGGGAAAAAACTTCAATACCAATTCAGTCTTATAAGTTGTTACTTGTCTCTTCAAGTTTCTATTTTTTCATGATTCAAGTTTGGTAAGATATGTGTCCAGGAGTTTGTGTACTTCTTCCGGTTTGTCAAATCTGATGGTATGTAATTGTTCATAATGTTCTCTAATATTCCATTACGTGTCTTTGTTTTTAGTTGTAATGTCTCCCTGTTCATCCATGATTTTTTTTATATATGAGTCATGGCTTTTTCTCAGTCCAGCTAAGGATTTATTCATTTTGTTTATATTTTTGGCAAACCAACTCTTTTGTTTAATTGACCTTTTGTATCTTTTTCTTTTAAGTCAGTATTTCACTCTTTTCTGTTCTGATATTCCTTCTTTCTAGTAATTTTGATTTTGGTTCATTCTTATTTTTCTAATTCCTTAAGTTGCAGTAAATGGTAAGTATTTGAGATTTTTCTCTATTTTTTCTCATTTTTGGCACTGAGTATTGAGCCAAGGGGTGCTTTACCAGTAAGCTACTTCCAAGTCCTTTTTATTTTTTATTTTGAGGTAGAGTCTCACAGAGTTGCTGAGGATAGCTTCAATTTGTGATCCTTCTGCCTCAGCATTCACAGTTGCTGAGAATACTGGTACACACCACTTCATATGACATCTTTCTTCTTTTTTTTCCTACTGTACTGTATTATTATTTGAATGATATACAATATGATTTCAATTTTTTAAAATTTGTTGAGTTTTATCTCATGACCTATGATATGATTTATTTTGAAGAATATTCCATGCCCTGACAAGAACAATTTGTATTCTCTCATTTCAGGTATGAGTTACCTGTTTTCCAATATATATATANTATATATACACAAAAAAAAAATATATATATATATATATATATAAGCAATATGTGCTTTTATCATAAATATAATCAGAATAAAAAAGGCAGTACAAATGATTTTTCAGGGTATATTCCATTTTGGTATTAATTACCATTAAAAGTACTAAGTTACATAGATGCATAACATGAAAATGCTGAAATAAGACATTTTACCAGAAGCCTACCTGGAATAAAATGAAAAATCCATATAATTTCTTATAGTAAAAAAATTAAATTAACATTAAATTCAGTGTTAAATTCAAGGTCTACTACAAAATACATCATATTCCATAACTGCTAGTGTGATGTCAAGATGACTTACAGACTCTACAGAGACTTCATTAGTAACATCTACAATCACATTATCCACAGAGAGGGGGGCATGATAACTGAGAATTCCTAGGGAAGTGACCCATTTTAATAAATACAATCATCTAATATTTATTCTCGTTCTGTGAATCAAACTATATGTCTTAGAAAAAATAAGAAATTCTAGTATTCTAGCACCCTCCAACCCTAAAAACTGAATCTGCTTAAAGTGAAACAGAATGTTTTTATTAATTACTAGTATGTCTGTGCCTTCCACTCTTGTTATAATCTCAGCTGACAGAGCAGGCAGTTCTTTGTAGCTATATCAAGTCTCTAATATAACTGACTTCCACATGATGACTACATGTCTGAAAGAAAATCTAGATCATATTTGTTGTTGTTGTTATTGCTGATACTACTTTTGTTGTGAAACTTCGTATCATCCAAACCTACCATTTAACAAACTCATCTCAATTCATCTTATTTTCATATCAGATTATATATTTATTCAATTGTTCCTCTATTTCTTTACACACAGTAGCCATGAAAATGTATCTCTTATGTCACCAACTTGAGGAGCTTAATTGGTCAACTGCCCAGGTGCTGTAATACAAAATAAATCATCATGTGTGAAGCCATCTTTTCAATGGCTGAGAAATGATGAGCATGGCATGAATAAATAGGATGGCTTATTCTCAGGAGATGTGAGTTTTCTGATGACTTTCACTTGACAACTCCCCTTAAGCTTTAAAAAAAATCTTAGGAATGCACTGTACATTAAATATTTATTTTGAACTTTGTTTTTCCCTCACAAAAGCCATGTCTCCAAGGTGAAAACCTGGAATTCTGAGGCATGGAAATAAGACATTTTGATGAATGATTCTGAGTACATTGGCTCTGCTATGCTCCTTGAAGCCTCTGAGATTGCACAACTGTCCTGTCATTCACCAGTAAATGTTAGCATTTCTTTCTGGACAGAAAGATGCAGAAACATTCATTATACAAGGACACAGGTCTTCTCCCATTCAGGAACTGTCCTTACCACCTCTTTTTTTGGATACTCAGGCTAAGTATAATATTTCAACACAACCTAAATGAAGAAGTCCAGGGCCTAGGGAGAGAATAAAGCCATCATTCATTGAAAGAGTTGCAATGATTAGCTAGCATTAACCAGTAGGAGCCAGAGAAGCACCCTGGGGATGTCCTACAGGGATTCTTCTTTAGGGAAATTTAATTACAAAGTTACAGAAACCATTTATTGACTTCTTAGGACATGGAATATGTTCTCAGTAAATGAATCCAGATAATTAAGAATCCACAGGTAAAAGGAGCACCAGATTTATTAAGACATGCAATGGTGATTCTTTGCTGCTCAGTAGCGTTGATGGTAGGAGAGGTGGTCATACAGATGACTCATCAATACCCATGATGATCTTATTACAAGGATGATCTTATTGCAGAGTGAGAAATCTTCATCAGAAGCCAGTAGTCTTCAAATAACATAATACACTGCCAATATTGAGGGTTGGGAAAAGAATTTGACCTACAGGGAATTTGAAGATAGTTAGCAAACTATGATTACTACTCACCACCAACAAGGATGTATTTATTGATGCCTACAGCAATAAAAATTTAATATTGAAAAACAAAACCATAGGTTGAACACAGTTATTACAATAAAAAAATCACAATTCCTATTTCAGTTCCCAGACCAGAAAAGTTGGTCATGTCTCAAAGGGGAAAAACTCTGTAACAAATCGCAGGAAACTACCAAAATTAGTTATCCAGTTCTTCTTTAAATGAACATACCCACTTAGCTCAATTAGCTACACAAGTCAAAGGAGAGGAGTGTACTCAGACATTTAAGTATCTGAGTTGACATTAACACTAGGAAAAACAAAGCACCACTTTGCATGCCTGTTAGAGTGACTTACAAGGGTTGCATGTCTAGTGAAGACATCATATTCCGCCTAAATTAGACACACTTAGAGTGTTTAAAAATAAGCAGTCAAAATATCAAAGATATACCTTCCAAAATCTTCACACAAATGTATTGATCCTTATTTATTCATTATACATCTTGTTTACTGCCATTACTTTCTTCTAGTCACCCAAACTTGGATCCTGAGTAGACTTCTTCACTATGACATTTTGCCTTCCAACCTCAATCATTTGAATATATTGATTCTACTGAGTTTATGTATCATGTCTTATCAAACCTCCATCATTCCCTGTTGAGAGCCACAGCCGAAGGGGCCCCAGCAAACTTCCAGCTGCAGGCTGATGATTGACTCACAGCGGCCCCAGCAACATATAGCTGATTGGCTCCTCTGCGGTGATGCTCATTGGGCTGTTTCCCTGCCCTTTCAGACCACGGAGCTGCTCATTGGGGGACTTTTTTGGCTCCACCCAAGTGACCCAGCCAATCGGCCTCAAGAGCAGGAGGATTGTGGGAGGTGGAGAGAGGCTTGTGTTGGAGAGAGAGGCTTGTGGAAAGCCGGTGGTGGCAGTTGGGGCTCTGAGGGTTTTTCCTGAGAGGCTGTTTTGTTTGGCCTGTGGTGTGTGGTTCTAAAAATAAAGTTAGTTTCTTTTGACAAGTGGCTCCTGATTGTGCCCAGCCAGACTGCGGCAATTCCCTGACTAACCTCTTTCCATTGTCAGATATTCAAAAACATATTGCAAAGACCTAATGTAAAGAACTATATAAAATATATACTTAGCCACTTCTTTTTCTTGCCAAAAATCTTTCAGTGACTTCAGTAGAATTTAGGGAAAATATCCAAACTATGTACTATGCATAGGGAGGGCATTCATAGATCAGTCCCCAACTATCAAGCTTCATCTCTCAACACCTCATCCTTCACCTGAAAACCCCCAACTCCACCTGAAAATCAGGCTCCAACTTTGTGAGAGTATTCATAGTTCTTTACTTTTTTTTCTGGAAGCTTTTCCATAATCCTCAAAGCTGGATGAAATATACTCCTATTTATCCTTATAACATCTAGAGCTTATCGTATCTCAGCAAACACTATGCTTAAATGTTAGTTTATTTATTTTTCTCTCCCAACAAGCTATTTTATTTATCTACTAACTAGTATGTCCCTGGAACCCATATGTTAAATATTTAGCAGATGTTTTTTAAAATGAAAGTAGCATTTCGAAACATTCTCAAAATTCTTGAAAAGATAGAAATTATTACCTCAAATGGAAGATACATGAAATACAAGTAAACCAGGATATAAATTTAAATTTATTCTAAATGGAATTGTGGAATTGATAAAAATAATAACAGAGTTTAAGACAGTAGGGATTTTCCTTCTTTGCTTCAGCTATTGAAATTGATGTTTGAGATGCATCAACATCTGCATGAGTCAAGAATGATATAATTCTTGCCAAAAACATTTGTATTTGTTTGTTTTGTGTCAGGCTGTCAGGCATACACAATCATCATATGAAGCACCAGTCCTGTATTTTAGTTTCAGTTATCTCTGCCAGCTTATGTAAATCCTGTGAGTTTTGAGAACTCAGTAGGGCAATTCAAGCACACAATATGCTCAGCTACTCAATGAACATGAGAGAAGTCACCACAGACTCAGAAATATGGGTCTAATCAATACTCCTGTCTTGATCATTTGGGAAACTCTTCCCTTAAAACAACGTCTTTATTCTTCTTCCTAAGACTTTCAAGTCTATCAACAGCTCCTTTTGTTTCTCCAATCTAGAACATGCCCTCTTCCCCATAGAGGGCTGAGTTTTCATTCAAGAAGCTCTGTCCACATTCCTAGCTGGGTGAGGCTGCTTGTTCTTGGTACAGGTATTTCAATTCCTGGATATATAGAAGGGAAAGGAGAAAGAGACTATTAGTGTATCCAGTTTTTGAATAAAAGAAGAATTTAAAATGTTTCTTTCACTATAGGATGCCTCTTAGAATATTTACTGTTATTTGCTTCTCTTTTCTCTCCTTCTTTCCTCTTCTGAATTATATGCTGAGTATTGTACACATTTATTCTTAATTTCCTTCAGTTCCAAGAAAGACAACAAATGCATCATTTCCTGGTTTTATATCATAAAAATTCCATAAAAGAATCTCTATGAAGAGTAAAATTTAAATAATGACGTAACAAGTGAAAAATCAATGTTTTTACATTTATAATTACCTTCCACACCCATTACATGATGAAAATATATTAATAAAGTTATAAGACTTTAAAATAATTACTATTAGCCTATTATATCAAAGAATAGAACATCCATCAATTTATATATATATATATATATATATATACCAATTAAATTGTTAAATAAATTATTTTCTCTTATTTCCTTCCAGTTTACTTAAGGGAACATAGTTATGAAGTAGTGAACAGTTTCTCTTTTAATTGTGCTATAATTCATTGTTTCCTCTAATTAGTAATATATCACAAAAATAATATTGATGACTTTGATAGTTATTTTGATACCTATAAGTTTCCTCGGATATTAAATTAAGTCTTTAAATCTAGTGAGAAAAATTTGATTTTTACATTTTAAAAAGCATGATTTTTAAATCAATTGTGGGAAATTTAAACATTAAAACTTTATATTATCTGTTGTCTCCAGTCATTGAAATTAAATTATATTTAAAATTTATTTTCTGACTTTTGCCAAAAACTTACCTTGTAAAAATATATTCAACAATATGGAATCCTAAGAACTTTCACTTGATCATACTACTTAAGAAACTAAGTAAACTCTGTGTATGAGAGATTTAAATGAGAAACTTGCCACAGGTATTTGATGAGGTAATTCACATCATTGAGTCTAGTCAAGGAACTCTAGTTTTCCCAGTGCCATTACAGCAAAATCCTAGTTCTGGATGGAGAAAAACATGTCTTCCCTGAGCCTTGAGGAGAACAGCTGCACTTCCACAGATATCCCCACTGCCTTACTGTGGTGCATGGAAATTCATGGTTGGCCATCTCAAATGCACTCAGTGGTGCAGAGCAGCCCTGTCTCTTATCTCAACTGTCTAAGCTCACTGCCCAGTATTTGCAGGGATTCATTTATGTTTTTGCCATTTTACTCTACTGCAATTCCTTTCTCTCATGAACACATTCATTCTCTCAGAAAATGCTCTTTCTAGTATAGTTGTGTTGGAGGGAAAATGGAAACTCTTGCTTGGGAATACATTATTCTTTCTAAAAATAAATAGATTTCTAACCTGCATGTGTGTTCATACTGAGGTTTCTTCTTGTAACACTGAATAGAATATTCTTCCAGTCAAGGCCAAGCCTCTTACTTTGTCCTGGTTCCCATCTCTCTCAACTTCCCGTATCTCTGATCTATATGTTGTATGTTCTTTCTCCAAATTTTGTTCTAAGAGATTTCATCAGAATTTAAATATAGTAGTAATTTAAGAAAATATATCCATCTCTCACATGTTACAAATAAACAAACTTTTTATAAACTTGCTAAAAATGTTTAAGTTTTCTATTCCACTTATTAGACTTCTTACTAGATTAACATAGCATAATATCTCTCTATTCATCACCTTCCCTCAACTTTCACATGTTTACTTGGTTTTCTTTCCGTCACTGAAATCTATCTTGATAAAAAATGCTCTTGGCATTCATTTTCCTATAAGCAGTAAAAATCCTTTTTTTTTTTAAAGATCTTAATACACTTGAGCAAAAGCTAGTGTTACCAAGCTAGATCTTCCCAGGTCTGCCTTTATATAATTAAAAATCTTTGACAAGTTACTCTATCTACTTGTGTTTTAGTTAAGTCACGTTTTTTAAAAAAGAGATAAAAGTAACTTCTCAAAAGGTTACTCAAGAGCTCATATATTAAGACATACAAAGTAAATATTACATTGTCAGCACTTGTTAATGGGTGTATTGCAGCTCTTGGTTTTGATATTATTATCTTCCTTCTTGAGACACTTTTTATTCTTTTAATTCCTTGAAACAAAGTTCTATTTTTTTCACTCTTCTTTGCTTCGTTTCTTTTAATTTGTAAACTTCCTCTCTGATCTATTTCTTAGGCCTTTCTTAAACACTTTAAATCATTGGTTATAGCTTCATTTGCTGCACATTGGAATCATCAATGAAGTGTTTAAACATCATGATCTCTAGTTTTATTCCAGACCAATTTCCATTTGGTTCCTGAGACAAATTAAATAAAAATCCATAGGACTCAGGATTTAGTATTTCTTTCCTTCTCCTCCTTCTCTTCCTCCTCCAATTCCATTTATTCAAATGCTTCAAACCACATGTCAAGAAACGCAGCCCTTAATCAGGCTTATAGTTTATGTTAATAAAGAAATTTGTGTTGGAACATAGCACAACCATTTGCTGACTGTAGTCCCTGGATGCTTTCATATTACAGTGGCAACATTTGTTAGCTGCCACAGAAAATGTATGGCATAAAATATTGAAATATTTGCTTGATATCCCTTTATGTAGAAAAGAGATGTTCTTCGGACACCCGCTTTAAGCTTTTTTTTAGGCACATCCACTTGGGTAACTAAATTTCATTTATATACAAGAATTTTCTCTATCACAGACATTTCTTCTCATCTCTAGTTCCTCCTTCTTAACAAGTGGCAATTTGACATTGATATTTGGGCTTCTTATAGATCTTATATTTTAGAGAGACAAACTAATTCACTACCCAAATCTAAATAGATCCTTTTTTTTTTTTTTGCAAAATTTAGCCTTATAAACTCAACTGACTCAGCTACTCAAACCTACCTTGATATTAAAAACTTATCTAAAATGATTCTTGATTCTTTCTATCTTCTACATCTCTATTAGCACAAAAGCAAGCCTCACCTACTACCATCTTCTATCTAGTGATACTCTAGGTTGACTTTCTGATTCTTGTGTCTTCATGTAATCCACTATTCATAATGGATCCAAAAATAATAATCTTTACACAATTTACACCCAATTTCTCATTAAAATTTTCAATAAGTTTGCAATACACTTATTAGAAAGTCCCTCATTCTGGAGTTGAAATTTAGTGCACTGTATGAACTATTAAAAGCATGTTTCCAGAGTTTCAGTTGTCATGCGGCTTTTCCTCAGTAACCATTGAAACTATACTGGCTTCCTTCATGATCTTTCTAACTTATTTACCCCCTCCCCCAGTTGTGGAATATTCTTATCATAATTATTTTGGCTGGATAACCTCATTGATGATTTAGGTTTTAGTTGAAATGTTGCATCGCAAAAATGTCCCTCTGATGTTCCCTGATTTAACTTGACATACTGTTATAGCTTTGTAATCACCTTTACTTTAACTTTATAATTATTATTAATATAATTTTGTTTATTAATGTAAGTATTTGTTTAATTTCAATCTTCTTCCCTAAAGGATAAAAATCAGGAGGACAAGGGCCATGATTTCATGGGTTACTTCTTTATCTTTAGGGCCTTGTACAGTTCCTGTGTACAACATAGTTAAGTGTTGAATGAGTATTTGATTAAAAAAAATATTATTTACTTGGGGATATTCTGTAAGTATAATTTGTGAACTTTATTGTTCATACTCTTGTGGTAGTATAACATATTGTATTGTTCTAAATTTTATTTTTAAATGAAACTGTAAACATGTCCTCTAAAGGAAAAAGTGTTTTTGAAAATATGCAAATATATAAGGTATAAATAAAACACAAATAAGCAGCAGAGCTGACTTTTGTACTCAAGAGACCTACCAAAGAAGACAGGCTAGTGTCCCTAGTTAATGAATTAAAATTTAGTTTCTCTCCACTCTAAAGAGAATTGGTACATGTTTACTATGGAGATGGGAGGCTATATTTGTTATGATATTCAATAAATTACCGAAGAAGCCCCTGTTTCCTTTTCTACAGGTAAACTATGGTACCATGCTGCACCCCAACAGGATTAACAATAGTGTTATGATAAAGCAGGACTTCTGATACCTCAGTCACATTCTTGTATTTCAAATGTAGTTTGGTTACTTAAAACTGTTTAATTATGATCCATTAAATCTATCTGCTGTGCATATAAGGCACATAGGTTTTATCCACTTTCAGGACTCAAAGGTGATTGACAAAAGGATGTCTTTTACAAATAACAGTCACTGAAGATATCTCAGTTTAAATAAAGTTTATTGCCTCAGGACTCTAACAGGGACATCTATGTGGATATCTCCAGTTATAAACAAATACAACATGATGTGTCTGTTTCATATACCATTTATTATTTTCAATACCATTTTTCTTTTCCCTGAATTATATTGTATACCATAAAACACAGTTTTGTAAACTAATTTTTGTCAAATGTTTAACATTTTGGGGTCACTGTATCAATTACTGTGTTGTTATTTATTGTTGTTGCTGCAGGCCATAAGATAATCCACTTTAAATGATTTTAAAGGTGAAGAAATATATTGATTCCTACAAGTAGCAAGTCTATATCTGACTGAAGATTCAGGAAAATGTTGATACCAAGGATCTACTTTTTCTTTCCAAGTCTCTCCTTCACCTCCATCATTGTTTCCTTCATCCACAAGATGATTGATAGCCTTCCACTGTGAAATCTGGGTTCTTGCTAACATTGGCTGTAATTCAGGATGCTTCTCCCATTACAATATCTTCTAATTGTCATTTGTTGTGAATAATTCTGCAATAACAAGTGCTCAGTATGTTCTGAGTTCTGCTTGCTCCTGTCTATTCTAATCTAGGACATAATTTTGTAGTTTGTGCTGTTAGTACTGTTTCTGGTACTTAAAAGAGAGATTTCAATAAGTATGCTATTTGATTTGACAGATGGAGAATGATTCTCTTTAAATTTTTTCTTAGTGGGAGGGCAGAGAACTAAGTTACTGGTGCAAGATACACAATTGTGGGATTAATTGTGACATTTGTACATATACATTATATAATCCTGTTCATTTCATTCTTAATACCTCCTATTTTCCTCCTTTCCTCCCTCCATTAATCTCTTTCTCTACTCTACTATTCTCACCTCTGTTTCCATGAAATCCATTCCCTCTTTTTATCTTTCTAGCTTCCACATATAAGCGAATACATATGATCTTTGGCTTTCTGAGCCTGGCTTATTTCACTTAACATGATAGTCTTTTCTTCTATCCATTTTTAGGAAATTAATTTGAATGTAAATTGGACATAAGGATAAAGAAAAATTCTACAAAAACAAAATATTTGAAAAGCAAGGAAAAGAGACTTAGACTGAGTGCCCCAGTCTCTTTATGCATATAGTCTCCTTAGGCAACGAACAGAATGAATAGACAGTTTTGAAAATGCATATATTACTAAGGGCAATATACAAACCAGATTTGCATATAACAGCAAAATGTATTACAAAATACATAGTGAACTTGATCATTATATGCAACAAAAATAAAATATTGACAACCCAATATAATGTCTTCTAATTTAGTAGTCCTGATTTATTTGAGAAAGTAAGGGTAAAATGGTCATGATTTTATAGTTTTCTCTGTAAAATAATAGATCATTTTTGCCTTTCCTAAATTGCTTGTTAAAATTTAGTTTGTGCCTGTTTTGTGTAAAAGATACTGCACTAACCCTATAGGGCTCAGAAAACTAGTGAATCATCTGGATAGATGCCTATCCTGATAGTTAACTAAGTGTGCTTGACACTGGAAGAGATCCAAGACATTACTTGAAGAATGTAAGAGAGTCCATGAGGATTTGCCACTTGGTCATGTCTGTGCTTTCTTAAGTTGCATTCTGGTGCTATGCCAGTTAGAAAAGGAAAGAGAAGTATACAAAACTGTATATTGTGGCTGCTTTGAAATCCCTAAACGTTCATAAAATGTCCTTCCAAAGATTGTTGGCATCAACACTTTTCAGTGGTAAACTTGGAGAAAAAGAAAGATTATATCTGGTAAAATATAAACCTTTAAGTATGCTCATCATATATGAGATACACTAAGCAAAGGATGTCTACCAATAACATAATTCCCATTATCTTTTCATATATTCACAAGATACTTATACTCCCATGTGTAGAGCATTTTTCTACTTTTCCCATCAAGTTGGCATGGCAATTACTTTGGCTATGCACCAATTTATTTTATTCCCTCTCTAGGTACTCAAGGTTTTACCTTTTCCAGGAAATTCACTTTCTTTTTCTACCCTCTCAGAATTTATAGTGAAGCAGTGAAACTACCAACAGGTTTTTGTCTCTATGACTTGGCAGATATGACTTATGACTTCAGAACATACAGAGTAAAACATCTTTCAAGCAAATACTTTTATCTACTAACTATATAAATTCTCAGAACATGACTTAATTAATTTAACAGACTATCTGTCTTTTTACATGTCTTATGAAAGGCCCTCTTTCTAAGTATAGGAAGTGAACAGAATAAAGAAAAAAGTGGATGACATAGAAAAATTTTTTTCTATTGCCTACATATATATTTTCTTCCCTTTGTGACCCTCAAAGTTAATTATTTCCCTATAAATGCATTTGCAAAATCAATTTATCTGAGAAACCTTGATAAAAGACCTTACAAATGATATGTTCTGGTGACTGGCTCTAAACCTTCTATCTTTTCCTTGCAGTATTGACAATTTTGATGGATAAAGATGTTCTAGATAGAGGTCAAATTTAGGTGGCTTCAAACCTATAAAAAGAAGCCTAATTTCATTTTTGAGCAGATGGAATGGCCTGAGTGGCCTTAAAAGTCATTACAGTTTTTTATGAAGCTTGGCAAATTCCCAGTCCTCTGATAGGAACCCATACATAGGGATGGAGAACAAAGGCCCTGGGCAGGTCGAGATGATCTCAGTATTTATGTATTGGCACTAACAGTCCATGAAAAATAAATGACTTATCTTAGCAGGCCCTTCATATTTTTAAGAAGTCATTTCACTTCAGTTTTATTTCAGATAAAGAGCTATTAAGATCTTTACTTCACTTAAAATACTTGCATTCCAGGGAGTTTCTACATCATTAATTCATTACCTCCGCCTCTTTTGTTTTAAATTACTATAGATATGAGTATGGATGTTTATTTCATTAGGAAGTTAAAAACAGTTTCCCTAGAAATGATCTCTAAACAGGGCTACTCTTTTCTTTTTCTTGACCAGAATTTATCACATCTGGTAACTTTTACAAAGGTATTCGTTTTTTTTTTTTGTTTGTTTTTGTTTTTGTTTTTGTTTTGGTGGGGGGTACCAGTAATTGAAAGCAGGGGCACCTGATTACTGAGCCACATCCTCAGCCTTATTTTGTACTTTTTTTAGAGACACAGTTTCACTGAGTTGCTTAGCACCTTGCTTTTGCTGACATTGGCTTTGAACACTCTATCCTCCTGCCTCAGCCTCAGGAGCCACTGAGATTACAGGTGTGTGCCATGGCACCTGCCTACAAAGGTATTCTTTACTTAACATATTAATTCTTTCAAAAGTCTGGAGATATCAAAACCAATCTTTTGTTATTGTGTTGTTAATTTTGTTTCCATATGATCAACTCAGTATTGTGAATTTTTGCCTCTCCACATGCATTGTGTGTTTTATTTGGTTTTCTCCTCTCTTACATAATGCAATTACTTTTTCATCCTAAATTCTCATTCACTTTTTTGCCCAACACACATAAAAATACTTCTCTTTCCCCATTTCAAAGAGTCACACATAGTCTACAGTTAAGAAATGATTTATTGCTTATTTTCAGATTCCCCATAGAAGCTTAATTATCAATAGATTTGAAATTCTTAATTATAAGCAATACATTTTGAAATAATATCCAGATCTATTCTCTATATGATACTTTAATAGATTTATTTCAGAATGAGAATAATGGAAATCATAGACTTTATATTTAGGAAATGGTGATCACTTAGTTTTTTTTTTTTTTTTTTCATCTGCCTGTACTAAGATCAAATTGTGCTTTTCCTCAGTGCAATTACACACTTTGAATCTTCTATTTTATCAGAAGTTTTGCTTTTGTCTACTATAGCATAAAAACAGAACACTGTGGAAAATGAAAAAAAAAAAAACTTCAGTTAATACAAAGGACAAAAAAAAATTTACCTGAAGAAATTCTATGAGCTGAAGAGGGAGTTATAACAATATGCTCATATCATGCTAGAAACAGTGGCACACACCTATAATCCCAGTAATTTAGGAGGCTGAGTCAGAAGGATTGCAAGTTCAAGGACAGTCTCAGCAACTTATCAAGACCCTCAGTAGTTTAGTAAGACCTTGTCTCTAAATAAAAAGTACTAGGGATATGGCTCAGTGGTAAAGTGACAATGGGTTGAAGTCCAACATCTCTTTTATTTTTAAAGAAAAAGAAGAAACAAGAAAAACAATATGTTCAGGTCATTAAGTATTCATAAAAAATAGTATTTGTAATAAACCATACTTTTAATATGACTTTTATATGCATTTGGCAGAATAATCCTCATATATATATATTCATATATGTGTGCATGTATATGTGGTTTTGTGTACACACATATACCCATATATATGTATATATATATACTTTTCAGGAATGAAGAAGAGACAAGCTTCTAAGATGAAAAGTTTTTATTTGTAAGGTTGAAAAATACAACTTATATCCAGAAATTGAATATCTGTAATTATTAATTCTGATCTAAATCTTGCCTAAGTATAAGACAGCATTATTGATAAAGTCACAAAAAGACTTTCACATTTTCTATTGAATCATTAGAAAAACTAGAGACCTAATAATGAATATGTTACCATGCCTAGAAAGATACACTCTACTGATATTTTTTGATATGGATTTTAGTATAATATACATGTCCATAAATTAAGCCAATAATTATATTTCATAGAATCAGAGGATCCCCAGGAAGTTACACAAGGTGAAAATCTTCCATATTATGTATTCAATTCAAACTTGAATTCAAAACTTATTCAATATACATATATGAGCCAGATATTGGGCTAGTATGTTAAGAAATTAAAATTAATAATACAATGCTATATCCTGAACAAACTCACTATTTATTGAAGAAGTACAAATTAATTATTTTTGCAAATGAGCCTGCCACAATTGAGAGTAAAATTATTAATTTTATATGAGGATAAAATGGAAAATTCTTTTCAAATCAAGTGATAGTGAATGTATGGAGATTTATTTAATATCAAACGTTTAAAAAATGGGAACAGAAATGATTTTTCTATTCTGTCCATGTGAGGACCTATTTTATTGAAAGAAATTCAATAGAAAACGAAGAAAACTTTAAGACAGTGAGCATAAAGACAGCTTTTGAAAAAGTACTGTTGTAATGTGAAAGAGTGATAGCTAGGGCTAAATAGGTTAACAATAAATTTTATGGTTTGATTATTGTGAGAAATAAAAAAATGCTACTGATATGCATGATGCAGTAAATAGGGAAACATTGTGAAGCTATTTAAATATATGATAACAAATTAGGAACATAGGTAGTAAGTATGTCCTCAATAACAGGTCATGTAAGTTGTAGTATATAGTTCCCAGTTGGGTATTGCTGAGTACATAAGGAAGAGATAGTGGGGGCTGGGCTATAGCTCAGTGGTAGAGCGCCTGCCTCATATATTTGAGGCACTGGGTTCAATCCTCAGCACCACATAAAAGTAAATAAATAAAGATTTGTGTTCATTTACAACTAAAAAAAATATTTAGCAAAAGAAGAGGTAGTGAAAGTAAAAAAAAATATTATATAAAATTTTGCTTTTTAAATAAGAATGAAATAATATCAGCTTATAATCAATTAAGGAAAGAAGTTTGCAATTTTTTGAAGAAGTAGAACATATGAAATTACATTTTATGTCACAAATGTAAATAGACTAAACACCAACATTTTCTTTTTGATAATTAATTATTAGTTTTAAGATACATTAGTAACATATGTGTGTGATTTGGGGAAAATTCAGTTAACTAAAACATTAATGAGATAGGTTATTAGATTTATGTATGTGTAATTACATGACATAAACTAATACTGTAAAAGATTAGAAAA
Organism: Marmota marmota marmota; assembly: GCF_001458135.2. Taxonomy (NCBI): domain Eukaryota; kingdom Metazoa; phylum Chordata; class Mammalia; order Rodentia; family Sciuridae; genus Marmota; species Marmota marmota. The sequence continues at coordinate 62,320,734 of NW_026000026.1, read as the reverse complement.
GCATGAATGTGGTGAAAGTTATATGCAGAAGGATGCTCACAATGATTGACAATTGAATAAGATTGTCTAAAAAGGGAGTGAAGTTCATTCAGAGATGGATAAAAGACTTTCATGTCAATGTACTTCAACTTCCATTTGAGTAAAAATGTTACTGTCAGTGGAGTAATGGAGAGTGTGATTAGGAAAAGCATTGATATGATAATGTAGGGCCTCTAGGATGCAGAAGGCAAGATCATTGGGTAAACTGAAATTTTAAGCTACTGGAAGAAAAATTTGCATTGATACTGAATTCACAAAAATTGATAACATGAGTATTATTAGAGAGAAGTATCATGATCCAAGTAAGTAAAATATTCAATAAATGAGGAGAAGAGAATGAGTCAGTTATAAATGACTAAAATTCAAAGCAACAGTAGATGGTAGAAAGCTTATGACATAAAGTTCAAGCTAGGAAAACAGATTGAAGGAAATATTCACAAAGGAATTTATAGATTAAGAAGGATTTTATTATTGATCTTGACTTTGACATGGAAAAAATGGAAGTTAAGAAAATGAAGAGGTGGCAGAGATGGATTTAGAAAAAAGACTGTGTGTAGGCTTGTATGTGGTTGCTAATAAAACAAATAAACTAAGACCTCTTGTCTAGGGTATGCTAGCTTCTTATTTGTATGACAAAATACCACAGAAATTTATCTCAAAACAGAAATATTTTTTTTTCTCATTATTCAGAGGTTTTAGTCCATGGTTAGCCAACTTTGCGTCTTTGGGCCTCTGGTAAAGCAGAACATTATGGTGGGGAGCACATGGCAGAACAAACCTGCTTACATTATGATAGACATAAAGTAAAAGGGAGGGGCAGGGATAAGACACACCCCCAGTACCTACTCTCTCCGAGTATGGCCTACCTCCTAAAGTATCCATAAAAATCCCAATAGCATCACCAACTGAAGACCATGATTTGAATACATGAGCTTTTGGAGGACATTTCATATCCAAACTATAACATTCTGCCCCAGGAGCCCAAAAGTTTATTCCCATTTCACAAATGTAAAATGCACTCAGTTCCTCTTCGAGAGTCTCTAGAGTCTCAACAGTTACAGAATTGCTCAAAAGTTACAGTCAAAAGATTCAATGAAACAGTAAATATTTCTGTTCTAAAAGGGAAGAACGGAGACCTAGAAATGAGTGATGGGACCAAAGCAAGATCAAATGCAGCAGGGCAGACATTAAAATCTGTAGACCCTTGTCCAAAATCCACGGTACACATGGCTGATGTGAACTTCAAATGAATTGGGCAGCCTGGACTCTATAGCCTTTTTTGCTGATGCTCACAGGCCGTTCTCTTGGGTTGATTCTGATCATTCCTGCAACTTTCCTTAGCAGGTATTCCATGTTCCTGGCATCTCTACTTCAGGTTCAGTTCATATTCATGTCTTCATGAATCACCATCTTGGGGCTTCTTACATTGACTCTAACACTGCCACACATCACCTTGGCTCCCATTAAAATCTCAGTGTAAATAAGTCTCTGGTAACCTGTAACTCTTGCATTCTACATGCCTAAAAATCCAGCACTATGTGGACAAATATCAAAGTTCTGCCACCAATGTAATTAGTAGCCAAGGCCTCTTGAGGCATGGCTGCAGTGATTTCTGAGTGCCTTCATGACTGAATATGGGGGATGGGGGGGAACCCTGGGAAAAAATCCCCTAGGCAGCCCTGTGGGAGCAGAATGCTCTGAGGTTCTCAAATGAAGTCTTTGAAATAAGTTTACACACTTATATGTTTGATCCTACAATAGATGGGGTTTGACCAATTTCTGAGATACAAATGAAAGCACTTTTTTTTTGGTCCAGTGCAAAATATTTGACTTTTTTAAAAAATTATAATAATCTCTTTAGCAACAGTACTTCTCCCTTGGCCCTAACATTAAATGTGTTCCTTTCTGGCCAAACTGCAAGTGTTTCAGATATTTTCCCTCTGCTTTTTTGCTCCCAATATTCACTGTAAGTATGGCCAAAAGCAGCCATTAACATCCATGAAACAGCCTGAATGCTGTACTACCTGTGACCTTTAAACTCCGCCTCCCATGAAGTCTCAGTGAATGAACAAATTGTATACAAGTTCTTTGAGAACGTAAGACAAATGCCCCCTACTCCAATTCTGAATCAATTCCTCATCTCCAATAGTGATATCATTACATCTTTACTGTTCACATTCCTATCAGTACTTTGATCTGAGGAAGGAGGAGGGAGGGAAGAAAGAGGGAAATGGGAGATGTTGGGAATGAAACTGATTAACTTATGCTGTGTGCATGCATGGATATATCACAATGCCACTATTATATATCATTATAATGCATTGATAAAATATTATATATATATACATATATGTATGTAATATCTGATAAAGTATATGATCCAGATTACCATGAATCTAAAATTCTATATTATTTTGAGAAACTTTGCATAGAAAAAAAGCATAGAATACATACAATAGTATTGTTTAGATGACAGAGATTCTTGGAATCTCTTCAGATTGTTTCATCTCCAGCAAATACCAGTGATCCAAAATCCCACTAAACAATACCTTGTTTATTTATCCTGGTCTGGAGAACCTGAAAAACAGCTTTCTCAGTCTTCTTTATCTAAAGCTATTCTCTATATGAAAAATAACCCGCTATCCTCACATGCTATTCAGTCATCAATTTCAACTCGAAAAGACAATCCACCTGCCTTGCCTTCTTTTTCTTCTTAACATTCTGCTGTTTCAAATGTGTTCCTGATTCGTGATGTCTTGATCCTCATTGTATCTACACATTCCTCCCTAACCTGTCCCAATTTTTCAAAAATCCCTGTTTTCTAAAATTACTCAAAGTCTTGGTCTGCTCCCTTAGTATTCAGACCCTGGGGAAGACAGGGTGAATGTATTCAGTTCCCTTTTCTTCAATAAGCTATCTTTAAATTTTTGTCAGATCTGAATTTCATCGTATAATAATGAATTACCTTAACCCCCAAGAAAGCAAAGGGGAATTTCTATGAAATTAAAATGAGTTTAAGAACATTTTCTGCGAAACATGTATCAATTTTTCCAAGTTGTTGTAGGTTCAAAAGATGCCTACTACTTGACAAAGGTGCCAAAAATATCTCTTGAATAAAAGACAATCTAGAAAAACTGGATAGCCATGTGTATTAGTATCCCTATCTCTCACCCTACACCATAGTAAAATCAAAATGGCTCAAAGACTTAGGAATTATTATTTTTTATTAGTTGCTCAAAACATTACAATGATCTTGAAATATCATACATTTGATTCAAATGGGGTACGTAATCTTATTTTTCCACATGTACAGATTGCAGGGTCACATTGATTATACAGCCACTTTTATACATAGGGCCATACTAGTGCCTATTGTATTCTGCTACCCTTCCTATACCCCTCCCCTCCCCTCCCATCACCTCTTTCTACCCAATCTACTGTGACCCGTGACCCGTTTTTCTCTCTCTTTTTTCTTCCCCCTCACACCATCTTATATGTAATTTTGCATAACAATGAGGGTTTCCTACTATCTTCCATGCAATTCCCCTCTCTCTCCCATTCCCACACACCTCTTGTCCCTATTTAATGGTAATCTTCTTCTCATGCTCTTCCTCCCTTCTCTGTTTTGAGTTGCCCCACTTATATCAAAGAAGACATTCTGCATTTGTTTTTTTAGGAATTGGCTAGCTTCACTTAGCATAATCTGCTCTAATGCCATCCATTTCCCTGCAAATACCATGATTTTGTTAATTTTTAGTGCTGAGTAATATTCCATTGTGTATAAATGCCACATTTTTGTATCCATTCATCTATTGAACAGCATCTGGGTTGGTTCCACAGTCTAGCTATTGTGAATTGTGCTGCTATGAACATTGATTTAGTTGTGTCCCTGTTGTATGTAAGGTCTTTTGGGTATAGTCCAAGAACGGGAATAGCTGGGTCAAATGGTGGTTCCATTCCCAGCTTTCCAAGGAATCTCCATACTGCTTTCCAAATTGGCTGAACCAATTTGCAGTGTCACCAACAATGTACAAGTGTACACTTTTCCCCACATCCTCGCCAGCACTTGTTATTGTTTGACTTCATAATGGCTGCCATTCTTACTGGAGTGAGATGGTATCTTAAAGTGGTTTTAATTTGCATTTCTCTGATTGTTAGAGATGGTGAGCCTTTTTTCGTGTATTTGTTGATTGATTGTATATCCTCCTCTGAAAAGTGTCTGTTCAGATCCTTGGGCCATTTGTTGACTGGTTTATTTGTTTTCTTGTTGTTTAATTTTTTGAGTCCTTTGTATACTCTGGAGATTAGAGCTCCATCTGAAGTGTGAGGGATAAATATTTGTTGCCAGGATGTAGGTTCCCTATTTACCTCTCTTATTGTTTCTCTTGCTGAGAAAAAAATTTTAGTTTGAGTACATCCCATTTGTTGATTCTTGATTTTAACTCTTGATCTATACTCCATCATACAAGTCCAGGCACTGACTTTCTCAACAAGATCCCTAAAGCTCAAGAAATAAAACCAATGGGCTGGGGTTGTGGCTCAGTGGTAGAGTGCTTGCCTAGCATGTGGGAGGCACTGGGTTTGATTCTCAGCACCATGTATAAATTAATAAAAATAAAGATCCATTGACAACTAAAAGAAAATATTAAAAGCAAAAAAGTTAAAAAAGAAATAAAACCAAGAATCAATAAATGGGATGCAATCAAATTTAAAAGTTTCTGCCAGCAAAGGAAATAATAAAGAGTGTGAACAGAGAGCCTCCAGAATGGAAGAAAATCTGTTGATGGTTATTTCTCTGACAGAGGATCAATATAGAATATATAAAGAGTTCAAAAAACTAAATGCCACAAAGCAAACAACCCAATTACTAAATGACAAAAGTACTAATCAGATATTTCTAAAAACAAACAAAAATAAACACACAAATGTCCAACAAATGCATGAAAAATTGTTCAACATCTCTAGAAATCAATGAAATGCAAATGAAAACTGTAACAACATTTCATCTCACTACAGTCAAAATGGCAACTATCAAGAACACAAACAATAATAAATGCCACTAAGGATGTGGTGAAAAATGCATACTGGCTCACTGATACATTGTTGGTGGAAATGGAAATTAGTACAATCATTCTGGAAAGCAGTATGGAGATTCCTCAAAAAATTATGAATGGAAGCACCATATGACCCAGTTATCCCATTTTTTTGTGATTGATCCCCAAAAAAAAATAAAATAAAATGAGCATAGTTTAGTGGTATAGCCACATCAATGTTTATAGTACCATAATTCACAATAGCCAAATTATGAAATCAGTCAGATGCCTAACAATAGATGAGGACTAGGAAAATGTGGTATATGTACACAATATAATTTTATTCAGCCATAAAGAAGAATGAAATAATGGCATTTACTAGTAAATAGATTGAAATGGAGAACTAAGTGAAATAAACAGACTCAGCAAAACAAGGGTCAAATGTTTTCTCTTGGAAACAGAAGCTAGAGCAGAATAAGAGAAAGAAGATCATAGTGCAGGATCAGGTATCATAAATATATAGTTAATATCAGTGAAGTAGAAAGTGGAGAAAGAGGGAGGGAAGAAAGATGGGAAAAGGAGGAAATAGAAAATAAATTTATTCAAATTGTATTATATGTATATATTAATGTACTAAAGGGAATTTCACCTTAATTTATATGTGGAAAATATGAAACAAAAATAAATACACCTATAATCTCAACAAGTTCAAAGCCAGTCTCAGCAATTTAGCGAGACCCTAAGCATCTTAGTGAGGCTCTGTCTCTAAATAAAATATAAAAAGGGCTGGGAATGTGGCTCTGTGGTTAAGCACCTTTGGGTTCAATCCCTGGAACCAAATAAATAAATAAATAAATAAAGGAATGAAAGGAAGATTGTTAGAGTCTGTAAACAAGTCAGGATGGCGCCTGGCAAATGTTAGAGTCTGTAAACAAGTCTGGATGGCGCCTGGCATTTTGCCAGAGGGAGTGGTTTGTGAAGTAACACCAGGGAGCCATTAAGTGTGGAAATTCCTTATTGGTTGACTGCTGTATCTAGTTTATGTTAATTAGATAAGATGTGTGGAATGTATAAATACCTCTGTTGTCCTACAATAAACGGCTCCCACTTCTGCTGTATCAATCTACACAAGTTGCTCGTCACTCCCTGGCTATTTTGCTGCAGCCAGACTGCGGCAGAAGATGAGTAGGGTAGAGGAAGAAAGGGAAAGTGGGGCAAATGGAGATTGAAAGCAAATACTTTGCATATATGATTTTGTTAAAATGAACCCACTACTATGTATAACAATAATAATGTAATAAAAAATGAAAGAAAGAAAGAAACTTCTCTGTAGTTTGAAAAGACCAAATGGTTCAGAGTCAAAGAGGACATAATTAAATAAAAATATACCTGAGACCTATCATTGACATTGGAGATAAAAACATTTTAATGGCCTTCCTTCCTAAAATAAAGACAAGGGAGATGTAAGAGTGTAGACCACAAAGTAATGAGTTGTTGTGTCTTTGAAGGTGCCTCTTGGAAAACATCTAGAAGGATTATTTAGAACCATTCCTAAGTGACAGCAATGTCTGCTGTGGTTCTAAAGTTGCTAATAAACTTTGTGTAAACCTGTTTATTAGCAACTTTAGAACTACAGGAGACATTGCTGTAGAAGAGCTATGGAAAATCAATATATTAGTATACAGAATACCATTCTCTCCAAACCCACGCTTTAGTGCAATATGCAGTAATAAAGTTAAATCTGTACAATACAAGATTGTGGCTTTTCAATTTAAATATAGTATTCCCTTGGTATCCACAAAAGATAGATTCCAACACCTCCAGCAGCCGCCTGAAACCACAGATAATCTTGAATACTATATGTATGTTATATATTCCACATACACATATATCTGTGATAAAATTTGATTCATACATTAGGCATAATAGCAGGTTATCAAAAATATCTATAATAAGGTGGACAAATTATAACAATATAATATGGTAAAGTTCTGTGATTGCAGATACTCTCCCAAAATAGCCTATTGTACTGTATTCACTCTCCTCATGATGAAAAGATATGCAATAGATGAAATGAGGCAAATGACATAGGCATTCATAGCATTAGGGAACAATGTAAGGGTCACTTGAGTACATTTACTGAGACACACTTATCTGATAACTAAGAGAGCTGCTAGGTGACTAATGTTCAGGTAGTGCATACATCATGGACAGGGGGATTATTTGCATCCTCTACAGTTTGGAGTAGTACACTGCATGAGTTCATCATACCACTCAGAATGTGGTGCACAATTTAAAGTATGATTTGTTTATTTCTGGAATCTGCCATGCAGTATTTTGGGGCCATGCTTGACTACAGGTAATTGAAACCAGAGAAAGAAAAACTGTTAAAAACGAAGAACTATTGTAACTCCAAGAAAATTACCCCAAGACTTTGGTGATATTCTAGACTACACCACAGTCTTTAATAGTTAATGCACTTCAAAAAATGGGGTAAAAATTACCTGATTTTAAGTGGAACAAATATGGAACTATAATGACAATGACTCCTCTATAAATGATCTTTTCCAGTTTTTCTCAAAATGTTTCTAGGCGAAGAGGTCTCCCAGTGAGCACTGCACCACCTTCCTGGTCCTACCAGTGCAGTCTCTTAGTTCACTGCCAGTGCTTCACAATGCCCTGCCCCACCCCGAATCCTACAAAGTGTTCAAGCCAAGTCTGTGATGGAATTAGAGAATTTACCATATGTTATGTTCCTTTATATATTCTTTTCTATATTTCTTGGACATTTTAAAGCCAAGAATGACTGTTTATATTAAGTGATACAAGCACTGTTAATCACTTAAGCAGAAATTCACACACTTAACCGAAATATTAATATTTCAAAATTGTCCAAGAAACTAACATTTGAAGAAACAGACTATCTTCCAGTTAAGTTCTACTCTCTGAAAGCTGTGATAGAACATTCAGTTTTTTTTTTTACTTCCCTCTCAAATCTCACCTTTAGAACACATTCATTCATGTTCCCAATGTCCATTGGGCTACAGGAATGTAAAACATCAAGAATAATAGACGTGGGGCATATCTGGGAAGCAGAGTCCTTAAAGGTTGATGTAGAATCCACTATCTCTGTCCCTAAACTAACCCAGTACCCCTAAAACCTGAGGGAATTAAAGTTCTCAGACTTCCTGACAAAAAGGATCTTTGTTTCTATTTTAATCCCTTGCAAATAAATAAATAAACACTGATCCACATGAACTCCTAATAATAAGGTTAGAAACTAGTCTAAGGCTTCAAGTCCAAAATAATTGGAAAATTTGGATGGCTTCTGACGCCAGAACCTAACACCATCCTGGCTTCCATATGCCTTCTAGCACTACTCATTTTACCATTATTGACTCATGTTTTGCTTTCTTAAACCTGTTCCTTCAGTCTTACTTCTAATACTCACTCATCTTTACAAATGAAAAAAAATAATCTATCTATCTATCTATCTATCTATCTATCTATCTAACTATCTAAACATGCTTGACAAGTTATACTCCAGGGACTTACAGAAGACCCTACTCATTTTCCTTGAAACTTAAGGATTTAATCTTTCTTTGTGATTCAATCTCTACCCACAATGAAGGTGAAAACTTTCTTTATTATGTGCAAGTCTTCCTGTATTGTATTAAAAGACTTTGGATCCAAAAATGATAAGACTCTAGAAATATTTCAGTTTTGCCGCTCAGCCCCTAAGTGCCCTATGTAGGCCATGGATTTTTCCTGAGGGAAATATATTAGTTGATATTGAAACTACTCCAAACCAACCTAAACCATATAATAGCTACAGGCTTTCTAAGACTAACTGGCTATTATAAAATGTGGATTGTTCTTTTGGACTATAGAATGTTCTTTATAGTGCTTAACTAAGGCAATTGTATCTACATCTGACCCTCTGTAATGGGACTTCTCTATAACAATATTGAATTTCCTAAAATATTTCCTTTATATTGCCCTTACTTAAAGATCTCATAGCTTCATGAAAGAGAAGTACATGCCTTACTCCTCTTATCTCAGAAATAAAATGGAAATCAGAGGCATAGAGAAAGTTAAATTTTACCCTGGATTTTGTAGCTTTCTTTCTTCATTTAAAAGTTATAGTCACAAATAAAAAGAAAACAAACAAACAATAGTTAACCCAATTTTGTGTTAGGTCATACCCTAAACATCTATTACCTCATGCAATTCAGTTTCTTTTTCTGAGATGACTCAAAATTTTTTGGCTTCTTGACTTACCTCTTAAAAAATTCATCTGCTCTCTATTCAGATAGGTACCCACCAATGTCAAAATCTTTGTTTTTCTATCCCACATTATGCTCCCCAAGGAGACAATTGGGTGATTGTATTATCCTCATTGGAGTTTCAGCCCTTCCATGCCTGACTTACAAATTCTCTCTTCCAAGTACAGACCTTATCCTCTTTGTTGATAGTTCTATATCTACACTGTAGAAATAAACTTCCAGGTTAGATATGACATTCAGTTGTCAAAGCCCATAGAATATAAACTTCTACCCTGTGTAAAAATAGCTTAGATCACTGATCTCATAGCTCTCACATGGACCTGCTTTTGGCTAAAGACAAGAATGTTAACATTTATAAAGATGGTAGATAATTTTGGAGTTAATACATTACTTTGGAATGTTACAGAAAACCATATTTGTGACAATAGCTGGGATAACACCAGGTAGGAAAAACATCCAACATGTATTCAACTTTTTTTCACATGTTCAGTTTCTGTGGGTTGGGGGATTTTAAATAACTCATTAAAGGATCATGTGGTAAGCAGAGTAGGTTTAAGATCTTTCCTGACTGGAGTAAAAGTAGGCCAGCTTTAGGAGTTGCTATCTTTGAGAATTTATCAGCCAGTAAATTTTCTTTTGTGTTTGAGCTTTTTTTCCTTATCTGAACTTTTATTTAATCCCTAAAATCTCATGGTATGATTGTGTTTTTACTGATACAAAAATGCACCACTTAATGATAGGGTATATTCTGAGAAATGCATCATTAGACAATTTCATTGTTTTGCAAACATCATAAAGTATACTTACACAAACTATAACAGCTATAATATTACCAGAAAAAAATCTTACCACCATCATATATGTGGACTATCATCAATCAAAACATCACTATGCAGCCTATGCCTGACCGTGCATTTTTTAACCAGAGGGTGAAATTTTCCCATGTAAAAGAGCCACTGCCAGTAATACTATTAAATTTTTCTAGAGCATGTATTCCCCACAAGGAGTATTCCACTGATTCTTTTGACTAACTGAGGGGCACATTTTACTGGAAAAATTATCCAACAAATATAAAATTTCCTCCCCTATTCCCAAAATTAAATTCTTCTTTTCATGCTCATTTTTCTGCAATAATAAAACTGTTAAACTATAAAAATTGTAGCTTACTTAGTTTACAAAAGTATGTGATCTCCCTTGCTCTAAAGTTTTCTGCTTAGCTCTGACTTCCCTCCAGTATTATCCTGCTGGGATGCAAAGAATTTGTCCACATGAAATAGTTACTGGACAATTTGTGAGACTTCTCTATTCTGATTGAACTTTTGAGGAGTCAAACCTCAAAAATTTGGAATTCTAAAGTACTGGAAAGGACTTATTGATTGTAACTATATTTATCCTCAACAGACCAAAGCTTCTTTTCTTGATCTTTTCTCCCAAACCAACCCACCACCTAGATTGCATACTTAGTTCCCTAGAAAACTAGTGTTGAATCCCATAGGAAGGTCCTTTAGTATTCTCCTTATCATTAACACTACTGCCAAAGGGTAGGTGGCACAACTATGGATTTATATGTCTGATCTTAAAAGGCACAAAAGCTATTCCAAATGGAAATTGGTAATAGCCAACATTTAAAATCTGAAACCAAGGTTATCTTGAGAAGATGACATCAAAAGGTAGACTTTCCAGGGACTTTGGAACAAGAAGATGACATCATGAGGTGTTCCTTCATAGTCTTCTGGTATTGGACATAATTCTGGGCTCAGAAGGGAATATTTGTTCAATGGTTAGAGTGAATGTTTGGGTATTTCCTGAAAACTCTGTATGTCTATACCATCACCAGAAATAATGGGTGACATAGGAAAAGTATTGGATCGTTGCTGCATCTCTTATTGTACTATGTAACAACACCATGTTAGTCAATATACTCTGCTATAACAAATTAACATTCATAATATAACTTATGAATGAAGAGTAATTATTTTTCATAGTTGTTAAGGCAGGTAAGTCCAAAATCAGGGTGCTCATATCACTGGTGTTTAGTGAGGGCCTTTTTTCCAAAGAACTTCCTGTGACTTCATATGCAGAATGTGCCAAGCCACTTTCTGAAGACTGTATTATAATTCCATTAATCAGATTCATGAAGCCGAAGCTGTTTTAATGTACTCACATGCAAAACTCTAACTCTTCATACCATTACACTGGGGTTAGTTTTCAACATATGAATTTTGGAGGAATACAAATATTCATACCACAGCAGAAATTTAGGTGCCATTATCTAGGAATCAGTTTGACTAACACCCTGTATTTATTTCTTCACGGCCAACACAGAAGTAATTACACAAAACATGTAGTTACCTTATGTAACTACACTTCCAAATTTCACAGTAATTCTTACTTTATCCTGATAATACTTTATGAAAATATTCTCTTTTTTAGATAACTGAGACTAGCAACATGCACACAACTGCATATTACTTGTTCATTTACTTGATTTGGCTAGACTTTTTAACAGTTTTCTTTCCTCCCCATGGCCATAGGAACTTTAGTTCATTTCCAAGTTTAAGAAAGTACAACCTCCCTTAAAAGCTTTCTGAGGGTCAATTGCCCACAGCAGTAGACATTTCCTGCCATACCACCATATTCCTGTCTACTCATCTTATTTGCAAGACTGATTTTCCCTCAAATATTGAGCTAGATGCACTTACACCTCATAACATAAAAGTCTTCTTTTTCTGTTTGATTTGAGATACTTGCAGACCTTGAAGTTAGAGTGTTTCCACTATTGCAATAATATTTTCAAACAAAGTCCTTAATTAAGCCCGGATTTGTTTTTGATAGCATACATATAATAGTATGCAAAGAAATATGAAGAATATGTTTTGTTTACACTGTCTGCTTCATATCTGTTGCTATAAAGCATTCTAAATTTTTATTTCAAGTAAAATGATTTGGGAACAATAACAACCTTTATAAGAATATTGGCTTCCAAGTGGATAAAGGAGTGATTAGATTGTGCTCATAGCAACTACATGAGGAGACTTAGCAGTTTGATAACATATCAATTCTTTCTTTCTTTCTTTCTTTCTTTCTTTCTTTCTTTCTTTCTTTCTTTCTTTCTTTCTTTCTTTCGTCTTTCTTTATTCTAATTTGTGACATGACACCAGAATGCATTTCAATTCATAGTACACATATAAAGCATAATTTTTTATATCTCTGGTTGTACACAAAGTAGAGATACATCATTCATATCTTCATACATGTACTTAGGGTAATGATGTCCATCTCATTCCACTATCTTTACTACCTCCATGCCCCTTTCCATCCCCTGCCTCTCCTTTGCCCCATTTAAAGTCACTCCAGTCCTCCCATGCTCCCCCACCATCCTCATTATAGATCAGCATTCACATATCAGAGAAAACATTCAGATTTCTCTTTTTAGAGATTGACTTACTTAACTTAGCATAATATTCCCCAACTCTATCCTTTTACTTGCAAATTCCATGACAATATTATCTTTTAATGCTGAGTAATATTCCATTTTGTATATATACCACAGTTGCTTTATCCATTTGTCTACTGAAGGGCATCTATGTTGGTTATACAGTTTAGCTATTGTGACTTGTGTTGCTGTAAGCATTGATGTGACTGTGTCCTTGTAGTATGCTGTTTTAAAATCCTTTGCATATAGACCAAGGAGAGGAATCGCTGGATTAAATGGTGGACAAAGTACAGCATCCCCTCATGTTCAAAACACTAGAAAAACTAGGGAAAACAAAAACATATCTCAACATTGTAAAAGCTATCTATGCTAAACACAAGGCCAACTTCATTCTAAATGGATAAAAACTGAAATCATTCCCTCCAAAATCTGGAATAAGACAGGGATGCCCTCTTCAGCCACTTCTATTTAACATAGTTCTTGAAACACTGGCCAGAGCAATTAGAGATATAAAAGAAATTAGAGGGATATGGATAGGATTTACTGACAAAATGATTCTATACCTAGAAGAACCAAAATATTCCACCAGAAAATTTCTAGAACAAGTAAATGAATTCAGCAAAGTACCAGGGTATGAAATCAACACCCATAAATCAAAGACATTTCTGTATATCAGTAACAAATCCTCTGAAAAGGAAATGAGGAAAATTACTCCATTTATAATAGCCTCAAAAAAACCCAAACAAACAAACAAACAAACTTGGCATCAACTTAGTGAAAGAGGTGAAAGACCTCTACAATGAAAGCTCCAGTACACTAAAGAAATAAATTAAAGAGCACATTAAAAGATGGAAAGATCTCCCTTATTCTTGGATAGACAGAATTAGTATTGTCAAAATGAACATACTACCAAAAGCACTATACAGATTTGATGCAATTCCAATCAAAATCCTAATGACATTCTTCATAGAAATAGAAAAGGCAGTTATTAAATTCATCTGGAAATATAAGAGACCCAGAATAGCTAAAGCAATACTTAGCAAGAAGAGTGAAGCAGGTGGCATCACTATACCAGAGCTTCAACTATACTACAGAGCAAGAATAACAAAACAGCATGGTATTAGCATCAAAATAGACTTGTAGACCAGAATAGACTTGTACAGAATAGAGGACACAGAGGCAAACCCACCTAATTACAGTTATCTTATATTAGACAAAGGCACCAAACACATAAATTGGGAAAAGACAGCCTTTTCAATAACTGGTGCTGGGAGAACTGGGAATCCGTATGCAGCAAAATGAAATTGAACCACCATCTCTCACTATGCATAAAACTCACCTCAAATTGGATCAAAGGCCTAGGAATTAAACCAGAGACACTGCACCTAATAGAAGCAAACATAGGCCTAAATCTTCATCATGTTGAATTAGGCCCAGGAATCTTATGAAAAGACTCCTATAATGGAAGAATTAAAATCAATAAATGAAATGAATTCAAACTGAAAAGCTTCTCTGCCAAAGAAACAACCAGTGAGGTGAATAGAGAGCCTAAATTTGAGGAGCAAATTCTTACCCCATGCATATCAGATAGAGCACTATTCTCTAAGTTATATAAATACTCTAAAATAACCAAATTAATCAATGGGCCAAGGAACTGAACAGACACTTTTCAGAAGATGATATACAATCAATCAACAAATATGTGAAAAAATGTTCAATATCTCTAGCAATTAGAGAAATGGAAATCAAAACTACTCTTTAAGATTTCATCCCTCTCCAGTCAGAATGGCAGCTATTAAGAATATAAACAACAGTACGTTTTGGTAAGGATGTGGGGGAAAATACATTCATACATTGCTGGTTGGACTGCACATGGGTGTATCCAACATGGAAAGCAGTGTGGATATTCCTTGGAAAGCTGGGAATGGAACCACCATTTGACCCAGCTATCCTTCTCCTCTGTCTATACCCAAAGGACTTAAAAACAGCATACTACGGGGACAACACCACATCAATGTTTATAGCAGCAAAATTCACAATAGCTAAACTGTGGAAACAGCCTTGATGCTCTTCAGTAGATGAATGTATAAGGCAACTGTTGTATATATACAAGTTGGAATATTACTCAGCATTAAAAGAAAAAAAAATCATGGCATTTGCAGGTAAATAGATAGAGTTGGAGTAAATAATGCTAAGTGAAGTTAGACAATCCCAAATAACCAAATGTCAAATGTTTTCTCTGATATAAGGATGCTAATTCATAATGGGGTTTGGGTGGGGAGTGTGGGAGAATTAGAGCAACTCTAAATAAGAAAAGGGGTAAGAGGGGAAGGAAGGGAGCATGGAGTTAAGAAAGATAGTGGAATGAGATGAACATCATTACCCTAAGTACATGTATGAAGACATGAATGATGCGACTCTACTTTATTTACATACAGAGATATGAAAATTTGTGCTCTATATGTATAATATGAATTGTAATGCACTCTGCTGTCATATATAACAAATTAGAATTTTAAAAAGTTAGCTTTAAATAAAAGATTATGACAAATTTTCAAATATCTGTTTTCTACATGATTTCCACAATCTGACTCAGGGTCACACCCAAGTCTGATAATGTAGATTTAAAGAAATACAGTCTCCTGAATGTGGAAAACAAAATGAATTTGAATGATTTGTTTTGAAGCCAGTACACTTGCTTTATCATTTCAGCCCTCACACTAATATGTTAACTTGAACTCTGTCAAACATGTTCCTTGAGCATCTATTAGTGATTGCCACAGCAAAGTGAAGAATGCTAGGGATAAACTGTTAAGACATAATAAATGAATCCTCTTAGGAAGCTTGCATCTCCTCATTTACAAAAAGAATTGTTAAATTAAATGATATCTTTGCTTTATTCGTTCTCCAATAATTTCTAAACAGCCAGTGTTTTGCCAGAGCTGCTACTGAGAGTTTGAGAAACATTAGAAATAAAGTTATCCAGCTTTCCCTAATACATAACTTGCACCCAGCCTAAGTCAAGCATTTATGATAATGAACATTGATTATAAAAGGCAGGAGATTAGACAACTGGGGGGAAGGGAGGTTTTGATGTGTGGGAGTGTTGAGAGACTAAGAAGGAACTATGTGTTAGCATGAAAATACTGTCCTTGTCCTCATTAGAATGAATAGGACATAACTATCTATGTTCCTATATATGGATACATGGCCACTGTAACTCCACAATATGTACAGCCACAAAAAAATGGGAAGTTATACCTATGTATATATGATACATCAAAATACATTCTATTGTTATTTGTAACTAAAAAGAACAAATGAGCTTATAATATTTAAGAGGAAAAAAATACTGTCTCAATACCTTGAAAATATATTTTATTGTTGCTTTGGGGATCTTTGTCTGAGTCTCTACCTTCTTGCCTGTAATACTCTGAAGACTTATTGAATTTATTAATTAGTCTCTCAGCCAATATTTTTGTTCCAATCCTCTATAGAACAATATAAACAGCCAGAATACTCCTAAAAAGAGTTATATCCTATGACTTTCCATTTAAAATCTTAGCATGACTTCCCAAGCACTTACAATAAAAAACAAACCACCTTCCTGACCTACACAGCCTTGCATGACGTGGCCTTTGCCTGTGCCTCTTGCTCCCAGCCTGTCCTCCCTGCTCACTTCCCTGACACCATGCCAGCAGAACCATGTTTCTGTTTCGGGTTCTTGACCCCACTGATTTCCCTCCTGCTTTTGGTCCAGGAACATGCTATTTCCTCTTCTTTATAAGCTCTTCTACCAGATCTTTAGTTGGTTGTCTCTTTTATCCTTCCTTCTGTCCCCAAATTCTGTAGCACTGTGCTCACCAACCTTGTTTCATATTTTGCATAATAGACTTTGAGAGTGATTAAAGTTTTCGTTTTATTTATTTTATTTGTTTTTCATGTTCCGTCTACTTACATATAATAAATACTAAAAATGTAAGCTTTATGACAGTAGTTGCTCAGACGAACTTACTGCTGCATCCCAGATATAAGATGTATAGAACCGCCTCTAATAAACAGCACATTCTCAATAAACATTTACAGATAAAATTTAGGCATTAAAGTGGAGATCTATATATTTGCATATCCGACTATATTTTTCCAAATTAAGTACATATCATATATTTTATGCTGTCATATGATATATTACATATTATATTATACATTATGCATTTCTGAGATACATTATATCTGTAAGTTTTTTATTTGCATTTTATAATATTATTATATATACACACACATATATATTCATTTATATATATATAAATGAATAACATATACATATATATATAGAGAGAGAAATTTTTATACTCTCAGCATGAATGAAGAAAAGTACACATGCACTTACATACATATATATGAATTATTTAGTCAAGTATAGTTGGAAGAGTATCTATCATTTAGAAGTTAAAATTGGGTAGTTTTTTTTTTTCTCATTTCCTTTTGTTTTTGAGATAGGATCTCATTGTGCTGCACAGACTGGTCTGGAACTCAAAATTCTCAGTCTCCTGAGTAGCTGGGATTATAGGCTTGTATCAATTTACTCAACCTGATATTGGCTTGTTTTGGTGTTCATGGTTAACAATGTAAAAAAAAATGTGTCTGAGAGTAAAGTGTTTTCAGGTATAATTGTGTAATAATAATTGTCTTCATTACTTTTTCAGATTGTTCTAATATTCATTTATGAATTCAGGTCCTAGGTATCCCTAAATACTTTGGGATATATTCCTAATACTCTGTCAAATAAAAATAAAAACCCTCAATCATCCATTATACAAGTGAACTTTCCTATCATACAGAAATCATCTATGTACAAACTGAGTAAATTTATACAATTTTATTTTTAAATTAAATTTATTTTAACTGGTACATAAAAACATAAAACTATATAATAAATGGGTAAGATGTTTTGATACAGGTATGTGTTGTGTAATATTTGAATCAGGTTAAACATCTATCTTCTCATCATTTCTTTATGGTGAAAACTTTAAAAACTTTTTGTAGCTTTTTGAAATGTAGAGTGCATTTTGTTATCTATAGTAATCCTACAGTGAAATAGCACCCCTATATAACTGTTACTTAGTACCCTTTCAATTGTCCTTTTATAGTATAGTATGAAATTTAACACTTTCCTGTTATATAAAAATTTAGATTTTTGAAATAAATATCGTTTCTTCTCTCTCCTAAAATTAAAAGAGAGAATAAACATAAGTAAAATTTATCAGTATATATAATCATGTTAGCTTTCTGTTGCTATGACACAATACCTGATAAAATCAACCTAAAGAAGGAAAGATTTATTTTGTTGGCTCATGGTTTCAAAGGGTTCTGTTGCTTGTCCTCCTCACACTAGGCCTCGAGTGAGGCTGAACATTATGACAGAGAGTCTTTGGTGCAGTAAAGCTTCTCACAGAGAAAAGAAGGGTCTGCAAAGAAATTATGTTCTTCCAGGGCATGCCCCTGAACTACTTCCCCAAGTAGGACCTACCACGTATGGCTTTCATTACTTCCCAAGAGTCCATTCAATTATTAACCTTAAATCCATTGATCAACTCAGAGCACATATGTCCAAATATTTTCCAAAAGCAGCCCCTCTCATTATTGCTGCATTGGGTGCCAAACCTTAAATATATGAGCCTTTGGGTGGTATTCTAGTTCTTACCCATAACAATGTGCAAAAGCCTCAATTATAAATAATTTAATTGTATTTCCTAAAATTTGTGAAAAGCTATAAACCTGAAAATCAAATTTCAGCATAAACTAAGAAATTGTTTTAAAATACAGCCATATGGTGATTGAAGAATATTCCTTCATTTTAACCTGAAGCCAGTTAAACTAATCTTACCACTACAATGTGATATAGTTTTAGTTTTTGTTCTGTGTTGAGCATTATCA
This sequence comes from Marmota marmota marmota, assembly GCF_001458135.2. Lineage (NCBI taxonomy): Eukaryota > Metazoa > Chordata > Mammalia > Rodentia > Sciuridae > Marmota > Marmota marmota. Next base: position 62,302,003 of record NW_026000026.1, on the reverse strand, counting down.
ATAAACCATATGGTATGTAATGTTTGTTTCTTATTTGGTGCCTATTTGCAAGATTGATTTATCCTTTTAATTGAATTTATTCATTTCAATCAATAATACATCAAATCAATAAAAAAAAAAAAGCTAAAGCATCCCAAGACATATTCAGAAGAATGCTGTCAAGGTACTGAAAAACACTGTGAAAATCCTTTATGACAAGAATATGTTCAATGCCCTGTAGAAATGTGAATGATAACTGTTTGGTTTAAGTGACGAGTTCAATAAAGGTTATTAATATGTGTTCATCTAAGGATAATATTGAAATTCTCTTTAGAAAGATCAGAGGATAATATTTTAATTGAATTTAGTCAAAGGATTTTTATGCAATAAAACAGATTTATTAGGCGTATAACATCTGGCACATTTTATTCCAGGATCCTAATAAGGAATTAAAAATGTGTTTATAATTCAGATTGTAAAATTCTAGAAAACATATATTGTCTAGCTGCAACTATATTTCATTCAAAATAATGTGGGTCCAATATCTATTATAAAATTATCTTTTTACAATAGAAATCTATTCTCTAGTATTTGAAAGATTAATAAAATTTATTTTTGCTCCATACTGAACTTAATTCTATTTATATTTTTAGGAAAATAAAATCAAGTTTCTTTCCTAACACTGTATTTGTCTGTGATATTGCCTCATCTCTCTGTTTTTCTCTTTTCTTAGAACTGGGTACTCCTGAATGAATAAAGACTTTAATAGCATTCTCACTACAATTGATATTAAAATTAAAACTCAGTAATCCAAGGATTAATGATGAGCAAGATTATAGGTGTTTGGCAATTTGCCATCTCTCAATTATTCTTTTGACTAATTCCTCAGTGCCTTAAATAGACATCCTCCAGTGGTCCAAAGCCTCTGCTACTATGCAATAACACAACACTGAATGAACATATATTGATGGCCTTACTTGACTTCACAGTTGGAGACATATAAAAGGAGTCTAGCTGCAACTGCATAGTTGGGTTATAGCCTGTTTTGTCTACCAGGAGGAAGTTGTCTTGATGACTGATAATGAGGCAGGTTCTGGTGCATAAAAACTATGTATTCATGCTAACACTTCAGTTTTTTGGTAAACATAAGATAGCCACCCACCCCCACC
>NW_026000026.1:62220995-62300369 GCF_001458135.2 Marmota marmota marmota | reverse complement strand
CCCCCCCAAAAAAGAGAAGAAAGTCAACTAACGAATGGAGCAGTCCAGGTATTACAGGAGTGAATATAACTTCTTCCATCAATTTATGTGCCATTGATAAGCTATTATTTTCATATGCTCTATTCCATAATATATCTTAAGAAGGGGCTTATTTTTCTAAATTCATTATACATCAAATACTTAAGTTTGTAGCTAGGAAATTGAGACAGATGGCCATTCAATCTGCATGCAAAGCAAGAAAATTTCAATGTAATAAGATGAAGAGTACCTGCCAATAATTCATATTCTAGCTTTCCTTAAGTTGACTGAATAAAACGAATAATAAAAATGTTAGTTTTGCTATATACCAATCACTGTAGTTAAAACAAACAACAATACCAGCAACCAGGATGACAATGGAATATGTCCTAACTCTAATGTTAAGAGGGTTGATAAATGTGATTTAAAATAGGTTGTAAAAATTCAAGATACTTTGAGAGATGTTGTGTGAGATGAGGGCTCAGGGGCCATGCTAATCTTATTCCCTTTAAGAAACCTGAATGATTTCCTATCCTCAGGGCTGGACTAACTCCATAATTCAGGCCAAGTGGATTTCACTAATGCCAAGTCAGTAGACAGTGTTTCCAAGGGCAACACACTACTTTCTCTATCCAAAAGGCATAAAATATGGATTAACCTATGTGCCACCAAATAATATCAGATGGTCCTCCTGAGTGGAATATTGAAAACATTCTCCAAATGTACAAATTACTCTGTTCATAAATTATATTTCCTAAACATTTATATTATTTCTTTATTCCTCCTGAGGTAACACTGACATAAAAGCAGCATTACACTCCAAAATAAAGAGTGTAAATGGCCAAACAATTTTTAAAAATACCACTCAAAGCCTTCTTCCAATTGTAGATATCAATCTAATGAATGAATACAATTAAAGATAAATAAAAACATGTGAATGATTTATAAGGAAATTAGTAGCAAGTGTATTCATCTTTTTATCTCATTCTTAACTCTAAGGAAATACTGAGGATTTACATTAATATAGCTTACAAGTTAATTAGATAAGAAAATGTAGGTAAATAGGAGGACAAGAAAAATTTTATCTGAATATGCTGTAAGATTCACCTTCATATTCTCAGGAAGAGTTAGGTATTTACAAATTGGAAAAACTAGTTAAAATGAACCTCAGGCTCTTTAAAATAAGAACAATAGACACACCCATAATAGAAATTGAATTAATATGATGATATAATAATTTGCTATTCTGACTCGATAAAATAAGGTCTGATGTTTGTAGATGCACTAGAAAGGATTGAAGAAGACAAGGAGTATCCCCACTTGTTAACATCTGGATCTAGTTCTGTTTTAAACTTGCAGCAATGGAAGCCTAAAGAAGTTCTTGTTTCAATTTAGTCTATAGCATTCAAAGTTACATGTGATGTTTTTATAAACATTCTCTATATAGAAAATTATTTTTGTAATTTTGCTAACAACGTAATAATGAGTGTACATGTATGAAAAGTTAATTTCTTAAATTATTTAAACTAAAATGAGAAAAGGTATTGCAGTGGAGAAGAGCTAGGTCATACTATGCATACTTTTGAATGGAAATTCCATCAATTGCCATTTGACCAAACATTATCAACCTTCATGCACCCATGGGAAGACTCTTTGCAGAAATAGCAAGGATGTTAAATCATTCGGTACAATTATACTTTAATAACACAATGCCAAAATCTCAGAGGTTTAAGCCACAAAGATTATTATCTTTCTAAGGCTATGTGTCCATTATGGGTGTCTATGACTCTTCTCAAAATCATCTTGTTTTGCACAACAGGTTGACTGAGAAAACTGACAGGAAAATGGCAGGATTGGAACAAAGTGAAAAGGATCTGGCAAGTGAAGGATTATTTTGTTAGGAAGTGGCAGACATCACTTCTGCCGACATTTCTTTTGCCAAAGAAAGTCATATGACTACTCCTGAGGTAAGCAAGATGAGAAAGCCAAATATTCTTTCAAGGAGTGTGTGTGTTGGGTTGGGGGACACAAGTCCCTTGACCAGTCTGAAATCAAAGGATCAAAAATGCATGAGCCTCCTTGAAGCAGGATAACTGAGTGAATATGTTCGATAACAGATTTTCCCCATCACACCCCTCTTATCCTGCTTTCAATACCTTGCAAAGTCATGGGCTATCAGCCCAAGGACATGAGAAATGATTTCCCTATGCTTGTTATGGCCATTTGAACTATCATATTAGGGCCAGATCCTGCAGATCACCCTTCATCTCATGGTGTCTAACTCCTACCAATCTATGAGCTCTGTGAGTTTTCTTATATATTTATATGATCTATCAGTCCTCTCAATTTATGCTTTTTTCTTCTAGAAATTTTGGCTTTTATCTCACATTGCATACTTATTTCCACAAGCATAACTTATCCCTTACCATTATTCAATAAATGCAATTTGATGTTTAGTATAATTTCATATATTATACAATACTCCATCTTTCCAACTCATTTGTTCTACTGTCCCCAAAACCAATACATTCAAATCAACAGTGCTTACCAAGGCTTTATCCTGGAATCTATTCCCAGCACCTTTGCCTTCTCACATTCTCACCTCCCTAAAGACTCAGCCAAAATTCTAGAATCAGTCATTACTGTGTAAACATTCTCAATTTCAAACAATCACTCCATATTATTTACACATTACTTTGCCTAGACTTAAATTTGGTTAAATCTGAATCTCCACTGTCTTGCAACCTGGGTCCCAAATAAACTTGAGAACAAAAGTAATCTTCTTGAAAAGTTTCACCTAGATTCATACTTATTAATTTCCAGGGACTCTTTATGCTGCCTGGTATCCATATTGTATTTATGTTATTCAATCAAACATTAATTTTCCTGTCATTTACTCATTACTTTTCACCTCTCCTTTGCTTTCAGCAAATCTATGTTCATCCTCTCTTGATTTAATGGACTTGCTCCCTGTTTTCACTGTCAAAATGTGAAGCAACAAAAGAGAAACTGCACTAGAATCCACCATCTATCTACCCAACCTTCTTGTGTCTTCACATACTCTATAATATTGTATTTGAACACCCATTCTCTTGGCAAAAGGCATCTTCTCATTTTTTTTTATTTATGCCTACTTTTATAAGCAAATACAGTCATAACTCTTCTCTCTTTTCTCTTATTCTCAATTGACATTCTCCATAAAATTAAATCTAAATATCATTCCTCTTAAAAATTGAAAATGGAAAACTAAAATCTATTTTGCTGTCACTTTCCTGCCTAGCTAGTAACCTATTTTTTCATAATCCCAAATGAATTGTTATGTCATTTCTATTTTCTAAACTATTTTAAGAAGTATAACATTTGTGATCAAATTTATTATTTTAACTTGTTCTATTCTACAATCATCTGTCTTCTGAATAGTTACAATATCTTCCTCTTTCTTATCTCTATGTCTCTATTGGCCCCTTTATAGAGTAGTCTGAATTTAGAAGTCAGAGTTAAAATATAAATAAAACAATTCCATTGTAGCTTTGGTAGAGAGAATTTTAAGTTACCTACAAGATGCCCAAGTCTTACTGAATATATCTCTTCTTTCAGTTACTCAAACACTAATTTATGTGATATTTTGAAGGGATTTTGCAGATGTAGTTAAAGTCCCAAATCAACTGAAATGAGACAAGATGATTATGTTGGGTGGGCCTGATTTAATTAGATGGGGCTTTAACAGGGCTTTTGCTCCTCCTGGTAAAGATCTGAGAAGTATGCAAGGGATTTGACATGAGAAAGTCTCCATTTCTGGTAGAGGCCACATGGCAAGAAATGCCAAAATAATCTATAAGCTGAGAGCAAAGTTCAGTTAACAGCAAAATGAACATGAGGGCCTCAGTCCTACAACCATAGGAAATAAATTTTGTCAATAACCTGAATGAACATATTAGTAAAATTTCCTCTTGAGCCTGACCAACACTTTGACATTCATCTTTTTTTATCCCAAGCAGACATTCCAGGCATACCATACTTGAACAGATTTAGAGAACTGATAGCTAATAAATACATGTTTCAAACCACTAAATTTAGGGAATTTGTAATATAGTCCAACAGGATTCTACTGTACTGACCATTCAGTGCCTTCTCATATCATTCAATGTCAAACTCAGTTTAATTTTGCACCTAAACTTTTGTCATGATCTCTCATTCCTAAATCTCACTTCTCTAATTATGTCAGGTCTTTTCCTCTTTTCCAAGGACTCCAAGACAAAATTGACCTCTTCACATTACCAGAAGTTCTATGAATAGGCACGCATGTGCCCAGTTCAGACCTTTTTATTGGCCTTTCTAATTTTTTTGAATGCTATTACTGATGTATCTGTGTGAGGATTTATTCACCCATGCACAGGAACTCTTTTCTTACATAAAGTCTCAATGGGGTTTTCATTAGACTTACGTGAAATTACAATTTCTTTCCTACTAGCAACACTCCATACTTCCCTTCATTGTTCTATTTTTATGAACTAAGAAGAATACCATCTTGTGGTGATAACTCATTTGCCTAGCTCATTGTTTGTCTTCATGTATCATGAAAATATTTTCCTGCTTCATCGGTGAAGGAAATTTTTCTCTATGTGAAGTGCTTTATTCTGAATTACCAGAATAGTATCTAGTATATAGAAGTCACTCAGTGCATATTTGTAATATAAAAATTAACAAAATATCTTCTATTATTCTTTCAGAAATCCTGGTAATGTTACACTTAGAAGGCTAAAGGGATGGTATGACTGTAAGGATTCTGGTTGTGGAAATGTACAAGGAAGAGTTTCTCTGGTGAGCAAACTCCCCAGGGGTAACAGGTACCATGTTTTCCACACTTACAATATTCTGAAGTTTCTCCCTGGAACTAGTAAGATATAACTAATACATGTATAATGCCTAGCTGCTATGGTAATGTCCTTCATGAGGAGGCTCTGTGCTAGAGTCTTATCAGTGTCAACTTTGATCACAGACACTCAGCTCCTGGGAATAAAGGAACTCTCTTGTTAGACAACCACAATGTTTCACTGAGCCTAAGCCTTTCCACATAACAGTAAATTTATACAATGGAATTTCTTGAGAGCTACACAAATCTCCTAACATTGCACATTGCAACTTAACGTATAACTGAAGGAATAAGCTGCATAATGTTGCTAAGTCTGTAACCTGCCTAGTAATACAATGGACAATATGTACTAATGATGCCAATAACCTAAAGTAACCTATTCATATAAATAAAGCTAGCAGCTCAGGTGAGCAGCTTTTGCTTTTCCTCTGGACCTTATCTCTGTCTCTTTTTGCTTTCCTTACATCTGGTAGTAATAGTTTGGGGACCTAACTTTTAGAATTTTAATGACAAATTTTGATCCAATTTCATTGCTTGGGTGTACAGTTTCTTTAGGAAAACCCTTAAAATGGAACTTTCAGAGCTAGGGATGTAGCTCTGTGGTAGAAATATTATCTAGCATGCATGAGGCCCTGAGTTCAATAGCAAGCACTGTAAAATAAAACACAGAGGTAAATTTTCATGTTTATTGTTAATAAACACTGGCACGAATGAATATGTAAATAAATAACTTTCAGAATTATACAGATTAAAATCTTTTCTATGAATACCTCTGTAATGAGTTTTTTTGAATACTTAAAATACCTTAATCAATAAACAACTTAAAGTGAACAAGTCCAAAGCACTGTGATTCAAATACAATATAAGACTTGAAAGTCATTAAAACAAAAGTTAATCTATGGCACAAATTATATTATTTCTCAATGTACTTAATCACTTAGCTACCAATCTTTAAGATAATTTGAAGGTACATTATAAAGTACCTTCAGATACATAGATCAGCTGTTCAATTATTTCATATTTTTTCCAAATTCTTAAAGATTTCTTTACAAAATTATATATACATATGGATGTGTTTTTATTAAAAATAATTTGATTTTTTCTTTTATAATAATAGCCTTGAGCTAAATATAATTTCTTCTTACATGTAAACTGCCCTCTTCAGTATGAATTATTTCATATAATGTTTAAATTAACCTTTCTTCTGCATTATCACATTCACAAATCTTTCAAAAAACTACCAACTCATAAAATTATGTATATACGTATATAATTTAAACTTGTAACAATAATAAAAATAAATGAGTTTGAATAATGTAATAAATGTGATTTTATTACTATAATTATTGAGATAATATACCCTATTATTCAATATATCTTTAAAAATGACATTCTAGTAAACTGGTATAAATTGGAATTTTAATAGCTTCTCCCATTTTTCCCCCATTGGTTAAACTGACTTAATTAGCATATATTGTTCTTTGAATTTGTCCATGAATTTGAAGCTTCTTGGATTTGACAAAACACAATTAATTTGTGTATGACTGATGCTTTACATATATCTGTGATTTTTCTGCTGTGTTTGAAAAATATTTTCTATAATTCTTCATACATGGAAAATGCCTAGAGATGAAGATGCATGCTTCAAATATGTCTGTGTTGATTAACCACATTTCTGCTAATCTCAACAATGTTCAGTTTGTGGCAGAACAAATAACCCAAGATCTGCTCATCAGGCATAATGGATGACAAAATCCTGTCCTGGTTAGCTGAAGACATTATTTATAAGATGTTCTGGTCCTCCATTGACTACACTGTGATGGAGATAAGAGGGAAAATGTTTGCACACATAAGGAAAATGGATTAAAAACCAGGATATTTCTTTTTCTACTTCTGGTTTTCCCACTTTACTCATTCTTGTTATCTGATTTTTCTCTTTCTACATATGTGCTTGCAATACATAGCTTCAAGTATTTTCCCTTTCTATTTTAAAACATGATTTTATGATGCTATACTTTTATAATACTACATAGATCTTCTACTTTATCAAGTCACACAGCTGATGTACATCATGGTCCAGGTTGAGAACTTTGTTGCTACTGCTAGGAGTTTCTTTAAGCAGAGGTAAATGTGCTAAGCGAATCTGAATACAGTACATTTTATTGTAGCTAGGTAAGAGGTACTTCACTTCTGGTAACAAACAGGGACTGATATAAGGTCTCAGGCTAATAGACACATCTACTGATGATGTTAGATGATAAAGGACATTGTCATTATCCACAACCATTCAGTCTAAATAATGTCTCTGTGTAGAAAGCAGGGTAATCGGAGCATTTGGACAAGAAAAGGGGACATCCTCTTGTGATGACACTCCTGCTTCTCAGCTTATGCTACAAGCCAGCGTGGTATCTGTAAAAGATGTTCATAAGTCATAGGGTTAAACTGGTATATGTTACTTGATTGAAAATTTAGTGTTCATGTTGGCTTTTAATATGTTAATAAAAACTGAAATTTTGCTCGGAGACTTGTACAGAATTACTGTCACATTATTTTTAGTTTGTGAAGAACAGAAATTGAGATTATCCAATTCAGTATCTGATCTATGTTTAGGGTCATGTTGATGAGGAAAATCTCAAGATGATAAAAATAGGAAAGAAAATAAAATCATCACGATTCATAATTTAAAGTACTTTTTCACACACACATATACATGTGTGTGGTGAGCCGTTTCTGCCGTTTATGCAAATTATGGTCGCCATTACAAGATGGCGCTGGCTCTGCTGTGGTCTGTGATAAACAACTCCTTGTTTGGGAGAGTTGGCACATGACTTTTCATCACTCTATGAGAAAGCTCCACGTGGCTGCTTTGCATTGGGGCTTGAGATGCTTTATTAAGGCTGGGAGGGGCATCCGGAGGAAGAGAACTGAAGAGAAAGAGAACTGAGGAGAAGAACTGTCAGGGGCCTGAATAAACTGCTGAAAGAAGATTCCTGAGTGTTGCGTCTTCCTTGCGGGCAAGGGGGCGCTACACATGTGTATATATTCAGTTTGGAAACAAAAATGTAGTGGTTTCATTTTATGGAAAGAAACACAGTATAACTTTGGTTAAAAATGCTTTTTCTCTAACTCCTAAGATAATGCTCCAAATGTTATCCACCACTGATTTTCTTTATAAATACCAGGAAATTTTAAACATTTAATTCAGATCATGTCATTTCCCTAAAAGATTTTATTCTCCATGTACTTACAGTGGCATATAATTTTCCTTGTAATGTATTAAAACTCATTGACATTTTTCAAAAGGAATGGGACAATGATGTTCTAACGCCATTTTGAGTGGAGCACTTCTACATTGTGAGGGACTGCAGAATAGTTAGCCTCACTAGCTTCAGGGCATTAAATGTTAGCAGACTCTTATGGTCATGCATTGTGACAGCCATACATTTCCAAATGTTTCTAAAGTAGCCTGTGTACCCTGTACACCCCTGGTTGTAAACTATGGGTGTGAGAGAGGGGTGTTGAGAACTGGTCCTGGACAATCCCTATGCTTTCATCCCCTGTATTCTCTGCTTTGTCTCCTGAGCCCAGCTTTTTATACTCCCCTGTTCCTCAACCACTGACATGTCTCATAGGGTAAAGGTTTTCCTTTGTGTGTCCCATAGCAGGCTTATTTTTATACTCCAAAAATAATATAATATTTCATTTGTTTCTCTGTCTTCCCTCAGTTTATCCGACTCTTCCTCTTCTCTCTCTGTGACATCAATTCAATTACTTCTTCCATTGCTTTTAACACAATCAGAAGTGTTATGTTTATTTATTTGTTTACATGCTTACTGTCTGTCTCTCTGCACTGGGATGAAAGTTAGAAGCAAGCAGATATCTTTTTGTTTCTGCAACATACCACCTAGAATCCAACAAATTCTCTCCCTCTTTTTCTTTCCTCCTCTTTTCTTTCCTCACCCCTACTTCCCCAATTTGTCATTTACTTATTTTTTAAATCTCTACTTAAAACAAAAGTGTCATGAGTAAAGAAAATTTTCATGAACATTCTACCTAATTTTAAAAAATTAGCATGCTTTTACAGTGTATTTTATAAACAGATGCTTAAAATTGGACTTCATGTGAAATTTATGTTATCATGACATGCAAGAATGGTGACACATGGTATTAGCTCTGTAGAAATCTGTGCCCCTTCCTTGTAAACAGGGTTCATTCACGTTTGTTAAGTCTCTAAGAACATATTATAATACTTCATTCACACAATACAGTGTTCATGAGACTTTTTTGAATAATATGATTAAAACACGAAGACAGAATCCTTTGCAGTTACTTAAATGCTAGATCTTTTTGAGGCAGGAATATAAATTTAGCCCTTCCTTACTGAATTGTCCAAATAATCTCACTGTGGTAACATTCCTTCCCCTCTCATAAGAATTTATGAATTTCAGTTTTTAACTTGTCAGCCTGTGACATTTTTACACAATAAAAATTAACTATATGTGGATTCTTTATAAAGAAATAACTGTATAGATAACCATGGGCTAATTTCAAGAAAGGATACTTTGAAAATGTAAAAAATAGTTTAAATAATGAACAATTTTTTTCCTTGCTGGATATTTTTTTCAGTGCCTTACTGATATGCTTTGAGGTAGATTGATAATCCTCAAGATCATTAAGAATTGTGAGACTATATTCTTTTCCTTTTTAATATGAATTCTATAGAATAAGCAGAAAGTAAATTTCTCAAAACTTCATTACAACAATATAACTTATAAATCTTAACAGAAAATTTCAAATTAATTTGTAAGAAGTATTCTCTTAAAGGAGATGTTGCCAACTCATGTTTTTCCCTTTAAAAAATTAATCTTGAGTAATATTTTAAAACTTTAAAGCTGGCAGTTTAATTTGGCAAAAAAAAAAGAAGAAAAGAAGAAAAACAAAGAAAAGATGAATCTTTGTACTTTACCAAGAATTTTAAAGTATATTATCTCATTTAATTTTCACAACTCTGAATCCAGCATTATAAAATGCAATTTCTTAATTTTTATTATTAGGAAAGGATTAGAATCAGCTCAGAAGCTCCTCTTTGAACTCAAGTTCTTCTTGCTCTGACCACTATGGGTGATCCTTTAAACATAATTATATCTAAACATTAAAGCTAAGTCTAGTAATATTAAAATTCTTGAACTTTCTTAATACATGAAATGAAAATTAGTAATAAGTTAGGGTGAGCATCTGTCTCAGTTTGTCTGGGATGTCACTGTTTATGCCTGTCTGTTCTGTTGTCCTGTAGTCCTGACTGGCATTTCATATGGCTTAACCTTTTTCTCTTCCAGTGAAAGTCGAGCTTGAGCCATAATCTATATGACAACTCATGGTACACAGTGGAATACTTGTTGAGCAAAATGGGAAAGGGGACATGTGAGAAACACATGATAAAAGATGGAGTACTGGTGAGCCGTAGAAGAAATGGAGACAATTTACAGATTCTGTCTGAGAAATTGCTAGCTAAAGCATCCTTAGAGAGCCTTAGTTTGTGCAACCAGTGTACATTGGCAGGTAATCCATTCAGGTAGTGACTGGAGCAGCACTGGAGGTCAATGTTTACTCAAGGCTGTATTACTCTTAATCAATGTATTAGAAATCTTGATCCTTCCAACTCTTGTTCTCTTATTCCACTCCTTTGTTCAAAACAAACTTGCTTGTCAGAATATCAAAGTCATAGCCATCAGGCTCAGGTGAATGGGATTTTATTACTGCTTTGGAACTTCAATGAAATTGCCACAGACTGGGCTGGAGTCCAGCAATATGTTCTGGGATGCTCCCAGAATGTGCTGTCAGATCATCTTTGTTCTCTGCTCCTGAAGCAGAACTGATGGCAGTGCTCTGCCACTGCTTTTCAAGGATCAAAAGAAGATACGGGATAGGGAAAGAGGTGAAGACCATAAGGAAATTCCACCCCATTGTATAAGGAGCCTAGGGGTGCCCATTCATTTTTTAGGGCATTCACATAAGCCACTGAAAATCAAGTGACAGTTCTCCAATCAAGTGTGTGACCCCTACCTTGGTTCTCTGAAGTGCACCAAAGGAGGCCTATTCCACACTTGCATGTTGTTCTTTGCCAGAAATGTTAATGAGCAAATGAAAACGGACAAGTCTCAACTTTCAGAAGCTAAGGAAAAGATGTAAAGTAGCCCATTGATACTGAAGGATACTGAGGATATCAAGAGCAACATTATGATGAAAAGAAATGCTTATAAACCAATGTCACAGAAACTTGAGGCTTTGCATCTTTTATATATTAAGAAAAAAATATCTGTGCTTATGCAAGCAAAGCTCAGGATGAGTCCTGGATGGAATATGAAAGTGGTTGAAACTGTTCTTTCCTTTTTTACAATATTTTCTTCCCAGAATCTATTCCATTTCGCTTTCTTCTTTCATGTATTTCCTACCTTCATCTAGGATGAGTTTGGAGCCCTTGACTTTTATCTCCCACTGTTGACAACATGTCTAGCAGCCATCATTGCTATTTTCTGAATCAGATGAATTCATAAACAATGAGATAGAACAATTCAGAAGATGCATACTATTTTTAAGTGTACACTGTGTCCCTGGTTGAGTGTTTAGTTTTGTTTTCAGTTACTTTATTTGACCTCACATCAGCCCTGTGTTTAAGTGTCATATCGCCGACTTATAGACAAACTGATTCTCGGAGAAGTTCAGTAACTAATGAAAGTAAGTTACTTGATTTGATACTGGCATTTAAATTTATCTTTTCTATTCATTTCATCATGAATAACAACTGAAAGATCAGTCATGTTTCCTATTTACATCACTGGAAAGTGGAAAACACATCTAATATTGTGATTTGTTTTAAATGACAATGACCGCTCTAAAGCAATTTGTTCTCTACATTGTAAAAAGTTATCTTTTGAAGAAGAAAAAAGCCACCAAGCAAAATAAGATTCATTAAGCTTTAGGCATTAGATCAAAAATTTGGGGAGCTGGGAAAACAAAGTTTCTAAATTTCCCTGATATTTTAAAAAATGTTTATCTACATATAAATACATAATAAGTACAGTTTTTTAATTTTTTTAAAGATAATGATTCATCATACATTTTTTTTCCAAAAAAAAGAGGACGGTAGTTTGACATATTTCTAAATAATTTTAAAGGATGAAGATATTCCAATAAAATACTTCAAATAAACTCTTTCTAAAATAGAGATAAATTTGTATTTTATACAAAAGAGTGAACTAGGATATCAGAAGATAACTTTGCTTATTTTAAAATGCAAAGCTTTGAATAGTCTATACCATGAAATGCTTCATACCTTGTCTCAATGTCTGAGTTCTGAGGAAAGACTGCTCCCACTGGAGATGACATTTCTGCAGCACTCTTGCTTTAATGCTGTCACGGATGATCAGAGATAATAAAAAAGTATTTACCACATTATATGCTCTCCATTATGCTAGAACTTTTCTATTTGAAAAGTATTGAGCATCTGTGAATTTAACTGCAGTCCAGAAACTGTACTTTTCAAAACCATCTTTGTTACCTGGTTAGAAAGGGTACATTCCTTGTTGACTGCTTTTTATGTAACACCTGCACATAGTCTTTGAATTTTACTCTGAGAATTGATTTTTTTTATACCAAACCATTTATATCTCTGAGACAACACTGAAACTATACGCACATGTGCACACCCACACATACACACACACCATTTTTTTTTGTACCAAAGCAAAGCTAATAAATGTGAAATCCTCTCTCCACACTCAAGATATCAAGGTAAGGAGGATACGTTTGAAAAATTGCTCTAATACATCAGAAAATATAAAAATCAATAAGCTATAAAAGCTAAAAAGCTTCTTCAATTTTGTCCCCTTATTGCTCAGTGTAGGTGGCCTGGGCCTAGAGAACAATCCAAGGTTGCAAAAAAGCCATTACACATCTAGATGTGTATTGCAGACAATATGTGCAGCTCTGCCAGGAAGGGACAAGTGTGCATCTGCCAAAGAATAGGGAGCTCTGAATGGCCTTTAAATTCCTGCTTGTTTGATTGAGAGCTGAAAAGTGTGCTTGAGAAATCAGGCAGTAGAGACTGTGTTTGTTTGTCACTTTTGTGTGAAAATAAAACAGGGCCCATAGAACATTTCCCTTTTCCTTTTCTTTTTCTGCTATTTTTTCAGGCATAGAATGTTCGGAGTGCTTTATATTGGTGTGCATTACTATCAGATTCTGGGAGGCAATAAAATACAGCACCTCCTGCTAAATAAAACCTATATCTCATATGTTCATACTAGGGCAAAAATAAACTTGATTGAAAATTTCAAATCATACTTTTTCCAGAACATGTCTGATATACAAAGTTCGCCAGAATTATTTAGTGATAGATGTTTCTAAACAAAAGTGTTTGGGGCCAGGAGTCCTCAGATATTTTGTATCACATGTCACCATTACCACAACATTTTTCTTTTGTTTTCCTTTCCTTTTCTTTCTTTCTTTTTGTTTGTTTGTTTTATTGTTACAGTGCCAGGATTCAAACCTAGGTCCCACAATGCTTTGCAAGCACTCTACCATTGAGCTATACCTCCAGCCCTATAACAATAATTTTAAGCATGTATCATCAATATCTATTTTTAAATAAAAGTTTTTAGTGTATTTAACTCAGTAGATTTTGTACCATCAGAGATGGTTGAACACTTATTCTATCACAGATTATATGTTTCTCCTTTTTTTGTGATTGGAGATAACAGAAGTATCCTAAAATTTTCAAAAATAATATTAAATTATCTTATTATAAAACATTTTATAAACTCTTAAATGATTTTTAACTTATTATTTACTACTTGTATTTATAAATAAATTATGCACCCTGTGTGTCACATTTAACAAGTATTAATGTAAAGAATTAGATAAAACACAAATTACACAAAAATCATCACCACAAATCATCACACTTCCTGAGATGTGAAAAACAAATGGTATAGGGCTTTGTTCTTGAATGTTCTGACTTGGTATAAGGCATCAGCCTTTTTATAGTAAAGTAGAAAAGAAGTTTCCATTTCCTCCTTTTCTTTCTTTCTTTTTTTTTTTCTTTATGTGGGGGTTTGAGTAGAGTACATAAAATACAGCAGGGGATCCTTGATATTCGGGAAGAATGTTAACAAGATCTTTACAAAACCATCAATTTCCAATACAATTCTAGCACTTTGGTAGAAAATGGTCAAATAACTCTGTACCCATTCCCATCTCTTTCTATTGTGTTTTCATGTACTTCAAAGTTTGAAAATCAAAATCCTGAAGAGTGCCTTAGAGTTGGAGGTCTGAATGCAAATTAGACTTCAACAATTAGATGTATTCTGTAATAGGTAAGGAGCTAATAGATAAGGAGATGCTATCTCACTGGTGGTTTTATTTATCTTTTCTCAATTATAGTATTCCAAATATGAAATTGTTTCTAACAAATTTGCCAACATCCATTTATGATTCCTGTGGATGTTATGGACAGTGGCTTGGCACATAATGGAAGCATCCTTGATTGCAACAATAGCTATGTGATCTTGAACTAAAACTAAATTGTTCTAGTATTGGAGTCAGGTTTTTTTTTTTTTTTTTTTTTTTTCACTTTTTAGCTACCTTGGTGGGACAGTTCTGAGATTCTCCTCTCGACCCAAAGGAAGCTTGTTTTCCTGTCTTTCTAATGTGTCTACATATTCCTAGTTAAATCGATCAAGTCACTTCCTCTTAAAATACTGGAGTGATTTCTGTTTTCTTGAATCAACCCTAACAAAGCAAGCATAAAATATGCTTGTGAAATATGCAAGTGAAAAACAACAAAATATCCCTGAGACAAATTTTCTAGGAAGACGATCGACTTTTCAATCAACTACTTTGTCAACAAAAATCTCAATTCAAGAGTGATTTGAATTAGTACTTAAGAAGAATTACTGATTACTATTTGTTGCATAACATTAAGGTTGGTATGAATATCTGAGATGTTATGTTAAATGTGTGAATACCGAGAGATTACTGCACATGTTTCGACTGTATTTGATTTTGCACAATCTCAATAAAAGAAACATAATGTAGACATATAAGCAGTAAGAACAAATGCTCAAATAAAATTTTATTTACTATTTTACCCAATGAAATTATATGCAAAAACATAATAAAAGCTAATTATAGTAGAAAATTCACTTGGCCTGAAAATATTTCAGTATGCTGGTCCAGGAAATTATGTATTAATTTGACCTATTACCAAGGCAACTGATATACACTTGTATTATATTTCAACCAAGGACTCTGATGTTCACTGTGAAAAATAATGGTGTGCACCTTTATAGGATATATCTACACTTATGGATTTAATAATTATATAGGCAAATGATATCTACCTCTAGAAGCTTGAATATCTCAAAGTCTTTAAGCATTTTAATTGTATAAAAACACCAATTTGAAAACAAATAGAGAATCTTCTGAATGGCAAAGTTATAAGACCTATCTGATGACTTAATTAAGCAGACAAATGCATATCTTCCTCTTGTTTAATATGAAAATAAAACATTTAAATTTTTTAAAAATTTAAATATAATTGGGCTTATGCTAGCATTTTTAAAAAGGTGGTTAACTTAATAACCATATAAATACAAGTAGTAAATAATAAGTTAGAAAATCCTTTAAAAGTTTATAAAATGTTTTACAATAAGATAATTAAATATTATTTTTGAAATTTTTTATCTCCAATAGCACAAAAAAAGAGAAAAATATAATCTGTGATAGATATGTGTTCAACCATCACTGATGGTACAAAATCTACTGAAATCAACTTAAAATTTCCTACTACAATAGTCTTACCTTTGTTCAAGAAACCCAAAAGTTTAAAGGAATGGCAAGTATAAACTTTCATGTCACTAAAGGAAAGATTTGGAAGTAAGCTCATTTTAGAATCTGATATATTTACAATCACAAATACACATCCATATAATTTCTGAGAGTTTTTAGATCCAATAATGTTCTATCTTAAACGTTCACTGTCTTTACGACTCAAACATCACACAATATCTCAGGTTTGTCTAGTCATTCTTTCCCACTCTTTAGACATTAATATTAATATGATGAGGGCACACATGGGCACCTGCTCACAGACATCCCTTTACCATCCACATCCATGAAGAGTAGGGTCACACATTTTAATTATGTCAGGCTAGAAACAGTTTCATAATAATAGCAAAGAGACTTCTCAAATGCATCATTTAAAAAAAATCACTCTGCTTAAATGTTCTACTTTTATCTGAAGTTTCTTATCTATTTTTCAAAAAAGTCTCTGCAACTCCTGATTTGTTTATTATTCTGCTGACATTATTTGACATCTTTTAGGGCTTGATCTGTTCTATCCTTATCTATCAAAACATAATCTTTTTGATTTTTTTGTGGCTTTAAGTTCTTATTTATCTATTTTAATTTATTTATTTTGATTAGGTTATAAGACAGCAGAATGCATTTTGATTCACTGTACACAACTGCAGCATAACTTTTCATTTCTAGGATTGTACAAGGTATAGTGTCCTACCATATTTGCAGTCATACATGTACCTAGGGTAATAATGTCTATTACATTCTACCACCCTTCCTGCCCCCCATACCTCCTCTCCTCCTCTCCCTCCCCTTTACTCAATCAAAGTTTCTTCATTTTCCCCATGCCTTCCCCCCGATTATGGATCAGCATCCACTTATCAGAGAAAACAATCAGCATTTGGTTTTTTGGGGATTGGCTTACTTAGCTTAGCATGATATTCTTCAACTCCATCCATTTACCTGCAAATGCCATAATTTTATTCTCTTTTAATGCTGAGTAATATTTCATTGTGTGTGTGTGTGTGTGTGTGTGTGTGTGTATATATATATATATATATATATATATATANACTATCCCCCCTCCCCTCCCCTCCCCTCCCCTCTTCTCTCTCTGCCCCCTCTACTGACATTCATTTGTCCCCCTTGTATTATTTTTCCCTTTCCCCTCACTTCCTCTTGTATGTACTCCTTTGTTCATCTTTATATATCTTATCTCTATTTCCAACTACCAATGTAAGTATTAATCTCATTTATATTAAGTGCCCAATAATTATCTTCCTTTATTCAAAAAATGTTCACTGAGTATTTGCAATATTCCAGAAAATGTGCTGCATCCCAACAATATAGAAATGGGTGATGGTTCACAAGTTTTGTAAAAAACCAAAGAGACTTCTAAAATTGTTAGAAACTCTTAATGTAAAGGGTGGCACAAATGTTTTTTTTTTCTAAAATCTTATTGGCAAATACTTTAGAGTGTTCAGCTAGCCTTGAAAACAAAGATGCTGAAGATATAAATAGCTACCATTCCAAAAACCTTTGTAGTTTATTCCAAAAGTGTTTGCTTTCTTACAGCAAGAAGATAGCAAATTGCAGCATTAAACAGGGCTGTGGGTGCAGCAGAAGCAAACAAGGACAATAAATTAAGAGCATGAATTTGATAGTAGGACAATTCCTCACCATTCTGAGTAAGAAATTACAGAAAAATACATAATGTAATTTGATGGATAATAAATTAAACAAAAGAAGGGTAGCTACTAATATTTAATATTTTGATTAGAAAGCATCATAGTACAGTCTAAAATATTAAAACCAAAATATTCCTCAGTGAAAATAAAGTTCAAGATGTAGCTATACATTGGAATTGCTGATGTGTAGCAGGGATGCCTGATCTCCTCTACTAATTACTTTCTAATTTTACTCCTTTTCTAGATCTTTACTTATATTTTACATGAACATTCTACTCCCTAAATTGTAGCTCGTCCCATATAAGTATGATATTATTTTACATGATGTTGTCTCTTTTCTAGGTTAGCACAATTTCCTAAGACTCCTCATTCTGTATGCATTTAATTGGCCAACATTAACATCCTTGTAAGTGTGACCAGCAGAAAAATGATAAATGTATATAGACTCATATCTCAATGAATTTGAGACCTAGTGTGGGAAATTTGTTACTCTTCTCTCTCTGAGAATAAATGACTTCACTTTAAAAATAAACATCATAAGATCATTATGAAGATTAAATGAGCTTATAGTGTAAGAAGGCCCATTCTAGAATATAATAATAGTTAAAATTATTATTCCATATTTGAGACAGCAGTGTCCAGTATGCACAAGCAGTTAAATGGATGACACTCAGGGAAATATAAAAAGCCCAATGGCTACAATTTAAGGCAAACCTATTATTTTTTTATTTTATTGTTTTAATTAGTTATGCATGGCAGTAGAATGCATTCATATACTTTGATATGTCATCCTTAGATGGGATATAATTTCTCATTTTTCTCAGTGTACATGTTGTAGAATTACCTTGGTCATGCAATCATACATAAAGTAATAATGTCTGTTTCATTCTATAATCCTTCCTATTCCCACATTTCTCCCCTCCCCTCCTCTCTCTTTACTCCCCCCTACCTAATCTAAGGTAACTCCATTCTTCTCTAGTGTACCCCCACTTTTTGTGAACTAGTATCTACATATTAGAGAAAACATTTGGCCTTTGTTTTGGGGGGATTGGCTTATTTTGCTTAGTAAAATATTTTACAACTCCATTCATTTACCAGAGAATGCCATAATTTTATTTTTCTTTAAATCTGAGTAAAATATTCCACCACATGAATGTATACACCACACTTTCTTTATCCATTCATCTATTGAACGACACCTAGGTTGGTCCCATAGTTTAGCTATTGTGAATTGAGATGCTATGAACTTTGATGTGGTTGTATCATTGTAGAATACTGATTTAACACCAAAAAAAAAAAAAAAAAAACTCAATCAACAAATAGGCTAAGGATATGAACAGACACTTCAGAGAAGAAGAAATACAATTGATTAATAAATATATGAAAAAGTGTTCATCATTTCTAGCAATTAGAGAAATGCAAATCAAAACTCACTAAGATTTCATCTCACTCTAGCCATAATGGCAGTTATCAAGAATGCAGGCAACAGTAAATGTTAGAGAGGATGTGTGGAGAAAGGTACACTCTATACATTGCTGGTGGATCTGCAAATTGGTACAAACACTATGTAAACAGTATGGAGATTCCTCAAAAAAACTTGGAATGGACCCCCCCCCATTTGAACCAGCTATCCCACTCCTCAGTTTATACCCTAAGCAAACCTATTATTAAACTCATTTGAATACCTGTGCCACAAAGTTTACTAGTTCAGTAAATATGATTTGATAAATCTTACTAAGCATTCCAAAGCCCACCAAATTTATGTTTATCTTTTGATTAGTAGTGAATCTCTTTCTAACAAATCATCTGGTAAATATGAACTGACATATTTGAATGTGTGAAGGACGAAAGAGAAAGAGAGAGGGTGAAGAAGGGAATACATTTTAAGAAAGATCTAATTTTCAGTAAGGAAAGAACAGCTACTTGAAGACAATTCCACTTCCTTCCTTAGATTAACCATAAGTTTACTTTGATAATTCTTTCCACCTGCTGATCCAGAAGCTCATTTTTCCAAGCAGGGGCACCATACACAGTCTAACACTCTCACCTTTCTTTTCAGAATTAAAAGAAATCATCATAACTCAAAAGTTGCCTGATAGAGGCAGTTTTTCTTTGTTTGTTTGTTTGTACCAGGGATTGAACCCAGAGGTGCTCACCACTGAGCTACATCTCAAACCCTTCTTTTTTATTCAGAGACAGAGTCTCTAAGTTGCTAAGGCTGGCTTTGAATTTGTGATCCTCCTGCCTCAGTCTCCTGAGCTGCTGAGATTACAGGTGTGAGCCACAATTCCAGCAAGAGGCAACTTTTAAAACTCATTTTCTAATTCTTATTCTGGAAGCAACTTACATATCACCACTACCCTAGAAGGCACTCATTTCCTGGGAGACCTGCATGTTCAAGTAAAACCTGATTCCCTGAATTTGCTTCTTCTGTAGTGCAATTTCTGGGATGCTTGCCACTCTTTCCCTTACTCCATCAATTGCTTTCATTCATCTTTAGAAATTTAACTAAACTCAAAATTTATGTAAGTGATTTCTTGAATCATAATTTAAACAATTTGACCAATGAGACATTCATTTTTCCTATTGTAATACTTCCCAAAGCTTTTGATAATTTAATATTTTTGTCCATATTATATGTATCTCCAATTGATATCATAATTTTTTCTAAGTCAGAATTTCCATTTTATGCTACTGATACCTCCCAGCACTTCTAGTACTTGCTTGCTATTGAGTGATTATTTGATAAATTTAAAGGTCATTTTTAGGTTAAATAATTGAGAGCACAGTGTATAATTTTGCTCAATCTACAAAGGAAACAATGGCTGATAAACACAATTTTACTCTGTTCTTTCACTGAACCTTCAAATGATTGCCAAAGGATGTGGGAATATATCATTATGCAATTTATAAAAACAGATCACAATTTATACTATTCCATGCTTCATTCCTGTAATTGGCCTTAGGAGAATAAGAACATTGTCAGTAAATGACTAAAAAAAAAAAAAAAAAACTAGGTTAAGCAAGTTATATAATTTAACTGGTTGTACTACTTACTTGCAATTATTTTTTAAAGGGCTTTGGCTTTTATTGAGCATTGCCATTCAACTTTCTATTGCTTTTATTTATTTGTGACAGCAAAATAAGTATAAAAGTCATATTTGTTTTTAACTCAAAAGTATCCTTTTGATATGAGAAATGTATTTTTCATGTAATTCATTTTATTAGTTCACTGTTATGAGAAGCCAGATTTGTCCTATTAATGTACATAGTATATAAATTATGTTAAGAGTGCTCTGTTGTTAGAAAGCAAATGTAAATCTCAAACATTCCTATTAGTATTGTAACACTAGATATATAAAATCCGATTTATTTTGTCTTATCTCAGACATGGTATGCCAAATATCCAGATATATTTGTTTTAAAGAAAATTTGAAATTATATCATTTGTAGTTAGTTTGTACTTCTTTTTATAAAGAATAATAGCAAATTATATTCCATGAATGTATAATCATGTCAAAATGAGCCCCTATATTATGCATAATCATAACAAATTAATAAAAATCATAGAAATAAATAGAAATGGCTAAGAATAAAAAAGATTTGTTCCTAAAAAATAATAAAAACAATGAACTATATTTTGTTTAGAATGAATTTTACACACATACACACACACACACACACACACATACTCATAGAATCAATTCTGAATTGTCTGCGAGAATAAAAAGGGGCATGTCTGAATATCTAAAATATTTTGGAATATCCTCTAGGGAAGAGTATAAGAGTTGATTGTATGTTGAAAGGTTTAATTTACTATTTGTGGCATGTTAACAATAATGTTTAAGTGATTTTGTATTTCCTAAGTAGTATGGCTAGAATTTATTATCTGTCATAATAAATAATCAACACTGTGAAAACAAATAAAAAAAGTCAGTTTAAGGGAAATACAAGTTTTTTTCTGTTTTTTTTTCACATTTTGATATGCATGTCCATAAAAATGATTTTATGCTCATAACATTGAATATACACAGAAAACTTGATTTTTTATAGTTAAATAACATTTATATTATTAATTTTTGAGAAGTGACTATCTATAAATAATCTAAGTTTATCTATATGGCAACGCTAGAAAATAAGTAATACAATATAAATTAAATGGTATTTAACATTGGGTAAAGCATTTTGTTATATTAGCCAGGTGTAATAGCCTATTCCTGCAATTCCAGCTACTTGCCAGCCTGATGATGGAGGATCTGGAGCTTGAGACCAGACTGGGCAACTTAATGAAACCCTGTCTCAAAGAGAATAAAAAAGAAAGAGAAAAAAGAAACCATTGTAATAGTAAGGAAACTACAGCATATGTTAATTTATGTTTTCATGTATATTTCAGAGTGATTCACGTATTTTTCCCTCTTCTTATTCTAAAGGTATAGTGAATTTATTTTTTTTCCAATGTTAAAGACAAAATATTTGCAATGATTTGCTTCAGGCAAAGCCAGAAATTCTGCAAGACAGATGATGCTCTTTAAAAATATATTTTGCTTTACCAGTATTTATAGCTTACAACCATAATCTAGTAATCTCTTGACAAAAGAACCTTGTAAGATTTATAATTATTCAATGAGGTTGTAGAATATCTGAGTTTGTTGTAATAATCTTTGCCCTTCTCAAATTGTTGTTTGAGACAGCAATGATTTTTCTTAGCTGAATGCAACATTAATAGGATTGGCTTTTCTTCAAAGGGCAATCATTTTTAAGCTGTTTCCATTTTTACTGATTTTCCAATATCAAATATAGCAATTATGTAGGGTAGGATGCATTTTTTTTGAGATTATTGAGGAATTATTACTATCCAAATTGAACAACTACTATTTAAAGTAGACAATTTAAAGTAGACATAGACAATTCAGATGTAACCATTAACTGATTTTTTGGTTTAAAAAATCATGATGACCTAAAAATTAAATGTATAAATTCAGTCAATTATTTAATTACCTTTTTAAAATTATGTGTAAATAAATCAAACGTGTAGCTAATTTTTTTCACTTCTTAACAGTTACTTTTAATATCTTATATATAAATCCCTGAATTCTAGCCCAGAATGATGGGCAGTGGGCCAGACAATGAGTTGAAACATTTTGATGTAAATGATGCTCAGGGTGACCTAGAGACACAAAGCAGAACCCAGGAGTGAAGTGCATGTTCACATCCAAATTTTCATATACCTGATTGTAATTTCAGTGTCTCAATAGCATATTGACAATAGAAATTAGAAGTGAAATGCCTTGACAAACAAAGAAACCTTGGCATTAGAAACTTTAGGATCTTTCCTGTGTTTCCTATTTTCATGTAAAAACCTTGTAAGTAAATAAACAGTTTATTTCATTTAAGTTTGTCATGAAAAAGAAGTGTAATATTTGATGACAAAGCTTGTGGAATTATCTTCAACACGAAAGAAGTTATATTTGATTAGAAAAGTTAATTATATGCATAAGGAGAGCCGAGATGCTAACAGCTAATTACTCACAAAGGGATATTAAATCTAATTTTCTAACTGACAGTGCTATCTAGCAATATTTTTATTAAACAAAACAAATTCCAATATAGCATAATAGGAACTCTAAAATTTTAAGGGGGTAATCAAATGTGTGTAAATTAGGTTAAAAGTCAATGAGTACCAAGAATAGCAACAGGTCAGCAGTTTTTCAATGAATGTTTTCATTTCAGTTTTGTTGTTATTCTTAACTATTAGCAGGTATACTAAATCATAATGATATCTGGCAAAATTCATGAGGAAATGATTCTCTTTGCTACTTGCCTTTTGTTCACCTGATGATTGTATGGAGCTGAAGTGAGGGATTCACCTAGGAGAATAAAACCTTGAGCACAAGTGTGGCTGATTCGCATTAACAATCTTATCTGTCTCTAACTTCACTATTGACCCAGACTTCCTCATTCATATCATCATGAAGCAAGGCCTTACAAAATGTGCTGAAATTTTTTACTCCTATTTAGGGAAAGGTTTTTAGTACTCAGGTTGAGGGTGAATAAAAGAATAAACTAGCAATAAGAACAAAACATGAAGAAAAATATATAATTTTAAGGATTCTCCAAATGTTTTTAAATACTTGTACATAAAAGTTGGAACTAAAATCTATATTCAAAGTAATTGTCTAAGTGAAGTTATGACCTCTGGACTAAAGACATTAATAGTCAAGATTGCAACAAGATCACATTCAAGTCTGAAAGAATACACTTGGCCATGTATAAATACTGGGCATATTCATCAATTTATTCTATCATCAAAATATTGACACTGAACATGTTTTTTGGAAGATGGTTCTTCTTTTTATTTTGAGTAAGTATGTTTGCTGGCAGCTAAACAGTGGCCCAAGGATTGGTCATTGTCTTTGTTGCAATTATCTACTTGCAGGTGGCTTGTTCAAAGAGACCAATTCATTTTTGGCAGAAGCCAATGAGCCACAAGTGGGAATAGCTACCAATATTGATGCATTTCATAATGATATTCATACATTCTCATGTGAATAAAAATTAAACTTTGAATTTAAAATAAATCCTAAAATTGTCCCAAGTGACTGTAATTTGGTACAAAATTCTAACAAAAACAATATACAATATTCTTTTCTCTCATTTTATACAAGAGCTGACAGATGGATTCAACTGGCATTAAGATAATAAAAGTTTTGATGTGAACAAAACAAATTGAAGTGAAATAAAATTAAGAAATACACTTTTTTAGATTGTTGAACATGGTGGTTTTTCAATTGTGAAGCCATTGCCAGTTAAAATAATGACACATGCATTCAGAACACATCACTGTCACAGCACTTAATGGAAGTCACTGGCTTTGCCAAGAGAAAAAAAAATTATAAAGTAACCATTAATGAACAAATTTCTACCAATATTAGTATGCATCATCTATTAGAATACATTTTTCAAAAATACAATATTAAGAACAAAATTGAGTTGCTAAAAGCATATGATCTTTACAATATAACAGTATGTAGAAGTAGAAGAAATATAATACATAGGATGTTAACCTCTGGATTGTAGACTTAAGGCTTTGTAGAATTTTTCTTATATGACTATGTGTTTTTAAATAAATTAATTTATTTAAATTAGTTATAGATTACAGCAGAATGCATTTTGTTTCATTGTACACATTTGCAGCACAACTTTCCATTTCTCTGGTTGTACACAATGTAAAGTTGCACCATATGTGTAATCATACGTGTATTTAGGGTAATGATGTCCATCTCATTCCACCATCTTTTCTGCCCCCATACCTCCTTCCCTCCCCTTTGCCCCATCAAAGTTCCTCCATTTTTTCCCATGCTCACCTCCACCATACTGCATTATGGATCAGCATCCACTTATCAGAAACAATTGGGCCTTTGGGTTTTGGGATTCACTTACTTCACTTAGGATGATATTCTCCAACTCCATCCATTTAGCTACAAATGACATAATTTTATTCTCTTTTAATGCTGAATAATATTCCATTGTGTATATATACCACAGTTTCTTTTCTAGCAGCTGATTCTGAGGAGGAAAATTAACAGCTTAAAAAAGTATGAATGATCTAGTTGTTGCTTCCATCTCCTACGGTATTTCCAGATTGCAGCTGAGATGAGGTCTGAGTGTTTATTCTCTCATCAATTCTGAGGACATTCCCTTGGAAGCTAAAGAGAATGAGCATTCTTTCCTCAAGTGTATGCAAATGGTTAGCCTCCCTTACTGAACTCTCTAAACAAGCTCCCATGATCCATGCATATGTCTTGAATATTTTTTCAGGTTTCTAATAACTGTAATGAAATTATTTTTAGAAATGCTGCTCCAGTTTATAGTCTCACCAATGTTATTAAAACTATTATTGTGTATATTTATCTAGAAATTCTAATAATCTAACATTTTAAAAAATGTAGTGTTCTCATTTTAATTTGAATATATTCGTTTCTAGAAAACTTTGCCAGCCATTTGTTCTTCTTTTAAGAAATATATATTTATGTCTTTTTTTCAAGTCAACATTTTGTCTATATGTTATATAGGCAAATTAAAAGCATGTACAGATTGACATATAATCATTGTTTCTTTAAAATACTCCATGTTTCTTTAAAATACTCTAATTTGAAGTATTTCTAAAATTTATATTATTTTACAAAATACAAAGATTTGAAAATTTAAAAAAAGAAGTAACCATGAATTAAAATTTAATTATGGAACCAGTAATACACAGTTTATTAAACCAGTGTTATGACAATTTATTCATGGCCATATTTATAAGAAAATACTATAGAAATGTTTTAAGTGTTGTTACAATTGTGTAGTGTAGTACCACCAGGAGGCTTCATTAACTCAATAATTTTGACTTTATAATACACAGGAACAGTATCCTTAGTATACTTACTCTCTTTTCAAATCGGTACACTAATAGGAAAATACTACAGGTCAGTGTATAAAAATTGCTGAAGAAAAACATTATGAAAAACAGAGACCAAAAAACAACATTTAGATAATTTGACACATTTTCTTCACTCTATGATTACAATAATATCACAACTTCCTGAGGCAGGCTAAGTTAAGACAGTAAAGGGAACTTCCATAATTCCACCATGAATATTATGCAACAAAGTATTCACTTCAAAATAAGGTGGTGAAGTTTCCCATAGGAAATTATCTAGCAGAGAATCTATCAATAATATTTTTCTTGATAAGTTTAATTTAACCAATTGTTATCCGAAATATATGAGTGATATCTATTATTTTTATTGATAATTTATATATATATATATATATATATATATATATATATGTATATATTAGTTTTTGATGGATCTATATTTTATTCATTTATTTATATGTGATGCTAAGGGTCAAACACTGCGATTCACTACTTGGTAGGCAAGGTCTCTACCACTAAACCACAACTCCACCCCCCTATTGATAATTTTTTACAAATATGATTTCTCTGACTGTTAATCAGACATACCTCCCAATAAAATGGCACTTTTTCTGGATTCAATGAACCTGATATAAAGTGTATAAGAGGAACAATTTACATTCCCCAAAAGACCAATCTGCTATCTCTGTAGAAAATCAAAGAACTCAAATTATTAAACATAATAAGCACGTATGCCTAAAATTCCAACAGAAAAATTTTCAACACAAACTATTCAATAATAAGCAAATAGAAACGAGTTACAGAATTTCAAATATTTCATGGTAAGTTCAGAAATCTATTCTTAGATTTAAACCCAACTTTATATAAGAACAAGTAGAATTTCCAGTAAGTATTTTTCAAAATTATTGTCATACGTTTAAGAAAGAGTATTGCCCTAATATTACTTATATCCTGTCATCAAATTCCTTCATGTTTCTTCCTATCCCATAATTTTCTAAAAGAATAAGTTTTCACAATCAACCAATCTTCCCTTCTTCCAGACACATTTCTGAAAAAGCAAATCTGTGTTTACATTTTCAGACCATAGTAATTTCACAGCAGAAATTATTTTTCACCCCATAAGACTGAAATGACAATACTACTAATGATAGGCATTTCTAATACAGAACTTCTCATGTTCCAGGTACTCTTCTAAGCATGTTATACATTTTATACGGGGAATCAAATGTATGTAGAAATTTAACCAATTTATTTATGAGTTTCATTACTGAATTTAATTCATACAACATCCATTATAGTATTATTCCTTACTATTTTTCTTAGTAGGTGATGTAAAAGTAACAAGACACACCATAACTTATTAGAATATATTTCAGATTTTTTACTTTAATACAAATAATCTATAGAAATTGTATTCCTATATAGGTCCATTCCCCTCCTTTTGGTATTAGTATTAGTAGCCATATTATGTCTACATATTATAAATCAATCAAATTTTGCTATAATTATTTCCTTATATATCTTAAATATTTTAATGTAGCTAAGAGAATAAAGAAGAATCCATATTTTTTTCTCTTTTTAAACTTTTTATTTATCATTTTTTGATGGTTTTGCTTATTCCTGTATAAAACTGTATTGAAATCACTAATTAGGAAAAAAAAAACAGTTGAATGAATAAATGTACCTGAGAATTTTCTAGGATTTATAGAGGCATCAAGTCTAGTGCATAAGATCTAATATTAAGTACTTTACACAAAAATTGAATCAAATATAAGATAATGTCATGAGTTGAAGCACAGTACCATAATTGTAAGCCAGATGTTCTTGAGCAGGGTCTTTTTAGTTCTCTCTTTTAGAATATAGTCTTTCACTGAAGACACTGAAAGTGAATCTTAATTAAATTTTAAAAATCATTACAATTTCTTTGTGAGAACCCTTCTCTGTATAACAGAACTAGAAATGGCTCATTGAAAAATGTTTACATTGTCCATTAACCCTTTATTAATTATTTCATGCATGCACACATTGGGTTTGATGGGCATTTGGTTGTGCACCAGGTATGCAGATATGCTTATAGAGTCATTCACCTCTCTTCTTTCTAAGCTCTGCTTGAAGACCTCTTCTTTGGGGACAAGGCAAAGTGTTGACTAATGTCTGCCAAAACCATTGATATTGTTCAGTGAATGGCTGCTCTTTCCAGGATATATAATTCTGATATCCATTATGTTACTTGATTGTGACCCTTTGATAAGGCACTAGTTTTATACAGGGAATCAAATCTATATAGAAATTCAGCCAATTTATTTCAATGAGTTTTATTAATATGAGGCCTCATTTACTTAAAAATTATTTAGTAGGATGACTTTATAAGAGAATTTTCTACTTAAGAAGCACTAGTCTTCATTTCAATTTTTAAAATTCGTATTTGCAGACATTATGATGAAAATTCACACTGTATTTCTACCCATCTACTCTTCAGTTTCTACATAGCTAATTATTTAGAAACCAATCATATTTTGAAGACCTAAAATAATAAAACTGGAAATATTTAGATGGCTCTTTTATTTAGGCAATCTTAAAACTAATATAAGCCAAAACATTTCTAATTTATTATGTGTGTGTGTGTGTGTGTGTGTGTGTGTGTATATATATATACACATATATATAATATATGTATGTGTATATATGTATGCATATATATGAATGTATATATATAATATGTATGTATATATAAATATATAATGTATATATACACATAAATATGCACATATATAGAATTTATTGATGTGTCTTAAATTATGACTATGTATATAAAACTCTTTAAATATATATTTTTTGTTTTGGGGGCATCAGGGATTGAACTTAGGGGCACTCAGCCACTGTGCTACATTCCCAGCCCTATTTTGCAATTTTATTTAGAGATAAGGTCTCACTGAGTTGCTTAGCACCTCACTTTTGCTGAGGCTGTCTTTGAACTCATGATACTCCTGCATCAGCTTCCCAAGCCACTGGAATTGTACAGGCATGTGCCACCGCACCCGGCTAAATATATGTCTTATATCTATGCATGTGTGTCAGTTTCACAAGACAAATTATTAAACAAACCATTATTGTATAAATTCTTCTGAGCTCACTATATAACAATATACAACAAAATAATACCTTTTGTACCTCACATCCTATATAAAATTGAACACAAAAGGTATTGTAATTCCAACTATAAATCATCTAGAAGAAAATATGAGCGTTTTTGTAATCAAGTATTAGGCATGGGTTCTAACATATGATACCAAGAGCACAATACAAGAGTTGATGTATTTTTCTTCATCAAAATTAAAACTAAATTCTACACCTTCAAAAACATGAAGGAAATAGAACAAAGCCCGGGAGAATATATTTGCAAATTGTACATGTGATAAAGAACTGGTGTATATGAAGAATAATATTTAGAGTACTGTAAAACTCTCAAAAGTCTACTCAAAACTTAATAATAAGAAAAACAGAAAAACAACACAATTAAAACTGGCAAGATAGTCCAACACTTTACCAAAGAAGATAAGTGGATTGGAAATAAGCAGATGAAAAGATGTAAAATATCCTTGGTTGTTTGGGAAACATAAATTAAAACCACAATGAGACACAAGAAATACTTATCATGTTGGATAAAATTTTAAACATACTGAGCATCAGAAAGAATATGAAGAAAGTCTTTTATAATAGATCACTTTGAAAATCTGTCAATTTCTTTAAAAAAAATGAACTACATACATGCCAAGAGATCCAGGCACTCTAATCTGAGATATTTGTCCAAGATAGATGAATAAGTAAGAAGAGAAGGAGGAGAAGAAGAAAGAGGGTGGAGAATGAGAAAAAAAGAGGAAGAGGAAGAGGAGGAGGAGAAGGAGAAAGAGAAGAAATACTTCTATAAATACTTCTACAAAGTAGTTCGTGAGAGTTTTCTTAGGACAAAAATGCTAAATGACCATTAACAGATTGAATATACTATTAGAAAAAAAATACTATAAGACTTGGGTCCTAATCAGAATAGGATATATCTTATGCATGTGTAATTTTATCAAAATGGGCTGTACATATATACATGTATATCTAAAAAGAACTAAAAAAAAAATAATGAATTGTTGATCCTTATAGTAACATGGAGGAATATCAAATAATAGCAAGGGAAATAGTAAGATAAGGTGTATATACAATATGCTTCCATTTATATAGGATTCTAAGTTATATAAACTAATGAACAATGAGAAGTAGATTTGCAGAAAAGTTTATGAAGAATGGTTAATTACACAGAGATACAAAGAAATTTCTGGGATTATGAATACATTCATTATCATGACAATGTTGATTATTTCATGCATATATGCCTATTTCAAACTTGTACAATCATATACTTTAAATAAGTGTGATTTTATGTAAATTATACCTCAAAAAATATCTTTAAAAATTGATTATCATTTTTAAATTTTAATAACATATATATATTCTGGTTTATTAACTCCTTATTATATTTTAGTTTAAAGTATAAGATAAAAAGTAAGAATTTTGAAAGATGAAAATTCACATTAGTATTATTACAAATTATATATGAATCTCTAAAACATAAGTGAAAAAAGAACATATAAATAGAAGGTATTCAAGAATGAAATCTTAGTACAATCTGTTAGCTATTCCTTACTCCCTGACTATATGATAGTGAAAATATTTCTGTTTAAGTACTGTTTCACTTAGAAGGAATTGTCACAAGTATTGGATTTTTTTAAGCCCTTAAACTCTTTAAACCTACCTTAACCATGTAATCCCAAGAAAGACTGTATTTGAATGGTAGTTCAAAATTTACCTATACTTCATTTAGCTATGAAGAGTTCAAAATATAGGTGCTAATTAAGATGTGGATATAAGTTTGTTTCATTTAATTATTGGGCTAACAAATTTGAGTTCTTAAAGTATATATGTATTTTCAAAGATGACAGAAGTCCACACACTTTACAATATCATTGCAGACAGCAACATTTTCTCTTATTGTGGAAGAATGTCTAATATAATTTAATACAATTTACCTTTGATGTAAATATTGCATTTTCACCCCTCAAATTAAAATAAGGCTTTTATGAATTTCTTAAAATGTCCCCTTCTCCCGTTATATGTCTTCCATAAACAAACACGATGAGTTATTTTAGATTTGGAAGTGATAGCTGTAACTCTTTGTCCAAGAAAATGTGTGAGTGATTGAGTTAAATCACTCTGTTAAATGTGAGTGAAATTCCAAAGATAATTCATTTTAAAACTATTGGAATGCAATAAAATCATCCTCAAACTAAAAACAAAATTATTTTTACTTAAATGAGAAAAATGTTTCTCACAAGTTTAGTTTGCTAAGAAACAAGATTATTTAGATTATCATTAATGCAATAATAGTCATTGAAGGAAGGAACATAAATGAAACCACTACATTGAATCCAACAAGAAATATATAACACAAATTGTTGACCATGAACTTATTCCTTCATTTATTATACATTTTTGATAACTAACTGTACCAGACATCATGTCAGACTCTGTGAGTTTACAAGTTAATAAAGTTTAGCTATCTCAAGAAACTTATCCTAGGGGTTTATGGTGGTGTAAGGAATAACACCAGTAAATACACTAATTAGCCATAGGTGCAAAAGAGATGTGTGCATAACTGTTTAGCATTCTATTTTTAAGACTATTAACAATTTTTACAAATCTGTGTAGTTTATGATAGACAACAGAAATTTTACAAATTTGAATTATTTTACAAGCCACCTTTGTAATTTGCGTTGGACTCCCTGATCATTCAAATTATTGTCATCAAAAGCCCTTTTGTGAAACAAGAGAACAGTCTTCTCTCTAGTTAAGGCTAGAACAATGAATAGTAGGTTGACAACTTCATGATAAACCTTACCAAAAACATTAGTGATTTTTAGAAAATTATTAAGTTATTAAAAATATTTATTGCTGCTTATGTGTTGAATGGTTTTGGAGGCACTCAAGATACACCAGTGAAATATGAGAGAAATTTTTACCATAGAAAGCTGATCAGTTAGTGTTCTTTTAGTATGCTGTTTTTAAGTCCTTTGAGTATAGACCAAGCAGAGATAGCTGGTAAAATGGTGGTTTCATTTACAATTTTCCAAGAAATTTCCATACTGCTTTCTATATTGGCTGCACCAATTTGTAGTCCCACCAGCAGTGTTTGAGTGTACATTTTTCCCCACATCGTCGCCAACATTTACTGTTGTTGGTCTTCAGAATAGCTACCATTCTGACTCAATTGAGATGAAATCTTTGAGTGGTTTTGATTTGCATTTCTCTAATTGCTAGTGATGACGAACTTTTTTCCATATATTTGTTGATTTATTGTGTATCATCTTATGAGAAGTGTCTGTTCAGGTCCTTTGCATATTTATTGATTGGGTTATTTGGTTTTTTTGGAGCTTAGATTTTTGAGTTCTTTATATACCCTAGAAATTAGTGCTCTTTCTCATGTATGAGGGGTAAAGATTTGCTCCCAATATGTAGGCTCTCTATTCACCTCACAGATTGTATTTTTTTTTTTTTTTGGCTGGGAAGAAACTTTTTAGTTTGAGTCTATCCCATTTATTGATTCTTGATTTTAATTCTTGCTCTACAGGAGTCTTATTAAGAATGTTGGGGCCTAATCCCACATGATGGAGATTAGGGCCTATTTTTTTTCTATTAGATGCAGGGTCTCTGGTTTTATTCCTAAGTCCTTGATCCATTTTGAGTTGAGTTTTGTGCATGGAGAGAGATAGGGGTTTAATTTCATTTTGTTGCATATGGATTTCCAGTTTTCCCAGCACCATTTGTTGCAGAGGCTATCTTTTCTCCAATGCATGTTCTTGGCACCTTTGTCTAATATAAGATATTTGTAGTTTTGTGGGTTAGTCTCTGTTTCCTCTAATCTGTACCATTGGTCTACCAGTCTGTTTTGGTGCCAATACCATACGGTTTTTGTTACTATAGCTCCATAGTATAGCTTAAGGTCTGGTATAGTGATGCCACCTGCTTCACTCTTCCTGCTAAGGATTGCTTTAGCTATTCTGGGTCTCTTATTTTTCCAGATGAATTTCATCAATGTTTATAGCAGCACAATTCACAATAGCTGAACTGTGGAACCAACCTAGATGCCCTTCAATAGATGGATGGATAAAAAAATATGGCATTTATACACAATGTAATATTACTCAGCAATAAGAGAATAAAAATATGGCATTTGCAGGTAAATGGATGGAGTAAGAGAAAATAATTCTAAGTGAAGTTAGTCAATTCCAAAAAACCAAATGCTGAATATTTTCTTTGATAAAAGGAGGCTGATTCATAGTGCGATAGGGAGAGGGAGCATGGGAGAAATAGAGAAACTCTAGATAGGGTAGAGGAGGTAGAGGTGAAGGGAAGGGGCATAGGGTTATTAATTATAGTGGAATGTGATGATCATTATTATCCAAAGTACAGGTATAAAGACACGAATTGGTGTGAATATACTTTGTATACAACCAGAGATATGAAAAATTGTGCTATTTATGTGTAAAAAGAATTGTAATACATTCCTTGGTCATATATAAATAAAAAATAAATAAAAAATTTAAAAAGAAGGCTGATCTTTAGTGAAGAAGAAACATAATAAACAAATTAAACAAGTGAGCATAGACTATTATATAACACAGTCATAGCAACAAATTTTGTGAGGCAAAGTTAAGTATGAAATATTCACCATTAAGAGGTAAAGAAAAGCTAGGTGCAGTAGCCAGTGCCTGTGATCCAAGCAACTCGGGGAGGTTGGGGAAAGAAGATCGCAAGTTCAAGGCCAGACTCAGGGACTTAGTAAGGCCCTAAGCAACTTAGTGAGATCCTGTCCCAAATAAATAAATAAGACTAGATATGTAGCTGGGTGGTACATCATTCCTGGGTTAAATTCTTAGTACCAAATAAAAAGAAAAATGATGGATACTTGTGAGAGGTAGTGAAAGAAAACCATTCTGAAAAATCTTTAAAGAAAAGCCAATAGAATTAAAAGAATGAAGGGAATATTGAGTAAAACAATATCAAAGGCAGGGATTGGGGATGTGGCTCAAGCTGTAATGCGCTCGCCTGGCATGTGCGGGGCGCTGGGTTCGATCCTCAGCACCATATAAAAAGAAAGATGTTGTGTCCGCCCAAAAACTGAAAAATAAATATTAAAAGATTTTCTCTCTCTCTTCTCTTTCTCTCTCTCTCTGTTTCAAAACAAAACAAAACAAAACAATATCAAAATCCAGAGATTCCTTGAAAAAGTTTTCCAGGAAATGTAGGAATTTATGTCACAATGAAGACTTTGGATGATCTTCTATAGAGGTTGTGACACTATTGCACACATTTCTTGTTTTTTGTTAAGTACTCCAGCTCTGTTGTAGAGAAAAAATATGTATATACAGAAGCAATAACAGAAGCACAAGAAGCAGTTAGAATACATTTGCAGTAGCCAAGTGAAAGACCATCAAGAAAAAAATTAATGGATGAGTTACTAGATTTGAAAGTGGAGTCAAAATAGGATGAATAAGGCAATTGCAATATGAAGGTGGGAAAGATTCAAAGTTGTCTCCAATATCCTTATCCAACACACATCAATAATGAGACATTTACTAAGATTAGAAAAATAAGATATGAACTGTTTTGTGAATACTTAAAATTACACGTTTAATAAATGTCTATATCCATGACAAAATTTAGTCTGAAACTTGCTAGTAGTGTAACCTGTATTCAAAGTAGGGGACATGTAGAACCCCCACCCATCTCAAACTTTTCCACAGTTACTGCTTTCTGCCAAAAAGAATCTTAAGGGCTATGTGTGTCCAAATAGGTCAAAGTTTGTTTACAACACTAGTTATTTTGAATAAAACACTTGTTTGAAATTAAAAAAAAAGAAAGAAAGAAAGAAAAATAGGGGTATGGGATGAGGAATTTGGCAATAATGATGGAAGTGGGAGAAAAAAATCTAAAAGTCTGTTTGAGGACATCTCTGCAAACTCTTCACAAACCTGACATTAGGAACAATTTCTATCTGTCACTATTTTTCAGTTTCCCCTAAGTAAGGCTGTATGATACGAGAAATTCACTTGCAATGATGCTAATTCATTTCTTCTTTGTGGTCCAGGACTGTTACTTTTGTCTCTCATGAAGTAATGCAAGTTTTCCCCTGCTTTGTACAAAAACATGAGAGGGAGGCACAATTGTTCCACATGTAATACATGAGAATTGCATTACAACAGTTCTTGTAATTTATTTTACTCAAACCCAGATGAATATATTTCTTTCCTATCACATTTTTTTGAAACTTTACTCATCTTACCATATGACCAAATAATATCAATAATGACTAGGCTATTAAAGAAAAGTGTTAAGCACATCACCATTTGGTGTTTCATAGTCAGGAAAGGACTCAATAGTAAATCCAGGGTGTAAATAGCATGGCAGTACATTTACCTCCATCACCCTCTGCAAATGGAAAATATTTCTCATCTATGAAGATGTTCCTTTTCAATGATTGGAAGAGTTTGTCTGGGATTTGTAATATCTTTATCTAAGAGGCAGACTTCCATCACCATTCTTGTGTTGGGTCCAATGGTCCAAGCAGTAAGCTCTGAATTATGAACCTATCTTTAAGGTTTTTCATGCTCTGAAGTATGAGCTGTATTGCCAAATCTTGAACATACTGTATGCAAAGTCCAGAAAGATGACTAAATACTGTGTCTCTTCATTTCCTGGAATAAGATTAAAGATAGGAAACTTGCTCCATACCTGAAAGAAGTGATACTTCTTGAGTTTTATTTTTGGCATACATTCCCTGATAGATGTATGACCTTTAAAAATTTAATCAATACCTAAAGATATTAGATATTCAATTCAAACAATGATAATTTGACATATGTGTACACTGTGTAATGTTTATCAAAAATTGATTAACATATAATCTACAAATCCAAATTCTTGGTATATATCTAAAGGATATGAAATTAATATGTAGATGGAGGTCTGAAGGCTGCTGCAGATGCTGCCCCCATGCCCAGAGATCTCTGGGCACAGCTTGGATTACCTCAAATGGAAATTCCAAGGCTATCTCTGTGGTTGCTGCTGCTGAACCAGAGGTCTCCTGTCAATCAACTGCCACCTGCACTGCTGCCATCATTGCTTCTCTCTCTGCTTCTGAGGCTGCTAGCCTGAGATCACCTGGAGGTCTTCTTACTTGGTGCTGCTGCCACAGAAGAAACCAATGCCCTGGATACAACTGAAGCTGACACTGCTGCTGACCCCCAGAGATCATCTGAATACAATGCCCCCACAGCTGCAGTCATAGCTCCCGCTGCAGTCACAGCTACTGCTGACCTGCTGCCTGATGCCAATAACCACCACAACTACTGCTACCACAGCCTAGAGGACTGCTCTAGGGAGACTCCAGGTTTGGTTGCATATGGATGCACCCTTTTGGGGATACCAGCTAGGGCCTGGTGCCTGGGTGCCAACAGGTTTACCACCACAAGAGCTTGTGTCTGGGGACTCCAGCTGGGACCAGCAGGTTCAGTGTGGAGGTGCCTAAGCTTTGGAGAAACCTGGGGTCTTCCTGCTGAGAATGCTGGTGGCCACTGTCTTGCTGATGCATCTGAGGGTTGCTCCTTTGCATGAGACTATCCCTGGTGGTCTCTGTAAGGAGGAACAGAATTGAGATCTTGTGGCTGAGGTATCTG
Source organism: Marmota marmota marmota (assembly GCF_001458135.2). Classification (NCBI taxonomy): domain Eukaryota; kingdom Metazoa; phylum Chordata; class Mammalia; order Rodentia; family Sciuridae; genus Marmota; species Marmota marmota. The sequence continues at coordinate 62,263,727 of NW_026000026.1, read as the reverse complement.
AAGCTCAGACTGGTAGAACAGAGACTGGGTTTGCAAGAGCTGATCTGGGTTTGGTGATCCCAAGAGATGTGAGAGACAGGGCTGAGAAACTGTTAAACACTGACAGAGACAGTTCAACTTTCCAGCAAGGCTTATTTTATTTAATTTTATTTTTTGATTCACTAATCTCTCTACCTTATTTGGAACAAGATTTTTTTATGCATCAGTGTGTGGAAGACAATGATATATGATTGGTGTTTTGCATTTTTGTTGTACTCTTATATCTTTATTTTTTTCTCTTTGTTTGTCTTCTTCCTCTCTCTTGTCTATTTTCTTTCCAACTTTTCTCCAACCAACAGCCAATCTCTGTCAGCTCCTCTTCTACATTTCCTGTGAATTTTTACTTCTGGCTTCTCTCTTCCTCCCTCACAAATAGTGTATACTACGCTACCTCTGTTATCTCATCCACCATTTGAAATGGTAAATCATTTTAACAAATATTCTTTTTATACTATAGCTAGTTTTAAAACTGATCATTATGATTCAATGCAAGAAAGCAGTAGACACCTTAGTGGGAGCTATTAGGTTTAAGGGTATAGATTGTGTTCATTGGGTGCTGTTGATTTTGGTCTTACCAGTAAAGGCGAAGCTCTAGAAATCTTCAGGGACACTATATGTCTAGAGGGTAGAATATATCCTGCCTTATGTCCATACTTTTAGATGGGAAAAGACACTACCAAAAAAAAAATCAAAAATAAAAACAAGGGAATAAAGCACCCCAAACAAATGAAGATGCTTGAACAACAAAAGCCACTGATAACACAGTAGAAGAAATGTTCAAGAAAGAGTTCAGATTGTATATAGTTAAACTGATATGTTAGGTAAAGGATAGTATAAGGGATAAAATCAAAGAAAACATACAGGAAGTGAAAGACCACTTCAATAAAGAGTTAGAGATTTTAAAAAATAAAATGAACAGAATTCTTCAAAATAAAGGAATCAGTAAACCAAATTATAAACTCAATAGAAGGCATCACTAACAGTTTAGACCAATTGGAAAACAGACCCTTAGATAATGAAGACAAAATATACAACCTTGAAAAGCAAGACCCAACAATATACTGTTTTCAAGAGACTCACGTCATGGGCAAAGATATCCACAAGCTGAAGGTGAAAGGATGGAAAAAAAAATTATCACTCATATTGGATTGCATAAACAGAGGTTTCCATTCCTATTTCAGATAAAGTAGACTTCAAACCAAAGTTATTCAGAAAAGAGAAAGAAGAACATTTCATACTTCATAAAGGACGTATATATAAGGACATAACAATTATAAATATTTATGCCCCAAACAATGGAGCATTTATGTACATCAAACAAACTCTTCTCAATTTTAAGAGTCAAATAGACCACAATACAATAATACTGGGTGAATTTAACATGACTCTCTCACTACTGCACGGAACTTCCAAACAAAAACTAAATAAAGAAACTAAAGAACTAAATAATGCAATCAATAATTTAGACTTAAAAGACATATATAGAAAATTTCACCCATTAAAGAGCAGATATACTTTCTTTTCAGCAACACATGGCTCCTTTTCTAAAATAGACCATATTTTATGCCACAAAGCAACTATTAGTAAATACAAAACAAACAACAAAAAACAGAGATAATACCTTGCATTCCATCAGACCACAATGGGATGAAATTAGAAATCAACAATAAAATAAAACATAGAAGCTACTATAAGAAATGGAGACTAAATAATACACAATTGAATGACAAATAGTAGAACAAATCAAGAATGAAATAAAAAAATTCTGAGAAGTAAATGAGAACACTGATACAACATATCAAAATCTGTGGAACACTATGAAGGCAGTACTAAGAGGAAAGTTTATTACATTGAGTGCATTCAATAAAGAATAAAAAGTTGACAAATAAATGACTAACACTACATCTCTAGAAAAAGAAGAGATCCACACCAAAAGCAGTAGAAGACAGAAAATAATTAAAATCAGAGCTCAAATTAATAAAATTTAAACAAAGAAACAAAAAATTGACAAAACAAAAAGTTGGTTCTTTGAAAAAAATAAATAAAATAGATGAACCCCTGGCCATTCTAATGAAGATAAAAAAGAGAAAACTCAAATTACTAAATAAAATACAAGATGAAACAGGAAATATCACAATGGATATGTCTGAAATACATAAATAGCAATTACATAAATAGTAATTAAAAACTATTTTGAATATTTATACTCTAATAAAGTAGAAAGTATTGAAGATATATGATGATAAATTTCTAGAGACATATGACCTACCAAAACTGAATGAGGATATCAAACATTATTTAAATGGATAAATTTCAAGTAATGAAATTGAAAATGCCATCAAAATCCTACCAATCAAGAAAAGCCCAGGACCAGATGGATTCTCAACCCAGTTCTAGAAAACTTAACAGTAACTTAACAAAAAATTAACACCAATATTCCTCAAACTATTTCATGAGATAGAAAAGGAGGGAACACTTCAAAACTCATTATAAGAGGCTAATGTCACTTTGATACCAAAAAACAGACAAACACACATCAAGGACAGCAAACATCAGACCAATATCCCTGATGAACATAGATGCAAAAATTGTCAATAAAATTCTGTCAAATCACATTCAAAATCATATTAAAAAGACAGTGCACCACAATCAAGTGGGATTCATCCCAGGGTTGCAAGATTATTTCATCATACAGTAATCAAGAAATGTAATTCATCTTATTAAAAGACTTAAAAACAAGAATCATGATAATCTCAACAGATGTAGAAAAAAGCATTTGACAAAATACAGCACACCTTCCTGTTCAAAACATTAGAAAAACTAGGGATAGTAGGAATATACCTCAACATTGTAAAAGCTATCTATGCTAAACCCAAGGCCAGTGTCATTCTAAATGGAGAAAAATTGAGAGCATTCTCTCTAAAAACTGGAGCAAGACAAGGATGTCCTCTTTTACCACTTCTATTCAACATCATTCTTTGAAACTCTAGTCAGAACAATCAGACAAAAGAAAGAAATTAGGGATACACATAGGTAAAGAAGAACTCAAACTATCACTTTTTGCTGATGACATGATTCTGTATCTAGAAGATCCAAAAAATTCCACCACAAAACTTCTAGAACTAATGAATGAATTCAATAAATTAGCAGGATATGAAATTAAAACCCATAAATCAAACATTTTCCTATAAATCAGTGATGAATCCACTGACAGAGAAACTAGGAAAACTACTCCATTCACAATAGACTTAAGAAAAGAGAAAGAAAACCTGGGAATCGATCTAACAAAAGAGGTGAAAGACCTCTACAACAAAACCTACAGAAAACTAATGAAAGAAATTGGAAAAAACCTCAGAAGATGGAAAGATCTCCAAGATCTCCAATACTCCTGGCTACTGGATAGGCATAATTAATATTGTCAAAATGGCCATATATCAAAAGCATTATATAGATTTAATGAAATTCCTATTAAAATCCCAATGACATTCTTCATAGAAAGGGCAAAAGCAATCATGGAATGACCAATATGATTCTACAACATGTACACTCAGAAAAATGAGAAATTATATACCATCTATGCAAGATATATCAATAGTGCATAAATACATTCTACTGTCACGTATAACTAATTTTAAAAAAATTAACATTTTTTTTAAAAAAGAAGAGAGGTCTTCACCTTCATGCCAACTACAACATTATTCACTGTAGACAAGATACAGAAACAACCTAGCAACCAAATGAATGACAAAGTGGATAAAGGAAGAAAAGAAATGTGGTAAATTCTTATATTATTCAGCCATAAACAATAATAAAATTAGGCCATTTGTCAGAACCTGGATAAACCTGGAGGGCATTATGCTAAGTGAAATAATCCAGACATGGAAACAGAAATACAAATACCACAGGGAATTATTTACATATGGAATCTAAAATGTTTAATTCATAGAAGTAGACGATGAAACTGTAGCTGCCGCTGCCTGAAGAATGGAGGGAAATGGGTAGATTTTGGTCTTAGTACCCTAAACATCAGTTACAAGATGAGTGAATACTGAGGATCTAGCATGGAGGTATGAAGGTAGGGCTCAGTGGTAAAGTATGTGTCTAGTATATGTGAGAGCTTGGATTTGATCATGGAGCACTGCTAACCAACAAACAAAATACCTAAAATACAGCAAGGTGAACAAGGTTTATAACACTGTACTATTACTTACAACATGATAAGAGCATATTTTATGTCTTCACCAGACATTAGAGTAATTGCCACTTGGCCACATTCATTTAATTCCACTAGTTTGGTGGGAGCATCTTAAATATTCTTCAACTTCATTTATTTTGTTAATATATCATTGAAATGTGAGGTTAACTAAAACTTTGCCATTATGGTCTTTCACCAAAAAAAGAAAATTGTTAACATTGTGTTAACAGTTTTTATCAGAATGCTCTTTGGATTTCAATTAATGTCTTACTGACATTATTTATGCATTTTTGCATTTTCTTCTGTTTTCTTTAAATATGACAAGTTATCATTATTGAATTTCTAAGTTTAATCTACTCTTGATTCCTAGAACAAAACAAACTTAATCCTAGTTGATTGTTTTTAAATTAGTATCTTCAATTTACTAGTATTTTATATTTAATTTTTTTGTCTATGTTTATGAGAAAGATTGATGTCATTTTTATTATGAATTTAATTCTGGCTTCATCAAATCAGCATAAAATTTGAAAAATAATTTTGTATTTTATAGTAGCTAAAGTAATATTTATTCCTTTAGTGATATTTGTTAATATAGAAAATAATTCACTAATGGAACCATATAAAACAGATTTTTTAGAAAGTTTTCTTTATTCTGATGATGTAAATAATTTCTTGATCAAATACATAACTATTCTGATATAATTTTCCATATGTTGTATGGTTTTGCTGTTTTTTTCTTTTTCACCTCAATTTCTGAATTATTTTTGTATAATTATCCACAAATTTTCTTGTTATTTTCATGAATGATATAGTAGAATCTATTATTTATAATTCCTAATGTTGCTGAGTCTAAACTTCTATTTCTTTTTTAATTCATTCTGTTATGCGATCATATTCTATTTGTTATCAGTGTCCTAATTTTCATTTTTTTCCTATGCTTTAATTTTTCTATTTGTTCTTGTCAAATTTTGTCTTTGAATTATTTAGAGGTATATATAAATCAATTATTTGATTTATTTCTCTTTCAGAAGGCACTATACATTTCAATGTTTCCAACATAAACCTACATATTTTCTCTACACACTACTTTGACAACATTCCATGAATACAGATATGTTGCAGAACAATAATATTTTAAGCAAACTATTTTCAAATTTTCACTGATTTTATTATTCACCCATGTTAATTAAAAATATTTTACCTAATTTCCATTTGTGTAGATTTTTCTGTTATCATTTTTTAATAAGTTTTTCCCTTAAATTTCACTGTGGCCATGGTACAGTTTGAATAACTTAAATTTTTTTTAGTTGATTGAGACTTGATTGATTACATGAGATATGCTTGTTAGTAATAAAAAGTTAATGTGTATTTTAAATAATTTATATATTATTGCTGGGTACAGTGTGTTATACATGTAAACTCTCCGATTTGTTAATTATTTTTGTTGATATTTGCCCCTATTAACCAAAGTTCCAAACTTTAGTAATTAATCATCATGAAATAAGTTTTAATATCATACCACTTAGCAACAATGAGGCCCTTAGTGATTTCACAGAGATAAGCAATCCAATTCCACAATCCCATTTCAAGGTAGGGGGAAGGTTCAAGGTAACAAGAATGAGAGGAAAAAGGAAATGAAATGTGAGAAAGTAAATTTAAAATTATTCATAACTGAGCTAGCCTCAGTTTTTAGATAATGGCCATTTAAGAGAGAAAGTAGGATTTTGTACAGATAGACCTGTGAAGTATACCTTGGAGAAAGAGAATTCTTTTTTCTGTCTGTTTCATCCCATCTTTTATAACTCATTGTACCAATAGCTCTCAATAGAATGAATTAATGCTTACCAGCTACTTTTCTAAGTTGTGGTACTGACACTTTCTGACACCAGTCAGAACAATTCTTCTGGGTCTTCAAAGTCTGGTGTCTTTCACTAACACAATCTATAATGACTATGGTAGTCAGATCTCCATTCCCTGGGAAAGCTGAGGCAGCAGAGGTATCTAAGACCATCCTTTTAGCAAAAAGTTGAGTCCGGGGGAACCGGAAAAACTAGTGACCTCTGGGAAGGTACAAGACAGTGTCTGGTAGAGGGTGCAGCTGGAAGTCCAGGACTGATATTTATCAGCACGTCCAATCACTGCATGGTTTCCAACCTGCACAGACCACAGGACCACACCTTGAAACTAAGATGCAATTGCAGCTGTAATTTTCTTTTTCTTTTTTCTTTTCTCTCCCTTCCTCGGACTCCTTCCTTTTTTCCTCCCTCCCTTCCTTCCTTCAGATATTTCTCTCCTCATTGCTCTTCCTTCCTATATTAAGAGTTTCTTTCTTCATTTTCTTTCTACAGTGACTATTCATATCATTCAGAGCTCAGCAAATCATCTCAAAGACCTTCTCTAGCAGTTTTACTGAAAATATCTCTACCCCACATTCATAGTTTTTGACACTGTCTGAAAATTATTCAAACAGGTGTTTTTAATATGTAGAGGAGGGTTGACTTGTACAATGAGATGCATGCTGGCAAGAATTTTGTGTGTTATTTTCACTTTCCTGAATGCAGAGCCAAGAACAGAAGCTATATACAATGAGGTAAGAAGTGTGACACTACATATAAATGAGATATATAGAACCTAGCTGATTTTCATTGAAACAGTAGATTTGTATAATATTAACAGAAAGAATAAGAAAGTAATTTAGCATCAATTATTAAATAGATTAATTATATCAAATAACTTATTTAAACTATATGGTGAAGGGGAAGGAAGGAACTTCAATGTATGCATATTGGATGAGAGATATCTGTTGCTAAACATATAGCCCCATCAAAATGACTACAGATGAGCCTCCAATAATCCACACCAAATTTGATCTTTCCAGCCCAGATCTCTGGTTGATACCCAACTCATCCAGGAAAGACTGACTGTAGCAACAGTTTTCTTAAGGTATTATTATCAAATTGTTTTATTGTGTAATTATCTCCTGAATGATTAATCCCGGTTCATAATTAAATATGGCCATGGAAAGAATCAAATACATAAACCCCTGGAATTTATGTGTAAACTTTGCAAACTCATCATGTATATTTATTATGTTTAGACTTACATGTTTGATAATTCAATATGTAAAATTGTGATTCCATTCAGAATATGTAATTGAGTAACTGTTTTATTCTTTGAGTTTAAGTTGTAAGTTAAAGATTATTCTACTCTGCATTTGAAAAACAGTTACAGTTTGCTGTATATAATATTATTAGAATCTATAAATAAGTGATTGATAGAATTCATTTTGTTAGAAAAAGACATAAACTACAAATACATTGTTAAAATTATAAATACTGCTAACATGTATACATATTAGTCACAAATTTATAAGATTTATTGGTAATTATAATTAATTTGTGTTAAAATTATTAAAATTAAAAATAAATATATTAGAAGTACTGGCTAAATTTAAATGTTTAATCTGTTTTTAAGATATTAATTCTACAAATAGAATATCAATTTTAAAAATTCAGTTGCTACAAATGAACTTTTCAATTTTCAAAGACCTCCATCCTATACTATGACATTTAATTTAGATACACATGTTACTTTCCCAATGAGTCTACAAATAAATAATATTTTAGCAACTGGGCATGGTGGCACGATCTGTAATCCCAGTGGCTCAAGAGGCTGAGATAGGTTGATCTCAAGTTCAAAGCCAGCCTCAGCCAAAGGGAGGCACTAAGCAGCTTAGTGAGATTCTGTCTCTAAATAAAATACAAAATAGGGCTGGGAATGTGGCTCAGTGGTCAAGTGCATCTGAGTTCAATCCCTGGTGCACCCCCACCCAAATTAATATCTTAGTATTTTTAGAACACAGACTATCACTTGGTCAATCTCTATAATTATCAATGAGGTTTGTGGTTTGTTTAACTGAACAAGTTACTAATTGAATAGATCTAAATGGAGCCCAGAAATCTCTGCTTGTCACTAATGTCTCCTTTGATTCTTATAATTAACAAATTTGTGATGCACTATCCTCAGGCACATTCCTGTTCCCAATTTGCTCCCCATCAGATGTGGATATTTTCACCAAGTCCCTTGTTTTATGCCATCAAATGTCCTAACACAAAACTGTTTTCCCTGAAAGGACATGCTTACTGAAAGTTGATGATTTGTTTTTCCGTCAGGATTTTTTTCTTTGCCTGCAGATTAGACCTGCTCTGTTTAACTTTTCTATTTTAAGAGTCATAGAAAATGTGTTCCGATCCATCAGGAGGCTTACTAGACTTATCTAATAATAATTATTTTCAATTTATGACAGCTAATTGGAGTCCAAAAAGCATGAATAGATGGCAACTCATGGTAGAGTTTGATTCTTTCATACTCCTCTCAAAGAAGCTACTCAGTCTGTTTATTTAAATATGTTCAGATTACACTAGGGATCTTTAGTGTATTTTTTACAACTTATTATAAATGATCAAGTTTTTGCCATTTGTAATAAAATCAAATGCTTCACTCAACTGAAAATGCAGAAAATAACTCTAGCTTGGTGATCTATTCCTAGGATGTATTATTTGAACATTAAAAATTTCTTTTATAGTTGCTGGATCTGTATCTTAATATGAAATTATAACCTTTCCTGTTTAAAATCTTAGATAAACATTCTCATTCAGGGACTACCAGCCAAAGGCCTCACTCAGACAATGGAAGATTGATTCCTAAAGTTATCAAAATCAATGCCATTTTCTACTGTCACTTAGTATTCAAAATTTTCATCTCAATCAGAGCTGATTATTGAGGACTTCCTCTAATATTCTCCTATCTGTCAGCAGCAGAATCACTAGGACTGGGTTGAAGTTTTTAAATCTAGTGGCGTTTTTCTCAAAAAAAAAAAAAAAAAAAAAAAAAAAAGCACAAACCTATCATCTAAGATAAATAGGTCATCTAGTGCAGAGAAGATCTTTTTAAAAAGGAAGTTTTTATCCATGAAGTCTTACATCATCAACAAAAGTGTGTCAGCATTCTATGCTCCAACTCACCCTAAATTAAATTCACCTTCATATTTATTCTTAGTTTCACTTTCTTCTTCATAAATTGAAAGCATAATTCAGTTATTTTAATATTAAAAAATGAATGCATTTTTGTTACCCATGTCATCTCCTAATTAGGGACAGAAAGATCAAGAAAGTAGTGTCTCATAAGATCACCGTAGCTGCAAATTTGAAGCACAATAATTGCTCAGTTTATGCTAACGGTTCAGCTAATCTAGGCACACTCAGCAAGTAAAGAAGCAAAGAAAAGGAAGATAATCAATGGTAATCATATCTGTATTTTTTTCTATCCCTTCAGATGTCATTGTCATCTTATTTATGGAAGGCAAAACAAAAGGAAGTTATCAAAATAAAAAGGAGAAAAGTGCAGTTTAGAAAAAGGAAATATTCTTGCTAGTTCAAGGGAAGATTTAATTTACTCAACATTGAATGATTGTACTTTTGTAACAAGAAAGGATAACAGAATGTTACTGTAGAGATAATGACTATTGCAATGGAAAATGCAAAAGTATTGCAAGATGAATTGAATCAGCCTGTGTATATCAGCAGGCGATTAAATAGACAAACTGGTTTATTGAATATAGCAATGCACATTCTGGTCCACAGCACATTGTAGTTTGAACATACCCAAACAAAAACATGAGTATACAAGTATTCTAAATGCATACTTAACTATAAGCAGTTCCTATGGTAAATAAGCCTAGCTTTAATATTCACTAACTAGTATACTATTCTAGTGCATAGTTTGGGAACTGTCATTGTTTACAGCAATGTTAAACTGAGCTAAAAGCCTCTGTTATTCTATAACATTCCATATTCTTTTGCAAACATGTGCATACACAATATAGGCATGAGTTAAATTAGATTAAGGACATTCAAAAAGGTTTAAAGTAGACATCCACATTGAAATTACTCAAATGTATATTCAAATTACAAAATTCAATTTTATAGTATCATTATATCACCTAGGTATAATAAGGTGAAATTTTATGGGTGCATTTGGATAGTTGAATTTTTTTCTCATTTCAGGTTACATAGAAATGTATTATTTAAAATATTTTGGAAAGTGGTGGTTGTCTTCTTCAGAGTTTGTCTTTTTAATTCATGATGAATATAAACTCATGGTATTTACATTTTGGAGAATTATCACATCATAGTTTATAAATATTCACATTTACTTTATAACCATCTTAGATTCAGTATGCTTGGTTTTCATATTCTTTGTTCCTATTTTCTTGTTTAATGAAAGTAGGGAGAACAGTACTTCCTGAGAAAATCTGGGCCAACTGTTAAGTATAACCTCAGTGTAGATAGTCTCACTTCCCATTTCCCAGTTGTTTGGCTTCTCACATAAGCACTATGCTCAATTCTATCACTCTGGATGATGTTCTATATAAAATATTTACAGATGTCTTACTACATATACAATTATCGGCAGGCCTGATAATATTTTCAAAAATCTATCAAAACTATTGAGTGATCACAAATTCAATGTGCTTACATTCTACATAACATAACCTACTATGAATCCCCAGCAAAGTATCAAGCATTCAGACAAGAATCACTTTTGCATTCCTGAAATTATCACATGAAGTCTACTCTTTCCAAATCTTTAAGGTAAAATTCTACAGATTAAACATCTCCAATATTCTTCCCTAAATCCATATGAACACCTGTGGTTATATTTACCCCTATTTTTTTCAAACCCTGTAACATTTTCTCATATAGAGCCCCTCCTTTTAAAGTGAGCAAATACATTACAAAATTTCCACTTCTATAATTATTTGTTTCTAGCATCTTGCACTTAGGAGGTCAATATTCTTTGGAAGTGTATTTTTATTTTTGATAAAATTTTGTTATAAAATAGATGTAAATTTATTACAAATCTATTAAGACAGTAATAAGTCCTCACATGCTCCATATCCAATATCTTTGTTAATATTTTAACATTAATTTTATGTTAAAATTTTATTTTATGTTAATTTTTATTAATATTATTAAGGTTTAGTTGTCATAAATAATATATAAATATTGATACAAGAACTCAAAACTTACTCAGATTTCCTTACTATTTTAATCTAAAATTTTATTTTTAACTGATACTTACAAACATAAAATTATGCACTCATGTGATGGGTATTCATATGATGTTTCAATACATGTATGTATCATAATGTTTAAATTACAGTAAGTATATCTAACTTCCCACTTATTTATACTGAAGACATTCAACATATTTTCTTCTAGCTTTTTGAAATATGCAGTATATTATTGTTGTATATAGTCACTCTACTTTAAAACAGCAAACCAGAACTTCTTGCTCCTATTTCACTATAACATACTGTTGATTAGCCTTTCTACTCCTCTGATAACAACCATTCTTTTCTAAACTTCTAAGACAGTAAAGTTGTTAGGTTCCACATATAAGTGGGATCATTCAGTATTTATTTTTCTGTGTGTGGTTTATTTCTCTTTAACATAATTTCCATCCATGTTGTCATAAATGATAAAATTTGAGTCTTGTTATGGGTAAATAAGATTCCCTTGTATATATGGATCACATTTTCTTCATCAGTAGATCAACACTTCAGTTATTTTCTTCTCTTGGCTCTTGTGGATAATGCTACTCATTTCCTTATCTTATGTTCTTTAAGTGTCTCAAATTCCTATCCAATTAACCATATTACATTTATTACTCAAGGTTTCTTAAATTCCTCTTTCCATAAAAAATCTTTGCACTTTTTTCAAAGACCTTTGCAATTTTCAGAGTATTAGTCAAATATTTTGTAGAATGCACCGTCAATTATATTTGTTGTGTGTTGTTTATTTTTCATTTTATTTATTTATTTTTAGACTAGACTACAGTTATGGATTTGGGAGAGAAAGAAGCCAGTGGTAAAGTGGACTTCTCATAATATCATAACCAAGGTATATACTATTGGCATGCATATCACAGCTGGTATTAACCTCACTCAATGGCTGAGGTAGCCATTCCCAGGATCTCCCATTGTCCAGTTATTCTTGTTTTGCTTCTTTCTATAATTTACTTTTAAGAAAGAAGTAATTTTGTGAATCTCACTTAAAGGGCAAGGATTTATGTTCCATTTTCTTGGAGGGGAACTATGTACATAAATTATTTGTAATTCTGCATAGAGATTTGTGTCTTCTCCCATATGTATATATTCGTTCAATCATTTATTTATTTATATAAGCATGGCATATATTTATTTTTATTTGGGGGTTACAGTATTATATTAGTTTAATTATTTTATGGCCCAAATTGCTTTAGCATTGGTATTTGCATGAACTTTCCATTGAGTTCCAGGTTATTTTTCACGTCCCTGTTATGATTTGCATGTTTGTTTCTTTGAATACTTTGCTTGCTTTTTGTCACTGCAAGTTATTCCTGATTTATCCCAGTGCTATAATTAGCCATTTCTTCAGATATACCTGGTTGCTTTGATTGGAATATAGTATTAGAAACAAAAATCTTGTTGTGCTTATCTATAAAGTACCTTATTGATTCCACAGTCTCTCAGATGTGAGAACAAAAAGATACATGTGGATATCAAAACAAAGGTATATCTACATGTTATAAATATTTCTGTGTAATTATCTACAACTATATTTAGATAAACATCAGTAAACATATAACCTTTTAAGTCTGTAGGAAGATATAATTTTAATTCATTTATCATTTGACTTATATTCCAATTCTAATGAATTTCTACATGGATGATTTTAATGCCTATTCTTGCTTGTCTGTAGCCTCTCATTCCAACTGTGAGGAACTGGACTCCAGATATTCACTGCCCATTTACTTAAATTGACAATTTCCTATATGCAAATGTATTTTAGAAAATTGTAGAGAACCTATATCCTATTGAGTAGTAACATTATGAACTGTAATATCTATAGGACTGCGTAAAATCCCTTTTGCTTTTAATTTCAAGGACTCAATTCACTTTGAAAGTTACCAGGTCATTGATGTATGCACTCACACCCCCATTCTGTGATATTATTTCATGGATTTGTAATACAGTTAGATTTCTTCACAGTTTTCATTATATTTTCACATCTCCTGAACTCCTAAATTGTATCTTCTTATTTATATATGTTAATTCTGAGCTGTAAAGTTCTGTGGGTTTTAACAAGTGTATAATGCCATATATCTGCCATTTTGTATCATAGAGAGTAATTTCACCACTGCAAAAAAAATGTTTCTGTTATTTTCTTGTTCAACTATCCTTCCCTTCTATATCCTTAGCATCCATTCTTCTATTTCACTCTCTCTACCGTTCCAGTTTGTCCATAACATCTTCTAAATGAAATAATGTAATGCATAGTCTTTTTAGATTGTTTTCTTTGACTTAAGATTCATCTTTGGCTTTGTGTGGCTTTATAACTCATACTTTTCACTGATAAGCAGTTTCCTATTATAAGATTATATTGCAAATTTGTGCGTTCACCAATAGAGGAAATCTTATTTGCCTTCAGTTTTTTTTTTTCCCAATAATAAAACTGCTATAATATTTCCTTTCAAAACTTTGTGGGCACATACCTTTTAAATCATTTGTATAAATACCGTAGGAACCATGATTGTTGGGTCATTTGATAGAACTGAATTCAGCTTTGTTAGAAACTGTTAAACCATCTTCCAATGTGGCTGTACAACATTACTTTGACATAAGCAATCAATCAGAATTCCTGTTCTACAGCTTGCTAGCTTGAGGGTGCCAGTGCTTTTTTTGTTGTTGTTCATTTGTTTGTTTGTTCGTTGCCATTCTATTAAGCAGGCAACAATATCTTGCTGTTTAAATTTTTATTTTCCTGTGAACATCATTTCATATGCTTAATTGTCTATGTGATCTGGCGAGGTATCTGTTAAGACATTTTGCCCTTTTTAAAATGAGGTTGTTTTTCTTTTCTTGGCTTTTCAATGTTCTTTTTAAATTTGGAATACAACTCCTTTATCCAAAATGTGTTTGCAAATGATTTTTCCTATTTTTTGGCATGTATTTTGATTCTCTTAATGGTGTCTTTGGCAGAACAGAAGTTTTCAATTTTAATGAAATCCAACAAGTAATATTTTTTATGGATTATGCTTTTGATGTTGACCATTCCAAATATTTACCAAATGCTAGGTCACCTAAAACTTCTATTTCTTTCCTATAAGCTAAACAGTTTTGAGTTTTATATTAAGGCTTATTTTAAATTATTTTCTATGAATATTAAACTTATCTGTCTAGACTTTTTTTTTTTTTTGCATGTGAAAATACCACTGTTCCAACATCATTTGTTTAAAGACTACCCTTCCTCCAGTTAATTACCTCTGTAAATCATTTGGCTATATGTGTGTGGATCTACATTTGAACTATCTATTCTGTTCCCTGTTCTATACTTTGCCAGTACCAGGATGTATTGGTTACTAGAACTATACAGATTCTAGACAAAGATTAGTCTTAGTCCTCTAAATTTCTTCATCTTTTCAGTGTCCTGTTGACTATTCAATGTTTTTGCCTATCCATATAATTTTATAATATCTTACTCAATATCTGTAAAATTACTGGCCAAGATTTTTTACTTGGATTGTGTTGATAAAGATGGAAGGGATTAAGTCTTCCAATTTATAAGTAAGAGATATTCCTGTTTGTTTAGACTTTAAGTTCTTCCATGTGTCCTTTTAGTTTTTCTACAAAAAATTGTATATTTTATTTTTGTTAAGTTTATATAGAAGAATTTCTCTTTTTAAAATAGTATTATTAATTACTTCTTGAATTTTAATTCCAATTATTCATCAGTGATATGTTGGAAAGCAGTTGACTTTTTTATATTAGCCTATGTCTCTGCACTCTTAGTGAATTCAGGATGCTATTCTTGTTGTTGGGTTTTGATGATTTTTTTAGATGTTTTTTACATAGACACATGTAATCTCTGAATGAACACAGCTTCATTTATTTCTCTGTTCCAAGAACCATTAATTGTATTTACTTTTTTCTTGTATTGTTACCCTTACCAAGGCTTCTAGCATGTTAAATAGGAATCTTAAGAGAGCATGTCCTTAGTGACATAAAATTGGCAGTCTTTTTGGGGGGGAGCATGGGGAACACTGGGGATTGAACTCAAGGGCACTGAGCCACATCCCGTGCCATATTTTGTATTTTATTCAGAGACAGAGTCTCACTGAGTTGCTTAGCTACTCACTGTTACTGAGGCTGGCTTTGAACTCAGGAGCCTCTTTTCCTGAGCTGTTGGGATTACAAGTGTGTGCCACTCCGCCCAGCGACATAGTATTCTTACTAATGTAAGACATCTTCCAAAATAACTACTAATTTGTGAATAAATTATTTCATTTGGAGAAAATTATAAACACAATTCAATTTAGTGTCAAATACAAACATTTTTAAAACTGATCTTTAAGCTGTGTTCGGTGAAATTAAATAAGGGTATGGTCATTAATATTTATTTTTATATGTAGCTTACCTGCAAGTATAAGTGTAACATTATGATTTTCAAAATTGACTATGTATAGAACCATGTTCATGAACTTATCCTAAAGCAGAGATAGATTTTTTTTAAAATAGTTATTCTTTTTTTATACCTTTATTTATTTGGATTTGGTGCTAAGGATAGAACCCAGTGCCTCAAACATGCAAGCAAGAGCTTTATCACTGAGCTACAATCCCAACTCCAGAGATAGATTTCTGATAGCTGTAAAATTTAATTTTATTTGTTAGTAATATTCCTTGTAATTTGACATTCAATAATATTTGTCTATATGTATTCTATTTACATTGACAAATTGGTCTATATTTTAATGTACTTTGAAATAATTTTCTGTTTTGAGTGTCTTCCTTTTATATAAATTATCAACGGAAAAAAATAAATAAAAAATTAGAAAGAGGAAAAATAGGATATAGGTTTAATTTTTATACATATACAGATTATTTAAATCCAGCCAATGTTGGTAAAACATTTTTTTGAAAAATAAACTGTAAAAGAAACCAATTCTTATAATTTATAACAAAGATTATTACTATGAATTTAGTAAACCTAATTTAGAAAAAGTATTATTAATTTAGAAAACCTTGTTTCTCACCTGTCTTAGTCTTTAATGGCAAAAACTCAAGTCATTTATTTATTTTGTAATTGTTCTGCTTTTAGAAATCCCTTTCTATTTGTAATCAACTATTTTCTGTAATAATAATACAGCTTTCTACTCGGTAGAAAATAGAAAAAATATTTCTAGGAGGTTTATTTCACACAATTCAAACATTTTGGGAATATTTTTTAAATTATTTTGACTGAGCTGATTTAAAAAAAAAAAGCTGCAGAGTCCTGTATGTCAGCCTGTGAATGGTTCATTGCATTTATTTTTATTTTTGTAACACTGACAAGTGATATTTTAAATTAGGTATTCTTTTGTTGATATTTTATTAAAAATCAGTGAATTTGACCATTTTCCCTTCTCCCTTATTAATGGAACAAGTTGATCATTGAGCACCAATTATGTATTTTCTACTATGTTGTCATATACATCAAAAATAAACAAAGATGTGCTCCTGATCATCAGGGGTACCATGTCTACAAGGAGAACTAGAAATGGTTTTTCGTACAGGGCAATGTATATTAAGGCTGTAGGAATTTTCTGAATGTTATGGTCCTACCCATGATGGTTAAAAAATGTTTTTGCATCCCTGTTCTCAAGTACTTTGATTAAGAGCATAAAAGGAAAATAGCTTATTTAATAATAGATGATTAACTAAAAAGAGATCTAAGTCTAAATTCAGAAATGTTGATCTTTGCCTTCAAAGTTTCATTGTATTTTTTGTCACTTGTGCAAGTTATGTCTTGTCCATCTGATATTAGTGAATTGAAGACCAGATTAATTTTTTCTCAAGTCTGCATACTGATTGATATAACTTCCCCCATATAGATAATCTGTGTAATTCCTCATACTTAGCTAAGTGGATAGATTTTGTCTTCCAATTTTGAACAAATTTCTAAAAAATTGTGTAATCACAAATAGGCATTTCACATCATCAGTTTAATCAATCAGAGAGATGGTCTCATTTTGTGTTGAAAAATCCCCATATTGACATATTCTCAATATGAAATTAAAATTATTCAATGAATCTTCTGATTATTATTCAAGATTACAAAATGAAAAAGATAAGAATACAGTATTAAGGTAGGGTGAAGGTGAAGAGTCTCTGAGCATGTATTTATTGTATGTGGGCATTGAACTGAAAACATCAAAAACTATGATTAGCAAACAAATGCTATAAAGTAACAGGTATTAAATATCTTATATTTTATGGCTTATGGGTCTTTGTCATAAATAATTCTGTCATTAGAGTGCAAAAGTAGCCACAGGTAACATGTAAATGAATAACTGTAATTATGTTTCAATAAAATTCTAAACAATGAAATTTGAATTTTACTCATTCTATGTGTCATGAAATATTTTTATCTTAATTTTTTAGTCACTTATAAATGTAAAAGTCATTCTTAGCAAAGAGGAAATACAAAAACAGACAATGAAATGCATTTCAATGGAAGCCTTAATTTTCCTACTTGTGATCTAATCCATTAAGAGTTTGACCATTACTTTACTTTGTAGCTGGTGGGAAATTATAGATACAATTTTCCACTTTGAAAGCCTAAACTATTTGCCCTTAAAGTAATCATTAATATGTTATAGGGCTTAAATTTGCCATTTAATTTTGTTTGTTTTCTCATTTTGTTTCATTATTTCTAATTTATTTTTCTTGTCTACTTGTGGCTTACTCTATCTGTAGTATTTCTGAGTATCTCTATGTATAGCATTTTGGAGATATACATTTTGGAATTATATACATATATACTTAAGATGCATAATATATTTTATTGTATATAAAATACACAAAAAATCATCATTTACTGATGTCACCATTTAACAGAGAAGCAGGAGGGGCCTTTGGGAGATCATTAATGTTAATAAGATCATCCAAATGAACAAGCCCCCATGATTAAATCCCATTGGCTTTATAAGGAGAGCAGAGGACATAAGCATGTGGACATCCTGTCTCTCACCATGGGATGATCTGCCAGAAAAAGGCCATCACCAAATGCATTCCATTAGATTGGTCCTCCAGAACCATGATCCAAAATAAACCTTTTGTCTTAAAACATGTTCAGCCTGTAGTGCTATTTTATTAGCAACAGAAAGAAGACTAGTACATCATACCTTTACCTTTTTTCAGCTATAGTATAATTATTTAAATATTTTGTACCTTCTTTGAGAACTTTATTAGCATGCTGGTTTTGCCTCAATTATCAAATGAATATATATCAGACATAATTGCACTCATTATTTATTTGTACATATATATACATAAATTCTGTTTGTTTTTTTTTCCTTCTTGATTTCCCAGTATTACTTCTGTCATAATTTGATTTGTTTAGAGAACTTTTTTTATTATTTTTTAGAGTAATTTTTTTAGTAACAAATTCTTCTATTTTACTTATCTGAGACTGATTTGGTTTTATCATTATTTTTAAAGATATTTTTATTTGGATATAGAACAGAGGGTTGACATTCCTTTTTTTTTTTTCAGAACAGAAAATATAAGGTGTTACATCCTTCTTGCCCCTATGCTTCCCACTAAGAACATCTCTTTGATACCTCTCCTTTCAATGTTGGCCCCTTTAAATGTCTTCTGATTCAAGTTTAGATTTCCCTTTTTGTTTTTGGTTTTGTTTTCTTTTTCCTTCACGGGAAATGAAGAACTCAAGTAGTTCCTTCACAGGAGCTAGCTTCAGGATCTGGTTTCTATTGACACTTACTAGGGTGGTTCTCCTGGTTTCTTAGTGCGGGAGTGAAATTATGGCTACCCATTAAAGCCCCTATTGGCTAAATAGCCAACTTTTATTTGTTTTTCTCTGGTGAGTGGCTTATTTAGAATTGGGTGATGGTGAAAGTACAGATTCTCCATGAGGTCCCATTTGATATCATCTCAGCACAGAGAGGAGGAGTGCTTCATCTGTTCCAAATGAATTGGGGATTCAGGCACCCAGGGAGTCATTGACCTGAGAGTGTGGGTTATGACTCATTACTAGTGAGTAATGATGAAAGTCGAAGCTCCACATGGTGTAACCTTTGAAACTATATCTGCAGACATTTATAGGTTCTGGGACTCCTCTGTAGAGTGTGGTGACAGGTAGACAGCTGGCAGAAATGAAAGTTGGATAGCATTTCTTTCCTGTGGTGTTTCTTTGGCATAGAGCAATAATTATCAAAAAAGACTTTTGTCTTTGCAGTGTTCCTTTTTGGTTTTGTTATCATGCAAGAGCAAACCTTGTGGGGACCTTTCATTGTTCATATGTTTTTCCCTAAAGTCACTGGTGTTTCCAGCTTGTCAGCTTTTCTAGCATCCTGTAAAGAAAATATGATGAAAAGAAATACACAGGAAACTCATTTTTTTTTTCCGTCAGTTCAAGGAGTCAAAGCCTTTCTATCCTCTTCTCTCTACGTTTCACTTTCTTTTTAAGTTTCTTTTACATTAAGCTCTGAGGGTAGAATGGGGAGAGGTACTGCTGCTTCATCTCTCCAGAAGTTCTGGTCATATCAAGCACATTAAACATGATGATGGTGTTATTGAACTTCAACTTTACAGAGATAACTCTTTCGTGAGGACAAATTTGTAGCAAATACTAAACAACAACAACAAAAAAAATGAAAAAAAAATTAACATGTTATTTATTCATAACCAATTATTTGATAAAAAATCTGTTTAAAATTTACAATATTCATGATGACCATCAGAGCTTTTTCCCCCATATATTAAAGATTCTGTGGTTCTGAAGATTTTGTTCTCATTTACTATAATCAAATTAACATTTTAACATATAAAATGAGAACCACAACACAAAATATGGGAAATTTAAAGGAAAAAAAATATGTTTTAATCAATGGTAATAAGATTCATGATAGAATTATAATAATATATTTATAGTAGCTACATTGCAAACTATATTCAGGGTGATTTATGAATAATAAAGAATAAGGTGATACAGTAAGAAACACTGGTAATTTCAGAGTCCCATGTTTCCACACTAGAAAAACATTAGACAAAAAGACAGGGTTTAATGATAATAATTCTTCATGTGAGTGGTTTAAGTGGTAAAACTATTACTTTCCTCTTCCTATTAAAACTGGATTATTTTAGAAAGAAACCCATCTGATAAAGAGGAAAATTTTAAAAATCAAATTGACATGTAAACATCAATATTAATTGCTTATACACTTATATAAACACATTGTACATATATATAATTTTATGGTATTGACAAAATTGCACCAAATCCAATTCCTTAGTGTTCAATATCGAAACAGATACAGATACACAATGTAGAAGGAACATACAGACACATGTTTCTTATTAACAACACAAACACCTTTTGTATTTTCATTCATCAAATATGTGTTGGGTGTCTGTTATGTTCTTCTTAAATTAAATATAAACCTCTGAGTTTCATAGAAAGAGTATTGCTTTATTTTATTCAACATTATTTATCAATCAAAGGCAACTTGGATTTCAGAATCTCTGATTGCTTACTTTATTTTTTTTAATTGTTTATAGTATTGCTTTTGATAGGAAAGAAGAACACTGATTTCACCTCTGGAAAAAATTAAGCTCAATAGAAAAAAAAATAAGTTTTTTTTTTTAGCATATCTCAACTAAGTAACTTCCATGAATAAGAAATCTCAAACCTAAGTGCTAATAATTCTGAGGAACATTTATAGCCTTACTTTTATTATAGATTCAGCACTTGACTTTTAACAAATTCCTCCAGGTCTTAATTGTCTTTATAAAATTGTGTTTTATAATATTTAATTGTAAAAGTTTTATAAATACAAGAAATAGCTTGTATATACTTCTCATTATTATTTTTTATACTAAATACATGATGATAATATAATATTATCAACATATACTTACTAACACTTAACCCTAAAACAGGCACTGTACTAAATGCTTTTAAGTGCACAATCTCAGTAACAATTTAAAGATTATCTTTGGGAAGTTGCTCAAAATTCAGCTATCAGATGTAAGAGAAGTATTCAAAACACACAGTATCTCTAAAATGTGTGCACTTAATCCTCATTACACTATGTTGAATTTAGATATGATTAAATCTTCTTTCAAAACTGTTGTGCTGATGAATAGATTGAAAAAGTGTTATCCAAATCACAGAATAATTGTATTAATATGAAATGTTTGATATTTTGACAAAAGTAAAATTGCTTTAACATAAGAAAATCATTATACTAATATTGGAAAAATAATACTTTGGCTGATGTTTGGACAAAATAGAATATACTTCTCCAAGAATGGTTTAAATAACATGTCTTTTAGGTTGAGGAAACTCATACATAGTTTATGAATAACATATTTACAAAAATCAGTCATGAGCTGGGCATGATTTTGCATGCCTGTAATCCCAGTGGCTCAGGAGGCTGAGGCAGGAAGATTACAAATTGAAAGCCAGCCTCAGCAAAAAGAGAGGCACTAAGCAACTCAGTGATACTCTGTCTCTAAATAAAATACAAAAAGGGGTTGGGGATGCTCAATGGTAAAATACCCCTGAGCTCAATCCCCCGTACAAAAAAAAAAAATCAATTAGGATCTTCATAGATTTTGCTGAACCTGTAAAGTATGTAAGTTGTTACCACATTAAACAACCTCTTTAAGGCGTTTGTGGAAATTCTATTCTAAAAAGATTAAAAGAATATTTATAACATAGTACAATATTTATTATTTTTAAAATTGGTCATTGTCACACAGTAGATTGCTTATATTAAATTTTTACTGTGAATATTACATCCAGTAAAATATTCAGGATAATCTAATTGAACCTGCTATAGACAGTAACAACACTAGGCTTGGCTTCATCTGTATAACAGCAGTAGCATCTCTAGCTTCACTCAGTTGTTTTCATCTGTATATGCATAAGATTTATCACAAGTAGGTGAAGTGTATACAAATGTGGAATAAAATGCTGAAAACTTTTTCACAAGTAAGGAAGAAACACGTTGTATTTTAAAATACTTCTCATATACAAACTTGAATCTGATTTTTTTTTTTACTTTTCCTGTAGCTGGTTTAAAGAGAAATAATGATCATTGTGTTATATGACAAGATAAGTTTTGCAGGTGTAATTAAGGTCTCTAATCACATGTCTGACTTAGTCAAAGGAGTGATTATCTTGGAATGACAGGACTGAAACAGGTTGGCCCTTTAAAAGAAGGACTGGAGCCCTCAGGGGTTCAGATATGTTCTCTTATTGGCCTCAAATTGGTGAGGTGTTTTGTGAAAAGTATCTGTGACAGGAGAACATGAAAGGGCAAGGAGTTGAGGGAGACCCTGAAGCTAAGATTGGTCCCTAGGTAAAATTAGCAAGAAAATGGGAACTCAGCCATCCAGCTATAAGAAACTAAACTCTGCTAGCTGCCATTTGAGCTTGAAAGAAGAGTTTGGGCTCTGGGAGGGATGCAGCATGGCAACCACTTTGATTGTATCCTTTTGAGACTTAAGTGAAGGACTCAATGAAATCATGTGCAGATTCCTGATTCACAAAAACTGGAAGATAATACACATGTGGTCTATTATTTTTTTTTCTTTTTTGATATTGGGGATTGAACTCAGGGTTACTCAACCATTGAGCCACATCCCCCGCCCTATTTTGTATTTTATTTAGAGATGGGGTTTCACTGAGTTGCTTAGCACCTCGCCATTGCTGAAGTTGGCTTTGAACTCTGGAGCCTCATGCCTCAGTCTCCTGAGCCTCTGGGATTATAGGCATGCACCATTGCACCTGGCCCACATGTGGACTTTTATGTTATTTAGTATTTTTGGTAATTTGATATGTACCCATAGATAATTTATCTACACTAACCCTCAGAGTGATCTCTAAACTCTAGCTATGAAATTAACCTTGGCTTTTTCTATTATTTTTATTATAGTAATCTTTTTATTACATTTTTTGATTCAAATCATATATATCATCTTTTCAAAAAATAACGAAATTACCTTTTCAAGAATATATTTCATACACAAGTGCCTGTATATTCCCATCTGTGGGGAAAAAATGTTCTTTTCAATTAGACATATGCATAATTTGAATAAATCATTTACCAGTTTTTAATCTCAATCAGGCTCAACTTATTGATATTTCACTCACTGAGGCATATTTAATAGTGGAACCTTAAAATTTCAACTCAGTTTAAAAAAATAAATGTTGTTAACTCATATTTACAAAGTACATTAATGTAATACCTAAAAAGCTGAAAAATATGCAACCATGCACAATAATAACTGCTTGAGGAAATAAATAATTATAAAAATGAATTTTAATTTGCTATTCTTTGTAAAATAGATACAGTAATTTTTTTAACAAAAGCAAATATGTTGCTATCTCTGATAGTCATTGCATTTGCTTATAAAGGTTACCTGGCCAGTATTCAGGTTTTCTGGCTTGAGAGTGTTAACCAGATAGATATTGATTCTATTTGCAAAGCACCTGTCAATGTGCTCCTAGAGATGCCTAAATTATTACCTGCTCACAGAGATCTTACAATCTTTTAACTCAACAGGAATTAGTGTCTTCCTTTCTCAGAAATGGTTAACTCCAGATTCAACACATTTCTTAGTAAAGATAGATAATTCTGAGAATAAATCTATAACATGGATTTTATCTTTTTTTTTACATATTTCACATTGTGGGAAATCATAACACTTCAAATGAAGTAATTAGTCTCCTTATGCTTTTACTCTGATTATTCTGTATCACTAAAAAGGAATGGAATGTCCTATTCCTAATGTCTTGCTGATATTTTTTAATTATTCAATTCATTCATTCAATGTACTAGACCTGTTGCACCCATTGGTCCTGTATTTATCACCATGAATCTAAAAGGTGGGCATGAACCTCAAATTGAGACTAAAGTTTAGCCACCTACCTTGAGGTACTGCTAACAATGGTGGAGACGCTAACCATGTTCTGAGTCCGTTTTTCTTCCTCTGTTGAAATCATTCTGTCATGTCTATGACTGTCTCAGCAGCAGCAACTAAATAAATTGTTTTCCTCTTCTTGACTTCCTCAAAGATCATCCTACATCTCATTGCCTCTCAACATCCTATTCTGATGTTACATTTAATAAAGAGAGGAAGCAACATGAAAAAAATGCGGCTTTTGTTCTAAAGTTGGTAAAAAGACTGAACATGAAGGCCAAGTTATCATTTTTATTCTTTCATTGACTAGGCAATATTTTTATCTGACTCAAGACACTATTTGAAACTTAAAGTGATTTCAGGGCACTTTATGGCTCATAATGCAAAGTAAAATCACGATCCTGTTAGAATTTTCATCTGAGAGAAGTTTATGCTCAATGAATAACTGCTGAGGGGATGGTAGAATATGATAAGTTGTTCTTTCACTAAACAAAAGTTTCAGCATTTTCTTAACCTATGTCTATTTGCTTTTCATGCTGTTCTATAATCTTGCTTAAATGGATTTAGCCTCTATATTTAACTATTTTGGTGACAGAAAAATCAATGCAAACTGGCTTAAGTAACAAGGGAATTTATTGACTCGTGTAAGCACAAACCTAAATGATGGCACTGGCTCCTGGTTTCTTTCTACTTCCTTCAATTGTGTTTTCTTTACACTGCAGCTCTGCATAATGGCAAGCAATGTGGATACCTAGGTGGTCAAAATCCAGTGCAATGGAGGTCTTTTCTTTAGGTGGTCTGAAAAAAGCTTAAAATGAATGTTAATTGGACCAGATTGATTTAGATTATGTGTTCACCCTAAATAAATCAGATGGCCAGGAAATGTTACTTCAGAATGAATTTATGCCTGGATTACCTGCTACACACTTGTCCCTGGAAGAAAGCCTTAGTCTCAAGTCATGTTGATGGAGAGTAGGAGAAAGATGAAATAGCAAGTGAAAAGTAGTTATGGAAAGAAAGAGAAACTGATATTGAGGAAGCAAATAATAACTGTCCCCTAAGACAGATTTTTGTGAAAGTTCTATTCCCCAGGATTTATTTATTTATGAAATTTCCCAGTTATATGGTAGAGTTAAGCAACCAATTCATATATGTTAAGCCTTGTTGCTGTCTAACCACAGTCTTTGTTCTTCCTCTCTCTATATTAGCTTCTTACCTCTTTGACTATTATCCACCATCTGCAGGTGTTTAGCCCTGGGTTATAATAAGCATCCTTCAGAGACCAACTGTGTTCCACAAGCTCAATGACAGCCTTTCTCCCTTGCCCCATTGTCAAAGGTGGATTCAATTTTTGCTCATAAATATTTCAAGAACTGAGATGTAATGTCTAAATCAGTAAAAGGAATAGCTAAAAGTGATTTTTCCATCTGTGTATATTTTACTTGATGTTACATTTCTGAGATTTTTCCCATTAAGGCTCCAGAACTACAATTTTTTTTCTAGAATTTCTTTGTCAGAACATTCAGTGGGTCTGAAAGGCTGAACTGCAATGATTAAGTCACATAATGACCTTCAATTCCATAGCCATTTGCTTCCACTTGTGCATTTAAATTTGTAGCAGAAATCTAAATGTTTAGCTTAATTGCCCTACTATGAAATAGAGAGATTTATGAAAGGATGCTAACAGCCTGTCCCAGTGCCATCATTGAAAAGGCTCACTGGGTATTCAATAATAGGAAGGGAAAAAGGCGTAAGTATAAAGAGGCAAAAATTACATTTAAATCAACATGGCAAAAGGTTTCCACAGTACAAAGAAAAATTAAATCAAACGGTAGGGATCTTTTGAATTCAGGCCTTTAAGAAAATGGGCAAGATGCAGTTTTCTTTATTTGTCAGACAAGTGACACAGTTAATAAGTGCTAATTGCCCAGGATTGGCTTCTCAGTTATGTCAGTTAATTAAAACCCATTTTAATATATACTGACCAAATCCCGCTATGTGGTGGGTAGCAGAAAAATGAAAGGTACAAACAGTGGGTCCCTCTCTTATGTGAAAAAAGAAATCAATACTGATTTAGTTGGAGCAGAATTGAGTCATTTTGTCTGCAGTCTTTTAATCTGCAAGGCCCCCTGGCCATCAGTGTGGGAAAACATTCACGGAACGAATGCATTTAGCAAGAGTAATCATCATCATCGTGAAGTGCTTATCAGAAATGAAGACAAAATGCAATTAGGGTAGATTTACAGTTGGACCAATAATTACCACTCAGATGTTTCAGCTGAATGGAAAATACATGATTCCAAACCATGACATTTGTGTTCGATTGCTTTCTCCTCCTTTCTCTTGTGATCTCTAACCCTCCTCCATTTTCTTTTCGTTTTTTTTTTTATCATTTATAAAATATGTCAGTCATGATGTAGCACAGCTGAATAATTGTCATAGAGTCAAATGCTTGCAGATGGTTAATGGAAACAGAAAATTAAATGAACAGCAGTAAAGAAACTCATACAAAATTAAAGAACTCTATTGCAAATTTAAAGGGTCATTTGGTTTCATCAAAAATCAAATAATATGAATATGTTATCCTCTGCATGAAAGAGACTATGTTAAATTGTTTTGAGAGCTGAAAAATGAGCAATCAATGATGTGCTAATGAAATTTGTGAAAAAATCATGCACTATTGAAATATACCGTAAATTGTCATTTAGTCTCTGCAGAAGCAAGCCTACTTTAAGGGATCAATTTTTGTTTCTGTTTTCATTTTTTACTTGAACTTATTGTTTACTTAAGTCATTGATTTGATGATAGAACTTCAAACAAGTTAATACTGTTAGTAAAAAGAAATAAGAGTAGGATTAAACTAAGCAGACTTCTCTGAGCTTCAAATAAATATATAAATAAACTAGTTACCTTTTTGAAAGTATATTATCTGATTTTTTTCCTCATATGACAGAAACCTAACAATTCATAACACATTCATAATATGTCCAAAGAACAGAATCAATGGCTCAAAGACCTGGAAGGAATTAAGATGATTTAGGACAACTAATCTTTCATCTAACTGGCATTTTTGAAATATATAATTGATAAAACTTTTGTGAAAAGCAAAGATTTCTTTCTGGTGAAGCATTATGCATTATGTTGTATGGTGTCATACAGAAGTGGATTTCAGTTACAGATTCTTTAAAAATAGATCAAGATTACAAAGCATTACATTCTTTATTCATTTTTTTTTTTATTTTTCATTATCCTCACATTCTCTAGGAAACCCAGAAGTCAATATGAAATGTCTTTTGTCCATCATAGAAATGACTTTCTTCTTTGGACTGCTCTTGTCAAATGGGAAGAAAAATAAAGGCATATAATTGAGTGTTCGTTAAAAATAACTTAAGACATTTGTGACATTGCCATGACTGACTATCTAATGGATGGATATTTTTAATGACTAACAAAATCTTAGAGGGTGTTTGAAAGTGAGTCAGTTTTTCACTTTGAAAAACAAGGCTGCAAAATAAATATTCCTAAAAGAACATTTTTAGAAAGGTTAGAATAGAACATTTTTGATAAATCCCTTAAGATGAATCATAGTCTTTTCAAATGCAAAATAAAATGTATCCAATCTTGCATTAATGAGAAGGAAAATATTGTAAGCATGTATTTTTTTCTTTTCAATGACTCTTGATGGTTTAAACCATTAAACACATATCTGATTTTTTTTTTTATTTTTGAGCTCAAATTCTGAATTGTCAATAGATTATATACAAAATTGATGAAGAGGTGAAAATATTGATCCAATTTTCATTTGACTAATACAAAATCCATTATTTTAAATCATATATAACAAAATTAATGTTTGTTATTTCATGTTATAGTAAGATAGGAATAAAATAGCTCAATAATTTTGAATAGTTTGCATAATTTATATATGTTTAATTTTAATGAATTAATGCAGCGTTCTGTGTATTTTTCATATGTAACTCCAATTAATGTTTCTGCACTTCTGGAAACTAAAGGTTTTTAATATACCCATCTTTACATAATATAGTTTGCACTCGAAATCCAGCCATCTTAATACTAAATATGTACACATTTTCCACATAGTATAACAAAGAACCTAACAAGTGTGTCCTTTGCCAAAACATCACCAACAAACAAAATTTGTAGGACGGACGACATTATTAACCCTACTAGATATACTCTAAGATTTTCAAATTTACTCTTGAATAATTTTCTTTTACTCTTGAATAACTTTCAACATATTTATGGTGTTAAATATAGTTAAAGAAGCAAACATTTTTATTTTGATTTATTAAACTTCAATTTCAAAGATAGATGTGGTGGTTCATGCCTATAATTCCAGCTACTCAGGAAACTGAGGTAGGAGAATTGCAAGTTTGAGGGTATCCACCCCAACTTAGTGAGTCCTTTCTCAAAATAACAAATGAAAATGGCTGGTAATGTAGCTTGGTGATAGAGCACCCCTGGGTTTAATCCCTAGTAACACAAAACAAAAAATAAGTAAATAAATATTAATAAATTGCAATTTTTACAAACATCCTAGCCCTACTGAAATTGGGCATTAGTAGTTCAGTACAGTGTAAAAGTACAGTTACCATTCATTCATATAAGCTACAGTTCATTGGTGTGCCTCAAACAATATATATCTGAAAAACATGTTCCATTTTTGATAAGTATATTCCTTAAATCAATAATATTATCAAAGTTGCATGTCTGAGAAATACCTATAATTCATTTGCATGGTATTTAGAGCATACTTAGGGTTTAGAATGGCACTGGAAGCTAAGAAAAATGATGCCTCAGCAGTTTGAGATTCTATGGTTAAGACAAGTTTAAGAAACATGAAATGAAGTACCAAATACATGTTGTATTTTCAAGAGTTGTCGTGATTTTAAGAGGATGCAAGAAGATTATAGTGGGTGGTTAGGTTACCCTACCTAGGTGTACCTGCAAAACCAGGGCATTCCTTACTCCACCTGCCAGGAGTATATGCCACTGACTGATCACTGCTGAATATCTTCTCTCAAATTAGCCTTCCCTAACAGAACTAACTGGCTGTCTTTGCAAGGAAATGCGTTTATCCTCACGTCAGCGTTTGATATCGGTACAAAAACCCAACATCATTGCCTAATTCCAGAAAACTCTACAAGACCATACTAGCTTCACTGCTCCCCATAGGTACAGATGAAGCTATTATTATTACTACAATAATTTGCTCAATCATGCTTCCATTATTTTCACATGGCGGTAACTTTTGAGAGCAAGCTTCAATAAACTTTTTGGCTTATGGATCTCTGTCTCAGAGACCAGTTCCTAATAACCCAAGAATCTTTCATTTGAATTCAAATGATAGGCAGTTTTTTGATGAGTAGAGAGGTGAAAGGAAAGTAATCATAGCCTGGTGTGTCCTGGATCAACACAAACAAAGGTGAAAAAGTTGAAGTGAATTGTTAGGTTTGTCAGAGGGTAAAGAGACTCTGGTCTGACAATCTCAGGTATTTTTAGGGAATTATCTGAAATGAGAATGGAGATGATAGGTGGCAGTAGAATATGAAAGGCATTAAATGCCATGTGAAGGATTTGGATTTTATTGAGCAGATATTTGTGAGTCACTCTAAGACTTGAATGCAAATGCACTGTTTAAGGTAGCTTTGATATAGCAAAGATATGCAGTATGGAAGAGAATCAAGAATGACACCACAAATCCATTTCTTAGAAATAAAGGTCTATGAAATTGGTAATAGAAAGGGTGGAAAAAAATCTTTTCCTTCATCCCTCTCTTTCTCCCTTTGAAAAAGGAATAAACTTCATATATGCCTTGTAAATAAGCACTTGTGAGGTATGAAGAGGTCTTTTGACCACTCCTTGTAATGAATTGTTTTGTCATAATTGCCATCAAAGAGATAAATTACTTGCTACATATTTACTTCCATTACATATTTCATGTTTCTATCTCATGGAGATATTAATAAAAATAAAACATATGAGAAGAAAGTCAAAGGAAGATTGTAATAAAAGGACCTGGATGATGATAATGAGACAAATTGAGTGGTCAGCTTCTGGTATCACTGAGAGCTAATGGTTGATTGGTTGGTTGGTTTTTGTTTGTCTCTTTGTTTATCACAAACCGAAATATTCAAATTATCTTGCCAGGAAACAAATTAAATGACAAAACACAGAATTGCAATAGTGAATTTCTATAACTGAATTATTTTTTCACTCTGTGTCATTAAGACACTTTATATTCGTCACACAATTTGTTCCCCAGGAAGCTGTTTCAATATTGTTCTTCCCAACTAGGAGTTTGAGGTTGTTATTTATATAATAAAATCCATTATGCTTTAGTGAGTTAACAAATATATTAGTAGGTTATAATTAATATCCAAAAAAATCCTAGAAACAAATTCCTAACAATCTCAAAAGTACCCTCAATTATATCACATATTTCTATTATATATTTGTACTTTCCTCAAAATTAAGAAGATGTCCAAGTGTATTATTTTACAAATATTTCTGTAGACACAGATGAGAAAACATGTAACAAGGTGAATATGACTTCAAACCACAAAATTTATTCTTCAGAACAAAGCTGACACCACATTAAAAATTTAGGTTGTACTTCGTAGATACATATATAAATACTTGTGTGTGTATGTATGTATATATATATATATGGCATTGGACCCCTTCAGAGGCCTCTTGACAAGGCCAGGATGGATCCTAGAGGCTGTGGCACAGCCAAACTGGGAAGGGAGGGAAGATAGCTATGGGCCCAGCCAGCCAAAAGATAGATTCAGGGAAAGAACCCAGGTGGTGTAGAACCTTCTAGATAGAGCTAGAGCTGCCCCATAGGAGTCTGAAGCCTCCAAAACTTTGGGAGCTTGTTCCCAGCAATCAAGCCCCCTGTGTTGTGAACACCCTGGGTCTTGTCTGGTTCCCTGATGATCCCTTCGTCTTCTCTGCTAGGCCAACAAAGGGGTTGAGGCCCGCACTCACTGTCCCATCAACAGCCAAGTACATATGTACATATATACATGTTTATGAATGTATGCATGTATATATATATATATATATGTATATATATGTATATATATGTATATATGAAGTATATATTTAGATTGTACTTCACAGATACATATATGAAATATATATATATATGTGTGTGTGTGTGTGTGTATAAGTATATGTACATATATGAAGTACATAGCCAAATTCACGGTCCTAAAGATTTTAGTGTAGTAGCACTAAATTTGAATGGCTCTTCATTTTTAGTTTAGAGTCTTAAATAATCTGATACAGACCCAACATCTAAATTTCTCCAACTGATGATGAGAAACAAGAAGTCAGAAGGGAATATTTTAAATTTCTGTAAAAAATAAAATTTTCACTTTCTTAATTTACTGATTCTAAGTATATACCAAGTTTCCTGTTTTCTAGAAAGAAATTCTACTTTATGTGATTATAAAATATTGAATCCTGACAAAAATCTCTTATTTTTTTTAAAAAATGAGCAATTATTTTCCCCCAAATTTAGAAAGGGTACATTTCTTTTTCCACAAGTCATTAACTCTTATAAACATTATCAAACAGTAAAGATATTTTTATCAGGCTTAGCATTATTTAGGCATTTAACACTAATAATATATGCTATTCCTCTTTCCCTAATTTTCTAAGTATATTTTGATTTGATTTTGTAGAGGGAAACACAGGTGATTTTTATCTAGGTTTTCTCATCTATATCTTTCTTTGTGACATTATTGTACAAACTTTCCTGTAAAAAGGGATATTATGACACCTCTTATAATATGAAAAACATTCAAAGAATTGTGACATTGCTTTTGGAAAGGTTAGTAACACTGGTACACTAACACCATTTTGGCTACCAAATTGCTCTTTGAAGATAAGATTGATTGTTGGACCTCAAGTTCGGCAATCATTGTATAAAAATCTGAAGATTTTTTCAGATCGCTCTTGAACGAGACCCTACCCAACAGAGAGGTCACAGAGGATAGAGGTGAGGAAGATAGGGGATTTGAGAGCCCTTTAGAGTCACTTGTCCCCAAGCTAGGGGAAAACGGCTAACTTCTAAGCCAAAGGAGGTAACGTTTATCAAATGGAATGGGATTATTTTCAATCTGGGTCATCTTTATTATACTACTAATGGCTCCTCTGTCATTACAAAAGTATCTATTCTAATTGGCCTGAAGCTTTCAAGGCAAATAAAATTTAAGTGAAAAATCTCAAGGAGGAAAACTTTTGTTTGATGACTTAAGATGAAGATAAAATATGATGAGATATTAATTTAAATAACATATGGGGTTATTATAGGGTATGGCAGCTTAATAACAAGAATAAATAACAGTGACAATGAAAATGATCATTCACAGAGCATGTTCTATGTTTAAGGCACCATGGGAAGCTATTTTTTTACCTTATATAAACTCATTCACCTCACTTAATATCCCAAATAGCTCGTCATCTGTTTGTTTTAACCTTACCTGAAATCCCTTCCTTAGAATCATTTATTTGAGTCATGAAACGTAGATAAGGAAGCATTTTCAAAGACACTATTAAATTTCCTAATTAATTTAAATTGTGACTCTGAAGAAGAGATTCTGTGCTAGACATGTGAGAAATACAAAGTCCATTTTTGGCTTGCCATGATCCTGCTGACAAGTAGCTGATGGAGTTATGGAAAATTGCAGAACATTTATAGACCTCGAATATGAAAACATGCTACCATTAAACAGCTTGCAGCTTAAAAGGTTTTTTTTAGACTTTTTATACATTAGAGAGCATATGGAATTCAAATAACCAATAATATATCTAAGAAGATATAATTTAAAACAGATGAGTTGACTTGAGCATTGTCGGGTGATCATAAAATAACAAAGATAGGGGAAGAGTGTTATGTCTCAATGTCCGAAAACACCTCCTATTAACTTAAGAGACTAAGCATAGTATAAATATGTGGGGAAGGATACCAGAGACAAATATCTAATAATTTCTGCCAACTTCATGGAGGAACACAATGGCAGGCATCCAATGCTATATATGCCCTGGCCACTCTGTCTGACACTTCTGTCATCTCACACAACTCCAGATTCACTCCTCCACCATCTCATTTCCCAATAAGGGGATGAATGGCTCCTAGATATAAAAATCACTTCTAGGTAATCACATTTTAGGGCAGCTACGGTGATCAATGGCTATTAAATATTATATGATTTGAAGTTACACTACTTAATGACAACAGAGCACAATTACGAAGAGTCTTGGAGTATACTTGCTTGATTTCTTCAAGGAAAGAAATGTCCATAAACATATCCTTTTTGTTTTAGTCAGCTTTATATCACTATAAAAAATACTTGAAACAATTAACTTGTAAAGAGAAAAGGTTCATTTTGGTTCATGGTTTTGGAGGACCCAGTCTATGATCAGTTGGCTCATGGATGTTGGGCCTTTGGTGAGAGAGCATATTATTATAGAAACAGGTGGCAGGAAAAAAAAAAAAAAAAAAAAACCTACCTGATGGCTAGGAAGCAAAGGAAAAAAAATCTACTGTCATGTATAACTAATTAAAATACATTTAAAAAATGAATAAAATTAAACAGGAGACCAGGATCCCATAACCCTCTACAAAAGCATGCTTTCAGTAACCTAAAATCCTCCTGTTAAACCTACATTTTAGAATTTCCACCACCTTATAGTTGCAACTTCTGAAAACCAACTTGTAACACAAGGACTCTTGGGGACATTTAAGATTGAATCTACAGCATATTTGGTGTATTCAACTTGATTTAGTCACAAATTCATATAAATTGTCCCTTTATAGTTGACATAAACTATTGTGAACCATGAAACTTTTCACAAAAGCAGGAAGTGTCAGGGGTTAAGTCACTGTATAGCAATTTCCCTAATAAAATGTTTGCAATTTCCTTAGATAGAAATTGATTTCTAAAGTGACTGCTCAGAACAGAGCAGTCTTCACATCAGTTCTTCTCTGAAGATCTCTTTTGACTCATTTTGTTCAGTCATGATATCAAGCTAATGTTAGATCTGTTAATCAGTTTTTCAGTAACAAATTTACTGAAACTTTAAATTTAGATTTCTTTACACAATAATACTGTAGTAGGTTTAAAAATGAGCCTTGAAAAATTTCTTCAAAGTACCTAAATATTGTTTATTCAGAATATAATGGATGATGTAAACAAACTTGCTTAACTTCAAGAAAAATCCTAGGGAAATACTATATTCACTGTATGTCACTAAGAAATCGAATCAACTGCAGCATAGTAGGATCCTTCAGAAAGACTATATAACAAAGTATTGTAGCAGAGGACATTAAACACAATAACTAAAAAATGAACCAAAATAAATTTCTTTAGTTTTGAGCTTTTTATAGACTTGGAGTCCAGATTTACAAGTATTTCTTCAATTTTTTTTATAATTATTATTTTTTCATAATTTCCCATGAGTAAGAAACTAAACAGCATTTGTTTGAGACAGAGAGAGAAATTAATTTTAACCTTGAATTAGCTGCTTTGGAAAGTGAAAATTGGTATGGAGTATTTGCTACTTAGATTCAAGGGGTGCAAAAATGTTTTGAATTATTTTATTACAAAGACATCATCAACACTGTTGTCCTATATAGATGAGAAAAATGTTGCATAAAAATATTTATCTTAATATTTTGAATCAACATCTAACTCCATGAAGTTTGTCATGTGTGTTTCACTTTAAGGGATCAAAGGGATTTATTTATGAATTATATAAAACTATGAAACTATCTTTAAAAACTTATCCCAGATTGTAACATTAATCTACATCTATGCAAAATTCTCCACAATGGTTACTATCCCCAATCCAACATTAATTTATTAATTTATTTATCTAAGAATGGAAAGCATAGAAGACTAGTAAATAATTTCATAATTACCTTTTAGGAAACAGAATGGGGATCTGCTTTTTGTTTGTTTTTGTTTTGTTTCTGTTTTTGTTTTTGTCTTTATTTCTCAGTAAATTATTATTTCCTGGTACTACCATGATGAGTTCCCCATGAAGAACTTTATCTTCTTCATGGTCAAGCTATTTTCTTCAGGTGAGTTGCCTCTGCCTAATTTCTATAGATAGGCATGAGTTGATAGCCATGACACTTCTGGATGAAAAAAAAAATGCATCAGGGATGAGTGGGTGACTTAAACTCATTCCATGAAATGCAAGTAGCATTGGCACTGTATACTTCAGTATACTTTTAGAAAGAAAAATCATTTTTTCCATCTGGGAGTAACAAACTGCAGTTTATGCTAAATATTTAATCATCAAATGTGAGAAAAATCAGGGGAAAAAACAACAAAATACAGGAAAGCAGAGATAGGATACAGAAAATAGATTTTTGATTAATTTGAGAACCAATGTTTAAAGCTAGGTTGAATGTTTAGGTTATTTTTGCTTGAGCTAATGTGGACTGAGTTACTATAATGTGAAAATTAAAGAATAATAACCACAATATTATACTGGTAATTGAGATGATTAAAGAATATCATTGCTGGTAATTGAGAAGATAAAAAAATATCACTTTGAAATAATTTTGAAGTATGAGGTAAAAAAAAGAAAAAAGACATTTTTCGTATGTGTGTCATTCATAGCCTCATATTATGTGGATATGATTGACTTAGCCACTCATTCTTTCCCAAATCCACATTGAATAAATTACAAATGGTCTGTCTCCAACTACATGTGCTAAATAATCAACTGGAAATCCAAAGGCCATAAATCCAAAGATAATTTCCCCAGAATTCTTTGTAGCTTGGTGTTGGTTTACAGCTGAATTTTCACTAAGTAGACATGCATCAAAATATTTGGAATGCATTCATGGGGTGGAGAGTGTGCCTAATCTTCATGCTCTCCTCATGCTGAAAAAAATTCTATTATTGCAAGAAACTTTCTTTTACTGGTGAGGATTGTGACTGAAATAACGTAGTCCTAGATGAAATAGTTTACATTACAGTCTCCAGAAAACAGCAAGGAAAATGCCATTTGAAAGATTTCAGTTGAAGCACAAGTTCCTAATTCTTCGGATTTCTAATCCTGTTAGTGGAGTTTCATTCAAAAACAATTCTGGTGTAGTGTTCTAGGAGTTATCTCCTTGTACCCACATAGTAGAGGAAACGGGCAGTTTACAGTTTCATATTAAATCTCATTATATATAAATCAGCAAAAAATGTTGTTTTATGAAGAAAAAAATAAGTATCATTTTAAGGTATAAGGAAAAAATTGAAGAAAAAAAAGGGAATGTCTGCATGAGCAATGGAGTGACAAGAGCTCTTCTGGAGACTGAGCAGTTTCCTTTGCATGAGCTTCCTTTACCTTCCAATAAACACTACAATTTAATTAAAAAAAAATTTAAAAGTCTGTCAGGGTCAAGAAAGTGGTGCAAGTGACAAAAACAGCGAGGAATGATTAAATAATAGATATCATACAACCTTTTGCACAAATAAGGAACAAGTCCCACCATATCTAACAATTTGGGGGGTTAATATAATATATTTATTCAGAATGTTCACAATTATTGATTTACCTACTATTTTGTTGGTAAAAAAATAGACTGTATTTCCAAGAATTCAGTTGTGATCATTTGAAATTTCATTGCTAGATCTGTAAATTAATGATTTACAATGTGAGCCTCAGCACAGCTCCATATGTATCATGTAAATAAAGTCTAATGTACACAAATCAATCAATCAAGGATGTCTGTTACTATTCTCATCTGTTTTTGTAGTTCTTCAGATATATGGAAAACCTTGAAAAACATAAGACACTTATGATTCAGAGTCAGCCCGGTTACATAAATATGAAATTGTAGTATAGACAAAAGTTGTATTCTATGAGCGAAATAAATGTCAAAGACACCACAAGGCAAGTTTTATAGCTACCCTAACTGTACAGCTCTGAGTTGGCTGTGATTGTAGAGCAAAAATTCAAATCTCTGCTGTGATGAGTAGCAAAGAATTTCTGTATTTTTCCACTGTTGCTTTCATGTTATTAAGAAGAATTCAGCGCCTAAGGAAGTAGCTCAGTGGTAGAATGCTTGTGTGAGATCCTGTATTCAATCCCCAGGATAGTTAGAAAGAATTTATAAGTAGTGTTTTAGTATGTAAATTATGGGTATACTTAATTTATTAATTGATTTATTTTTTGTACTGGAGATTGAACCCAGGAGTGCTTTACCACTGAGCCAGACCCCCAATCTTTTTTTTTTTATGTTTTATTTTGAGCCAGAATCTCACTATTTTCCTTAAGCACTACAAGTGGCTAAGTCTGGTCTCAAACTTGCCCTTTTCCTGCCTCAGCCTCTGAAGTTACTGAGATTACTGGTGGGCACCACAATTCCCTGCTAATTTATGGGTTTAAAGGTAGATCCTGAGGAGAACATGCCATGTATGAATTAAAGCTTTATCTAAAATAGTTGAGTTTTTCTGCATTTAACAGTTTTAAATATTTGTGAAGGAGCAAGGGAGGCAAAGTGAAGGTACTGGGAACTGAAAATGATCAAAATATATTGTTAAATTGTATAAATGTGAATATGTAACAAAAAATTCCAATACTATATATAATGCACCAATAAAAACTAAAATTTAAATAAAAATTTAAAACTTTTTTTGAGGGCCAAAAAGTGACACGCGGAAGAAAGACAGTTGAGGAATGATTACATAATCAGATGCCATGCAGTGTAGAGCACTTGCCTAGTGTGCAGGAGGCCTTTGGTTTAAGCCTCAGCTCTACAAAATAATCAAAGGGGAGGGGGGATCTCTAACCAGAGCTAATCTATAAATTACCTAGTTGACTAACTGTAGGTTAATTATTAATACTAAGTAGGCTCATTCTATGCATCATTCACTTGAATTATAAATCTCCATGGGAAAGAGACTAATCCAACCAAAAAAAATCAGAATATTTGTTAATCACTGAGATTAAGAATTCAGACTTTCAATCAAAATAATAGCACTTCTTGAAAATGAGTCATTATAGTTTTATTTTAAAAAAAAATCAATAATACAAATGACAACCACTAAAGAATGACCAAAAAAAAAAAAAAAGTTACTAAAAGTTTCAGTTTCCAGAAACAGACCTGATCATGCATATATAATTTTAGGTAAAAAAAATATTTTACGTTTTCATAAATCTTTTGACAAAAGCAAGAATTTTTATTTTTTATTTTTGCTTATTTTAGTTTTTCTTTATTTTTCCTTAAAAATTATGTGAAATTCAACTAAGTAATCTTTACTTAATAAATGTTTATTTCAATTTAATGTCTTTTCAAAGATTTTCCATAATTTGCCTGTTACTATTTGAGACTTTATAACTTAAATATTATAATTTATTTTATAACTAATTTTAAATATAGGTGTACTGATATACATCTTTACATCTTGTAGTCATGTATATTACATATATCCTCTGTATATATACATATCACATGTAAGATATTTTGAGCTATATAGGTCAGAAGTTTATGTGAAATTTGAGTATATGTCTTTGTGATTTCAATTTACAGACACTACAATGAAGTGAGAATAAGGAATTATTTAGTATAGAAACAACTATGGTGAATACCTGAAAAACAAAAATTACTCACATATGAATCCTACAAAAAACAACAACAACACAACAACAACAACAAAAAAAACAGGAGTAAAACAAATGAATAAAAAAATGAAGATTTAATAAATAAATGCAAGAATATGTAACATGAAAATCTAATGTACACAAGAGTGTGTGGGGATAAGTGAAATGTTTTGATGTGTAACTTAACATACAATTTGAATTTTAATTTAGAAATAGCACCTCCATTTTGAAAATATAATCTATATAATGATCATATTGTGTTTTCTTAAGATCACTTTGGTGGCAATATGGGTGATGAATTAGAGGGAGAGATAAATAGAATTTAATATATTATTGTAAATATTTCCTACTGATTATGTTTTCAACTATAAAGTGTGAATATGGGACAGAGATATAGGAAGACCATTTTTGATGACCATTATAAATTGCTTACAATGACATATTAAATGTTGGAATTGGAAGAGAAGATAAAGGAAGAATAACTCTTGATTTTGTGTTTTTGTTGTTTACTTGAGCTACAAGTCAAATGAAAAGTCATATAAGCACAGCATTTGCATGATATGAAGCAGGTATGAAAACTGCAAAGGGAGTTTAAAAATCTTCTTTGAGAATGGAAGTGAATATGAGGCAGAGACTCAAGAATGGAGCTCAAGGTACAGTGTGATAGTGAAGATGTAGATTTGAGTGATACCCAATGCCGGGAAAATTTATAGGATCATCTATGCAAAGCAAGCATAGTGAAAGTGCAAATGGACAAAAGAAAAATTCTGATAAATAGATATATTTTAAGAAGTGTGAAAGTTAATCACTCATTAATTTATCATTTATATAGCAAATGTTTAATGACACCATTTTACTGGCAAGCATGAGCACATAAAAGAGCTGAAAATTTTCACATTCCTACTTTTCATAGAGTTTATACCAGATCTGGATATTGTAAATATAAATTATCAGACAATCTAATAAAACATGACAACTGTGATATGAGGTGAAGAATAGTTATCATGGTGACTGTAGGTTTAATTGGGGTGTTTGACCTAACTAGGTAGGTTAGATAACTTCAAGAAAATAAACAGCATTTAATAGGAATTTGAGATATGTAATATATGACTAGGTAGAAAAGATGTTTAAACACTCAAAAATAAAGATGTTACAAACAATGTTAATAATTTTAGTTTTATCCCAAAGGAAGTGGGAAACTACTGAATTTTGTTGAGGGGCTGGGAGGTAAGGACAGAGAATAGGCAAGAAGATTAAATTATCATATTGAAAAATTAATTATGGCTGCAGTAAGGAGACTGGGATGGGCTACAATGAACATGAAATTTTAAAGCTTATACAAAAAGGAAGGAAAGGGAAACAGGCATGTTGACCAGAGTTGTGATGAAGCAGATGGAGAAAAGTATACAATTTCAGAAAATTCCAGGTAAAATAGAAGTAAATTGCAATTGATGGGGAAAAAAAAAAGAGCTAAAGTCTGATCCCAAGTAGTCTAGTGGCACAATTCAATAATGTAACATGGAAATAAAAACATATTTAGGAACTGTTATGGTTTAGATAGATATTAGGTGTTGCCTAAAATCTCATACGTAAAACAATTCAAGAAGGTTTGGAGGAGAAATGTTTGAGTTATGACAGTTTTAACCCAATCAGTGAGTTAATCCCTTGAAGAGATCAATTGAGTAATAACTGAAGGCAGGTAAGATGTCATCAGAAGATGTGTGTCATTGGAAGTGTGCCTTTACAGTATGTATTTTATATATGGCAAGTTGAGTCTCTCTCTGCTTTCTGACATCATGTGAGCCTATTACCTCTGTTTCTCCCTTCCATCATGATGTTCTGCCTCACTTTGAGCCCCAAGAAATGGAACCAGCTGTCTATGGACTGAGACCTCTGAACCCATGAGCCCCTAAATAATATTTTCCTCCTCTACGATTGTGCTGGTCAGGACTTTTAGTCACAGTAACATAAAAGCTGACTAAAACAGGAGCACAATCAACTTGTTTTTGAAATATTGAAGTCATGACATTTTAAGTGTTTTAAGGGTCAGTGAATTACATGCAAAGATCTATATCTCAGAATACAGGTTTGACTAGAGATAAGCAAATAAATAGTCATTTTCTAAAATGGAAATCATGGGCCTATAGAGTTATGAAAGCAAAAGCAACTAATAAATTAGAAAAGGATATAAAGTGCATAGTCATTAATACCTATGTTGACTCCTGGGGAAAAAAGACATAACTTGAAATATCAAGGAAAGAATCAAGAAAGGATAGAGAGTTTCAGAGAGGAGATTTTTCAGGAAAAAAAAAAAAGAAATGTAAAACAATGCTCTTATATTTATTGTCATAAGATAGTTTTATTTTGGGAAAAATCTATTATATTTAGCATGCTGGAAATTTGTTTCAACTTTGTCATCACTAGTTTTAGTATAGTGAAGAGAGTAGAACTCAGATCTTAAATAATTGAGAAGCATATGTGATGAGGAAGGCTACTCTCAGAGGCAATGCAATGTGAGCTGTAATAGGAAGAAATATGTACTCTTACAGATAATGGGTAGAAAGACACCTAGAAGAACCTTTGTAGGCAGAAATGCCTCTGTAGGTGGGAAATAGCCAATGTTAAGAAAAAATATTTGATTTTCTTTTTATTTTAGCATGAAAGTGCTGTGGGATATTTGCTGATAAAAATGCACTGTCAAGTGAGAGACTAGAGACGAAAGCAAGTGAACAGTATTGGTTCAATAATCCACTGACAGTAAAAAAAAAAAAAAAAAGGGACCTGGTATAAGTAGTTAAGAAGTAAACAGAATGTGGTTTTTATTTTAGATCAGTACTTGAATATTATTTTTTTAAGATAGAAGAGAGAAAGAATTTTTAATATTTATTTTTTAGTTTTCAGCGAACACAACATCTTTATTT
This sequence comes from Marmota marmota marmota, assembly GCF_001458135.2. Classification (NCBI taxonomy): domain Eukaryota; kingdom Metazoa; phylum Chordata; class Mammalia; order Rodentia; family Sciuridae; genus Marmota; species Marmota marmota. The sequence continues at coordinate 62,221,894 of NW_026000026.1, read as the reverse complement.
GTATGTGGTGCTGAGGATCGAACCCGGGCCGCACGCATGCCAGGCGAGCATGCTACCGCTTGAGCCACATCCCCAGCCCCCAGTACTTGAATATTAAAATCTACATAGAAGAAAAACCACAGGTAAGAAGATGGCCGCTGCGCATGGGGGTTGCTGAAGTGCTGAGCGTGGTGCTCAGAGCAGCGGCTTTAATCGAGATTTCGCATAGCGTGTAAGAACCCCTTTCACTGTTAATCTGTAGCGGACCACTTTGCCAAGCAGCAGGAAGAACAAAGAGATCGAAAAAGAGACGCTTGGCTCCTGGACGCCGCGGGCGCTTTGCTCCCATCTGCTTCCTCTTTCGCTTCGCTCCGGGCAGAAAAGGTGAACATGTAATCAGCAGTTGATTGTAAGTACCCTAGGTGTGGTGAGCCGTTCTAATTAGACCATGGCCGCCATTAGAAGATGGCGCCGGCTTCCACTGTGGCCTGTGATAAACAGCTCCTAATATGGAGAATTGGCACGCAATCCCTTACCACCCTATGAGAAAGGTCCACGTGGCAGCTTAAGATTGGTATGCTGGAGGCTTTATTAGGCTGTGCTTGGGCGCTCGGCGACGGGGTCACTAGAAGATGAAACATGAATCAAGGCCTGAATAAACTGCTGAAGGAAGAATCCTGTGTTGTGTTTTCCCTTGCCGGCGAGGGGTTGCGGCACCTAGGCAAAGAAAGCAGTGCACCCTGCCTTTTTTTTTTTGAATATTTTTTATACAGGGAGAGTTTGTGGATTGGGATCTTTGGCTGGGCTGCGGTTTCTGTGCCAAAAATCCACTCTGCGGGAGCCGCCATTTGCTTTCTGCCGGCTGTCTTGATGGCTATGGCTACATTGTCCGGCAGCCGCACCTAGAGGTTGGAGCTGGG
>NW_026000026.1:62216561-62219810 GCF_001458135.2 Marmota marmota marmota | reverse complement strand
AAAACAAATACCAAATGTCTTCTTTGATATAATGAGAGCAACTAAGAACAAAGCAGGGAGGAAGAGCAGGAAGAAAAGATTAACATTAAAACAGATACATGAGGTGGGAGGGAAAGGGAGAGAAAAGGGAAATTGCATGGTAATGGAGGGAGATCCTCATTGTTATACAAAATTACATATAAGAGGTTGTGAGGGGAATGGGAAAATAAACAAGGAGAGAAATGAATTACAGTAGATGAGGTAGAGAGAGAAGATGGGAGGGGAGGGGAGGGGAGATAGTAGAGGATAGGAAAGGTAGCAGAATACAACAGTTACTAATAGGGCATTATGTAAAAATGTAGATGTGTAACTGACGTGATTCTGCAATCTGTATTTGGGGTAAAATTGGGAGTTCAAAACCCACCTGAATCAAATGTATGAAATATGATATGTCAAGAGCTTTGTAATGTTTTGAACAACCAATAAAAAAAAAAATAAAATAAAATCTACATAGAATATAAGCAGTAAAACATTGTATACAACATAAAGTTCATTAGGAAATCTCATAGCAATCTGATCACCTCATACATATGGGGCTTGTGAGAACAGAGAAAGACTGAAGGAATACCACATCCAAATCTTCATACTTAAGCACATTTGAGGACTTAAGATTGTTAACTGCAATTGTGGGTATAATCTTACAGTATTTCCAACATTGTTGTTTTATTTATCTTTATTACACATTCATTCTCCTTTTTTACTCTCTCTTTATTAGCCAATTTATGATTGCATTCAAGTAAATTAAATTGGCTTTGTGTATTTTGTTATTCAAGACATTTTATATGATTGAATTATGAAAAAGCATCTGATATTGTTCTGGACCTAGAGACAGGAAAGCAATCTGCTTGACTTTGACTGACAATTGTGTTTTGTGATTAGGGATCAAGGTGGGATGGTAACCTCTGGTCTTTGGACTTACCTGTCTTTCTGTGCAATTTCTCCCCTATGAACAATAAGCTTGGCTATGTATAAATTAAGGTGAGATGTAAGGACTTCAGTGTTCTAGACCTGCCATGCCTGGAATAGTCTCCTGCCCTATTCCTGGGGGCTACATAGAAAAGACTTTTTGGCCATTTTCTCCTTGATGTAATTTCTATAAATAGAGTTTGGAAATATGTGAAATACTGGTGACCTGGCCTATCTGTTGAGATACCCCAACCCCATTGCAAACTGTAAAAAGAGGTTGCCCTGTTCTCTAAGATTACCTGTCCCATGATCATGATTTTTCATCACATTGATGTGGGAGGATTAAGATAACAGTTCATGGCTACAAATTCAAAAAATGCTGCCATTTTTATTTACAAATAATTAGTGGATTCTTGCATAAGTTTGTCTTCACTTGCAGTATGTCTTTAGGACAATTTCCACTGATGACTTAAGTTTTCAAAACAACTTTTAATTAATTAATTAATTAATTACTAATTATGGTTGTTTCATTAACAGACAGGGCCACAGAATTCCTCATGTCATCATATGGATGTCATCTCACTAAAATGTAATTCTAATTATGGTATTATATTTATATTATGTGTTAAGTAAAAATTTTTGGATTAAAAAATTTATGTTTAAAAATGTAATATAAGGTCTGGGGTTGTGGTTCAGTGGTAGAGTGCTCTCCTAGCATGCATGAGGCACTGAGTTCCATCCTCAGCAGCGCATAAAAAATTTTAAAAAAAAGATATTGTGTCCATATAAAACTAAAAAATAAATATTTGAAAAAATGTGATATAAATTGCAATTGGGTAATATACAAAAACTTATTCAAAATAAATTCACTGCTAAATATGGGGAATAAATAAATTCTAGATTTATCTCTCTTCCCTTTATTTATGTATTTATTTTGTTAATTATTACACAAGGGCACAAAACTGCAACATTTAAGACAAGACACCAATATTACTTAAAATAAGAAGACAATTCAGTTATTTTATCAAAATAGTTTATGGAATGCTTGTAATTTTAATGTCAGTCTTCGAACTGTAGAAATAATGATAGGCAAGGCAGCATGGTCCTTTCACCTATTGAGCTTATATTATAGAGTATTTTATTGATAGGTAAAACAGAGTAATAAGAAAACAAGTAAAAAGGATGAAATGGGGATATGAAAAAGGATGGAAACAGACGAGTAAAAGATGAATCTTTGCTGAGTACAGTGGTGCATGCTTGCAATCCCAGCTGATTGGGAGGCAGAGGCAGGAGGTTTACAAGTACAAAGGGAGGCTCAGCAATTTAGTGAGACACTGTCTCAAAACAAACAAACAAACAAAAATGTTGGGAATATTGCTCAGTGGTTAAGTACCCCTGGGTTCAATCCCAGGTACCAAAAAGAAAGAAAGAAAGAAAAGTGAAGCCTTAGCCATGTGGTCATTGAAGAACTCATTGAAATAGTTTTATTTGAATTGGCAGGAGGGAGCAAGTGTTCACAGAACAGAAAGAACATCAGTGTAGCTGAAAGTTAGTGAAGGGAACCGATTATAGGAGGAAATAAAAATCAGAGGTAGCAGACAAGCAGCAGATAGTATAGTGGGAAATTGGAATTCCCAAGATGGGTTTGAGAGATAGACTGACACATGGCAGGAGGAAAGTCAACAAAGGAACAATGAAACAGAGACCAAGTGTGTATATGTATAGAGAGAGACTTGAAGTAGATTGCCACCTATATACAGTCCTAGTTTCACTTTCAGGAGTTACCTGCTATGTGTAACAAATGGTGACAGAGGAGCTGAGAGTTTGGGAAACTTGTCAAGAATTTTAAATCACTGATGCAAAACATCAGCATGTATTCTTAAGCACCTGTCTAAAGTTGGCAAGCATGGACCTGGCATCAACCTATCTAGCTGAAACACCTCAGTGGCAAGAAATACCCATTGTGCTTGTCCCAAGCAATGAAGACAATTGTGTTAACTGGGAAATGAGAATATTAATGGAAACTGTACATAAAATGTAAGAAGATAAGAGATAAACTGTTAGAGTCTGTAAACAAGTCAAGATGGCGCCTGGCATTTTGCCCGGGGGAGTGGTTTGTGAAGTAAGGCCAGGAGCCATTAAGTGTGGAGATTCATTATTGGTTGACTGCTGTATCTAGTTTATGTTAATTAAGATAAGCTGTGTGGAATGTATATATACCCCTCCTCTCCTACAATAATCGGCTCCCACTCCTGCTGTATCAATGTACACAAGTTGCTCGTCACCCCCCCCCCCCCCCCCCCC
>NW_026000026.1:62211981-62216378 GCF_001458135.2 Marmota marmota marmota | reverse complement strand
GGTTATTTTGCTGCAGCCGGACTGCGGCAACAAACCGTGCTGTTGAAAATGTTACTGAGAGACTTCAAGATGGAGGTATAGATAAGACAGGAAAAAAAAGTGAAGACAGGACATTGCTGTTACCACAGTAGAATACCAATGTATTTTGAGTGAGTGCCTAAGTGAATTTAGCAGAATATATGAATGGGTATGCAACTGCATACAATACAAAAGTCTTCAATTTCAAGATTTTATAGTGAAAAATAAATTTCTGACTGTTCCCATACTGTGAATTGCTGAACTAGAGTGGAGTGGAATGATGGCCACTGGAGCAGAGAAGACCCCGGCTGTTTTCAGCTCTGTTCTTTGAGTGACCCTCATAAGGGAAGTTAAATTTAAATAGAATGACCTATCCTGAATTGGATCCTGGAACAAAAAAGGTACAATAGTAGGAAAACTGGGGGCATCAAAATAATGTGTGTACTGAAGTTACAGTCAATTAAACTATTAATTTGTCAAGTTTGATGAATTATGTGAGGTTAAATGAGGACATTGGAAACTCTGTACAATGTTTGGGACTCCTCTTGAAATCCAAAATTAGTTCAGATTTAGAGTTTTTAAAAACAAATTGAATATGTACTTGTTATCATTTAAAAATAGCATAAATTTCTGATGACTTAGACCGGGCAATTTTAATAATAATACTGTTATTGACATCTTAACATTTTAACTATGTTTTTTTTTAAAAAAGCTTTACAATTAACAAATCTACACTTCATTCTTAAAGCTATCAGATTCTCAGTAAAACTCCCTTGTTTTATGGAATGGGAAATTATTAGGTTTTATTTTTAAAATGTACATTTCCAAATTACCCAAAGAGTATTAAGATTTTAATTTTATTAGATAATTGTGGAGCATAATAAACCGATGATCATGTTGATCATTACTATTCTGAGAATCTGAAATCCAAAGTGTTTGAGCACAGGCATGATGTCAAAATTAGAGTACTTACATGGATCTTCATGTGGCAGGTTTAGTCAAAGTTCAGGTGTATTAAAAATAATATTATTATAAAAGTATCTTTGGTCTATCTGTACTAGGTATATATGCAACATAAATGAATTTAGCATGTAGTCTTGGATCGCATTCCTAAGATATCTCATTAAGTATATGCAAATATAAAATCAAAAAAACTCTGAAAACTTAAACACTTCTGGTCCCAAGTATTTTGAATAACACCCAAACTGCTGCACATACTATTCATCACATAACCAACATATTTCTTTTCCATTTGTGTTTAAGCTTATATGTAATTACAAAAAATTAAAATTATAACACACACATTGCTTACAATAACAAAGCATCATTCAAACTTTCCTTATTAGAACTTCCATTCAATTACACATTTGGGTGTTTTTTTTTAAATATTTTTTATACTGCTCATGCATTAGAGACATGATATAAAACACACACAAAAAAAATAACAAGACAAGGACAATGCATCCAAAATATAAGAATTTGATTTCAGTTTATACAAGTGCTATTTTAGAAGTGAAAGTGACAAATCATTGGAAATATACAATAAAAATACAATGAAGTATTTAATGAGAATGATAATTATAGGAAGACCCAACTTTAATGTGCTTTGTCCCTCTGTAAGTTTGAAAATGTCATTGGAATTATATTTACTGCTTCTGGGAAGGCTTTATTTAACTCAACTTTCCTAGGAGCTTTGAGAACTTTAGCTAATAACTAAGAGTGATGTCAGATATTGGTTACTCTGTGGAGGTATGGACATGAGAGTATACACAGGCCATAGAAAATAAAACCCTCTTTCTCTAGGAAGCTGTCATCAGTAAAAGTTGGGACATTTTTGAAGCACAGAATTTCATGACTACAATCTGCCATATTCTGTGAAAAAAAAGAGAAATGCCCTTTAAAAGAGTTTGACAAATCATCAAGTGTTATTAAAACTATAAATCACCAACATGTAGTCTGAACAGTTCTTTTAACCCAACACCCAGGACATTCTCTTTCTCATAACTTTCTTGGTTATTTATCTTTATGGTACACCAAAGACCCATATGTGAATCTTTTGGGTATCAACATGTGATGAGTATATCCACCAAATATTCCACCATCAATTGCAATATTCTCAGAGGGAATTCAAGTTTGTTCTTTCTGTTTCCTAAAAGAAAATTTGTACTATAAAAAGTGCATTTAAGTTCAATTAAAATATTTAAAATAATGAAAAATAAATTCCTTGATGAAAGAACATTAGCCAAGATTCATTAAAACACATTTAGAAGCCAATTATAATAAAGTACACATTTTGTCAAAAAACCGTGCCTTGCTTAGGACTATGAATTTCTTCCAAAAGCCTTCAAAAAAAAAAATCCCTTACAAGTCCCAAACTTCTATTTTGGTCAAAATAACTTCTGGTTCTAGTTTTCTGCAAAATTTAATGTACAAGTTTTCATTCTCTCTTTGTCTCTGGAACTCCATTTGTGAATTCTGGTTGTTTTGCATGAACTCCTTGGCTCTTCTGTTCATTTCAATTTCATTTTCTCTTGAGTTTCCTCTGCTGTCAGAACTACATTGAATACAATCATTCTTTAAAATAGGTCAACCACTGCTTTACTTGTTATCACAGGTTATGCATAGTAAGAGTGGACTTCTCTGATTGTTGCACCCAGGATCATAGATACCTAAAAATTCTAAATGCTACAATGGACTGAGAAGATCTCTTATGAAAACTCAGTGTCATATTTATTTTAGATGTAAATGTTGAATAAGGATGAATTTCTATCAATAAATTATTATTGAATCATAAACTAAAAACAAACCACATAAAGAAATGCATTTGGCTTAATTACAACATTTCTGAAAGATGCTTATGATGATTAGAGGTTTAATATTGAAAGCTGTGTGAAATAGCTACCAAGATACAATTCATTAAGATATATATATATATTATTTAAAATTATATACACTGACAAATATGTATTTGGAACAGAATGACTAATAAAAATACCACTTTGAGAGAAGGATTTCTATACTTAAACTATCTATATTTACAAATATATTATATACACACATATGTAAAATTTACAAAATTGAAAGATAAAAATAACACTTTGCTTGAAACAATTTGGATCCATAACCATTAGTCCCAGAAACTCTGATTTAAAAGAGATACTGCCGAACACAAACTTCGAATTCCTTAAAAATTCCAGCAAATCACATACAGAAACATATTAAAAAGATAATGCACCACAATCAAGTGGGGTTCATTCCAAGGATGAAAGGCTGATTCAACATACAGAAATCAATAAATATAATGCATCACATCAATAGACTTAAAGATAAGAATCATATCATCAGCTCAATAGATGCAGAGAAAGCATTTGACAAAATTCAGCACACCTTTATGTTCAAAACACTAGAAAAATTAGGGATAATAGGAACATACCTCAACATTATAAAAGCTATCTATGCTAAGCCAAAGCCAGCATCATTCTAAATGGAGAAAAATTGGAACAAAACAAGGATTCCCACTATTACCATTTTCATTCAACATAGTCCTGGAAACTCTAGCCAGAGCAATTAGATGAAAGAAATTAAAGGGACACAAATAGAGAAAGAAGGACTCAAACTATAACTATTTGTCAATGACATGATTCTATATTTAGAAGATGCAAAAATTTCCACCAGAAAACTTCTAAACACATAAATGATTTCAACAATATAGCAGGTTATAAAATAAACACCCATAAATAAAATGCCTTCCTATACATCAGTGATGAATCCACTGAAGGAGAAATTAGGAAAACTAATCCATTTATAATAGCATCAAGAAAAAAAGAAAGAAAGAAAGAGAGGGAGGGAGGGAGAAGAAAATATTTGGGAATTAATAATTAAAAAGAGGCTAAAAACCATTATAAGGAAAACTACAGAACACTAAAAAAGAAACTGCAGAAAACCTTAGAAGATGGAAAGATCTCGCATGCTCTTGGATAGTCAGAATTAATGGCCATACTACCAAAAGTTTCACACAGATTTAATGCAATTCCTATTGAAATCACAATGACACTCTTCATAGAAATTGAAAAAGCAGGCCAGGCACTGTGGTGCACTTTAATCCCAGCTCCTAGGGAGACTGAGGCGGAATGATCATGAGTTCAAAGCCAGCCTCAAGAAAAGCAAGGCGCTAAGCAACTCAGGGAGATCCTGTCTCTAAATAAAACATACAGAATAGTCTGGGGGATGTGGCTCAGTGTCCGAGTGGCCCTAACTTTAATCCCTGTTACCAAAAAAAGAAAAAAGTAGAGATTGAAAAAGCATTCATGAAATTTATTTGGAAAAAATAAGAGGCCCAGAAAAGCCAAACCAATCCTTAGCAAAAAAAAAAAAAAAAA
>NW_026000026.1:62164528-62211966 GCF_001458135.2 Marmota marmota marmota | reverse complement strand
AAAAAAAAAAAAAAAAAAAAAAAAAAAAAAAGTAAAGTAGGAGGTATGACAATACCAGACCTTAAACTATACCACAGAGCCATAAATACAAAAATGTCATAGTACTGGCATCAAAATAGACATGTAGAACAATGGTGACACAGATAAAATCCACATAAATACAATTACTCATACTAGACAAAAGTGCCAAAAGTATTCATTGGAGGGAAATATCCTCTTTAACAAAAAGTGCTGAGGAATATTGGAAATCCAAATGTTACAAAATGAAATTAAACCCCAATCTCTCACCATGCACAAAAATCAGCTCAAAGTGAAACAAAGACTTAGGCACTAGACAGAGACCCTGAGCCTAAAAAAAAAAAAAAAAAAAAAAGATAGTAGGCCCAAATCTTCACCATGTCTGCTAAGGAACCGACTTCCTTAATAAGACTCCTAAAACCAAAGAAGTAAAATAAATAATAAATAAATGGAAAGGATTCAAACTAAAAAGCTTCTTCACAGCAAAGGAAATAATTAATAATGTGAAGAAAGAGCCCATAGAATGGAAGAAAATCTTTCCCATGGGCAACTCTGATCATTCATCTCCAGGATATAAAGAACTCAAAAAACTCAACACCAAAAAAAAAAAAACAAATAATAGAGTCAATAAATGAGTTAAGGAATTGAACCAACACTTCACTGAAGAAGAAATACAATCAATAAAAAATACTTGAAAAAAAAAAAAATGGTTCACTATCTCTAGCAATTAGAGAAATACAAATCAAAACAGCTCTAAAGGCCGGACACCATGACTCATGCCTGTAATCCCAGAAGCTCAGGAGGCTGAGGCAGGAGGATTTTGAGTTCAAAGCCAGCCTCAGCAACTTAGTGAGGTCCTAGGAAACTCAGTGAGACCCTGTCTCTAAATAAAATACCAAGAAAGGGCTAGAGATGTGGTTCAGTGGTTAAGTGCCCCTGGGTTCAATCCCTGGTACAAACAACAATAAAGTGGATCAAAGACTTAGACACTAGACAGAGACCCTGAGCCTAATAAAAAGTAAAATAAAAAATTAAATAGTAGGCCCAAATCTTCACCGTGCCGGCTAACAAAAAACAAAACAAAACAAAAAACTCCTGAGATTTCATATTTGCCATCAGAATGGCAATTATGAAGAAGATAAGTAAAAATAAATGTTGTCAAGGATGTGGGGGGAAAGGTACACTTATATATGTCTGGTGAGACTGCAAATTGGTACAACCATTATGGAAAGCAGTTGGAGATTCCTCAGAAAAAGTGGGATGAAGCCACTATTTGACTCAGCTATCCTACTCCTCAGTTTATACCAAAAGGTATTAAAATTAGCATACTTTAGTGACATAGCCACATCAATGTTTATACCAGCTCAATTCACAATAGCCAAATTACTCAACCAACCTTAGATCCCCTTCAACCGATGAATGGATAAAGAAAATGCGGTGCTATACACAGAATATTATTTAGCCTTAAATAATATTTAAAATTTGGCATTTTCTGGTAAATGAATGGAGCTAGAGAATATCATGCTAAGTGAAATTAGTCTCCCAAAATCAAAGGCTGAATATTTTCTCTGATATGCAGATGCTAATTCACAATCATCAGGGGTATAGGGAAACATAGAGACACTTTGAATTAGAGGGGAATAAATGGAGTAGAGGGGTATGGAGGTAGGAAGGATAATACAATTAATTGGACAGTATTAATCTATATACATATATAATTACATAAGTGTGATTCTATATAATGTACAAACAGAAGAATGAGAAGTTATGCTCCATTTAGGTATGATGTGTCAAAATGTATTGTACTGTCATGTGTAACTAATTGAAATAAATTTAAAAAAATGAACAGTATGGTGATTTGAAATCATATTTTATGAGATGATTCTGATGCATAGGAAATCCAACCTACAGGAAAGTAGACCCCAAAATAGGGGCCTGGTATGGTGGCACACACCTGTAATCTCAGCAACTCAGGAAGCTGAAGGAGAAGGATAGAGAGCTCAAAGCCAGCCTTAACAACTTAGTGTGGCCCTCAACAACTCAGTGAGACCCTGTCTTTAAATAAAATATAAAAAAATAGCTGTGGATATGGCTCTGTGGATAAGTGCCCTGATTTCAATATTTGGTACCAATTAAAAAATAAAAAGAAAATGTTTTTTAAATATTTGAAAGTCAATTTCATATATTGTCAAAACTATTTTGTATATTGTCTAAATCTAGAAATGAAAGAGCAGAAGAGTTATAAAGATAATTTGAATTTGCATATATGGATATGTTTTCTGTCAAAATTTTACTTAGATATAATTTCATATAATTGATTATACACACTTATTATCTGCCAAATAGCAGACACTATCCCAGATGCTGAAGTAATAGTATGCAATGATCAGTTCTAAGAAAAAGCAAATGTATGCAAAAATGGAATTTCATAACTTCATATAATCTAACAGACTAGGAAGTCCTATAGATAACATTTTCTATTTATGTTGAGTGGTTTGTAATTAACGCAGCATTACCACTGCCAACTTTTTTTTATTGCAAAAGTGTTGGGAGCTCATTTTTCCATAACTTCCTTTCCTTCATATTGTAGATTAAAATCATCCAACAAGGAGCCATTATTCTCCAGAAGAAGTGGCAGATGAACTGGGGAGACCCAAGATATTTTCTTTTTCATGCTGAGGCTTTATGAGTCACCTGTTTGGCTGGTATAAATATTATTGTTTGTCAAAATGTTATTGACAAGCTAAGATTTTTAGAGATAGTTTCCCTGACCTTCATTCACCCAGTCTTTTAAATGATAGTATAAATGTCTATTCTTCTGTATTAAATTATTTATCATTTCTAATTAATAGAAAGTCTTTCCTTTCCTTGAATGAACATTGCCTGATACATTTCTAATTACCAGAAATGATTTCTGGAAGAAGAATCTCAAAAATGAAAATCTAAAATCGTCTGTCTGTTCTGATTATATGTGAAGTCAGTAATGGTCTCTTTGACATCGGAATGAAAGAGTTATGGATCCTTACTTCAATTCTCAGACTTGAGCCAATTCCACACCCTGATCTCCTTGAAAGGGAGGCAAAGACCATGTCAGCAAGACCTTAAAATATTGCCACAATTACAAAGTATAACATTCCTCTCAGAGGTCCTCAGGGGAACCTGAAATCATTTCCCAGTGTAAAATTGCTTTGGGGAAGGAAAAAATCAAAAACTTTTCAGGGACTTTTAGCACTTCCTCTGAGCTGACGTTATTCCTGAGACCAGGAACACTACCCTGTTGCACCCATAAGAGAAGGGGTTATTAGTAGTGAGATGATAAATGGATATTTTGTTCTGGTCCATCTCAAAGTGCACATGATAGATCCCATCACTTATTCTGGGGATTATCTTTAGTTCTTACGTGCACAACATGAAGAGCTAAATTTCACAACTGTCAGAATCCCAACATTAGTTTATGATAAATGAAGTGAGGACCATGTGATAGAAAAGGCCAAGTGCAAGTCCCTGGAACTCCATGTCCCTATCAAAAGAGTAAACCAAAAGCAAAAGCACATTCTAGAAGATCTGAGAAGATTAGAATCATAGTCACAGACCTAAGAGACACAAGGATAGCAAGAATATTCACATTTCTCAAATTCCCATTTAGCTTGCGTAGAAGAAATGTTGAAAGAAATAAAATAGATTTTCACAAACTTCTTTCAATTTCAGCTTTTAGTCTAGATGTCGTTTCTTCACAGGAACCAGTTGATGCTTCTAATGATACCTGGTATGTTTTTCCCAATTTTTAAAATGTTTGTTTATTTGTAGAGCTGTATCAAATCCTTACTTCTGACAAAATCAATTTCCTAGAAACTTTGATCATCTTTTCCATTACTCAGGGCTCATTCTGATCATCATTCAATGAACTCCTGCTGATTAGAGTTTATAAGCAAAAACATAAAATATCTAAGAAGCCTTGGTGACAGAAATTGGGCAATATGTTTTCCCAAGGTTTAAGGGTCTGTCACTTCAGTGAAGATAATAATAGTTAAGTACTGTGGGTTCTGTTGAGATATGGGTGACAGTGAAACACAATATTTTGCAACATGTAATCTTGGACAATGGAAAGGAAGAGTGATTCTTGGTGAGTTTCTGGTTTCTGGAAGCAACTTGTATAACATATTTGAATAATCTGCTTTAATTAATTTACTTTGCAATCTGTAATAAGAAAGGATTCATGAAAATATTCACTGCTTATAAAAAGCACATTATCACTTGTTCATATTATCCTGCAGATCAATGGTGCTTGAAACATATACAATGAATAAATATTATCTATAATAAATCTAGAATTTTTCCATGGGAAAATTAATGCACAACCTCTTAGAGTTTGAGGAAAAGTTCTGCAGTCATCATATAAAGCTTGTAGTTTCTATAATTACTCCTAAAACCAACAAACATGAAGTTACCATGCAGTCTGAGATGCTATTTACATCATTTGACACATCATATTATAAACTGGTACATTGAAAACATTGCATAACTATCACATTAAGGTAATTAAGATAGATTTAGGGCAAGTTCAAAAGAGAGATAATTTACTGACTCTTTCTCTGCTCCATTGATAAAACATCTCACTAGGGCCATATGGAGAGTTATGTATGCCTAATAGATTTGGAAACAAATAAATGGAGTTGTTTTCAGGTGGTTCCATTTGGTAGTTTGGTACCATTTTAGAGTTGATGTTTGAAGCAGTATATTCTTATCACAGGAGGGATTTATCTTCAGTGAAAAAACTTAAAGAAGTACTTATTATTATTAACTCTGTTTGGAAAGAGAAATGATCAGATATGTGGATGTACACTGACTCATGAGCATCTAAAAATGGTTATTGGTGGGGGATTTGAAGTACTATAATTTAAACATTAAAAATCTGGGTTAAATATACCCACATGGCCTTTTGAAAGATGTAGAGTAGAAAAATTTTCATGTCCCATATGAATATTCACCAGAAGAAATCTACCACAGAAGAAGCTCTCCATAGTAAGCACACAAATGAAATTAACATTATTTTGAAGATTAGTCATTCTCTTCCTATATCATCCAGTTTTTGATGAATGGGCTTAAGGATAAAATTCTCATTATAGCAAAGGTGAACGTTATACATCATCATACCAGTTTGCCCTTAATTTCACCAAGGATATTCTTTATTTTTTAATTGCAGATGGCCACAATACCTTTTATTTTATTTATTTATCTTTTTTTAAGAGAGAGAGAATTTTTTAATATTTATTTTTTAGTTTTTGGTGGAAACAACATCTTTTTATTTTATTTTTATGTAGTGCTGAGGATCGAACCCAGTGCCCCATGCATGCCAGGCAAGCGCATTATCGCTTGAGCCACATCCCCAGCCCTTATTTATCTTTTTTATGTGGTGCTGAGGGTTGAACCAAAGGTCTCACACATGCTAGACAAGTGCTGTACCACTGAGCAACAACCCCAACATGGCACTAAGGATATTCTGGTGTTAATGATTACTGAGTTAAAAGCAAAACAAACACACACACACACACACACACACACACATCTGCCAATAGTAGAGATTAATATTTATGTTCCCAAACTGTGAAAGGTAGAGTAGCTAGCTGATTCTATAAGAGAATAGAGCCATATAAAAAATTTCAGCTAATTATACCATATCTAAACAATCAGGTCTACAGTTTTCTGATAATTATAATTTGATAAGAAAGAATTAAAAAGTTTCCCAAAGAATGAACTGCTGCTTATAGGCAATATTTTTGTGGATACTTCAGGACCCAGTTTAAGTAGGAAATATTGATTCAGGCCTTCCTGGGTTCCCCACTAGAAAAAGAGTAACAATAATTCAAAGGCTTAGACCAATAGAGTGGTGGAATGCATGGCAAAAAATAAATAAATAAAAATAAAAGGAAAATTTAAATATGAACACAAGCATGTATTACAATAGTTGATACTGTATAACTGTGAACATTTTCATTCTTACTTGTCATGCATGTATTTGTAATCAATGAATTTTTCCTTCCCCACTGTCTTCCTATCTAATAATAAATGATAGGTTAATAGTGGCTATATTACAATTTAGCATATGTTAAAATATGTATGAGGACTGTGATTTTAAAAGAAAATAAATGGCTTAGTGCTTAGAGATGTATTTGGTGCAAAAAAAACTCTCTTCATATTGAAAAGTTATATCATTGTCAGAATGATGCTTTCTTTTCTTAATATATTAAATCTGATTAACTGGAGGTATATATGGATGTCAAATTGACAATGGGAGGATTGTGCTGACTTCCATGGTTTAAGTATGATCTATCACAGAGGGAAGACAGGAGCTCAGAACCTCTTTTGTTGTGGTTTCCAGTTGAAATTATAAGGAGAAGGTACTCCCATCAGTGCCCATGCTAATAGATTTGGTACTTCTGTGTACAAGTACCACATGCATATCATAAAATACTGTCTAGTTGATCATGATTTAGACTTGCATAAAATGCTATTCTAAGTATCTCATGTAGTATTTATTTTATCCCATATTTTGATCTATCTTTTTAGGACTGTATATACTTTATATGTACAGTTGTTGTCACTCATTGCTGCATAGTGGTCTATCATATGTATTCATCCTGTGTTGCTTTCCTCTTCCTCTATTCATAAGACTTAGATGTATCCCAACACACTGCTGTTGCACACAATTCCATAATAATATCCTCAGACATGTTACCTGGAGAAAAATGTAAGAAAATTTCTCAAGACATTTACAAAAATTAAATGGGACATTTACTGGACTACAAAGCATAGCAAACACCATTTCACTCTCCTTTTATCATGTTTTCTCCAGTACAGCTTAGAAGCTGTAGACTGTTCCCCAGTCCATGATGTTGGACTTTTAGATGTGCAGTAAATGTTGCCAGTTACATGCATGTAAGCAAGAATTGAAATGTACAAATAAGTCAGAAGCCAAATTCCTGCATCTTTAGTATATTTATTACTGATTCTCTATACAACGTCATTCTTAAATTTGAACTACTTTATTTATAAAAATACTGAGTAAGCTGGTTGTTCTCTATTATCCTCCTGATTCTAAATTTTCCTGTTTTTGATAATGTAAAGGTGAACATTTTTACAGAGGAAGAGAATGTTTTCATTGAGTTCAGAATTCACTCAGGTATTTCTAAGGGTCATTTAGTGTAGCATTGCCTTCTCAAACCAGGGCTTAGACCTTAGATATTTTATTTAGAAATCTCATTTATCATCATCTGTCTAATGGATTGGCAATTTGTGGAAAAGTTACATTAAACCAGCCCTCAGGGGTTCATATTTTAAAATCAGAACATCAATGAACTAATTTAAAGTAGAATATATAGCACAATATTCACAATTGCAGTCACTTTCTGTAAGCAAAGTCATATATAAATTCAAATTAAAATCAGGATATTGCTTCATATGTAGTAATCATAGCAAGGGGTAAGTTCTGTAGTCTTCATGATTAATTCCTTCTAGCCATGGATAATTGGCTGCATCCATCTATTTTATTTTGATAGATTTGCCACATAGCTTAGAGACTTATTTTCATGAGTTCTGTCACTTTTTTTCTTGGAAAGTGATGGACATATGCTGCCAAATTTGGTTTCATTTGATCACTATCTTTTTATAAATCATGTGCAAATTATGTTTCTTTTATTACACATTCTATCTTCTGACAGAATGATGAGCTTTCACATACACACCAAGGTGTGAGATGTTTAGTGTAAGTCATGATTTAAATTAAATCCATATACCTCAAAAAAAGATTCTTAAAGACTAAAGTAAGTTTACCCCTAATTAAATTTGGTGTTCATTGTTACTATACACTTAGAATTGTGTTAAAAAATAAAACTGGGTGTTTAAATCATTGTTCAATGACTGAATTTATTGGTTCCTTTTTGTTTTTGCTTTTGTTTTATTCTGTTTTTATTAACCAGTTACTTGGCCATATAATCTTTATAATTAACATATGAATATAAGCTAGTTATACTCCTTAAAAGTAGTTTTAATTTCAGACATTTGTATATTTTCACCACTTACAATATTAAAATGAGACTTCACTTTGGTAATGTGTAAGGCAATAGAATTAAAACAAATGCTATGCAATGCTATTAAAATAGCAATTATTAGCACTTTATAGTTTTAAGACTAATTATGCATATACAAAATGAATTTAAGTTGCTTATATTTATATAGTCAAATTATCCAAGACAATATAAAGTATGTCTATATTAACATTTAGCTATTAATATAGTGATTCTCCTCAAGTTCTAGAATGGTTGTAACATCCACAGCTTTGAATCAAACATAATTGTAAACAATATTTGAATATTTAAAGTCCTTAAGCACTAAACAAATAAGAGTGTTCGATTCTTTCTCCCCCAATGTATTGCAAAACGGAAACCTTAATTGTTATGTATGTTGAAGCTAAGAAAACTTTCTATTATAATTAGAAATGTATGGATAATTTATCAGAGATAAATTTCTCTCATCTGAGAGTATCATGCTTAACTGATGTGATAAGTATGATATTAATACCTATAAAGGACAAACTAGAAAAGGACTGTTTTAAATAAATGATTCTTAAGAAAGATTTGACTACATCAAATATTTCCACATTTTCTGATTCTGTGACATATCTCTCTGTTGTGTTCCACATGCTTTTACAGTTTCAGGTTGTGTGCTTTTATGTGCATACACATGCTTATACCTTAGTTTCTTTTATCTTTTTTAATTAAAATTTTGAATTTGCTTTTTCTTTCTAACCTCATCGTTGAGCCCTTTCCATGGCAAAAATTATATTGAGAAATTTATTTTTGTTCATGAGATGAAATATATGAGGCTTTCTGGAGGTCCCAATTTTAGTATACTCTTTAATAATTTTATTTCAGAACTAATAGATACCATCTACTGGATGTTGTGGACTCAATGATCAATTAAGATACAAAATAACACACCAAGGCAATTAGGTACAAATGCCTTACTATAAAATTGAATGCAACTGGTGGGAGAAATTTTGGATGTGTTATCCAACACTACAAAAAAAAAAAAAAAATATATATATATATATATATATATATATATATATATATATATGTAATTAAGTCATTGGAAAGATTTAAATATTTCCCATACCTTAGTTACAAAAATATATTTTAGGAAAAAGTAACAATTTCTAAAAAAATAGATGGTGGATCCTATCTGCATGAAAATTTACTTGGCAGGAAATGAGATGTGAAATCATCCTGGTATTACAAATTCAGAATAGCAAAATTAACAGGTGTAATGGAAAAATTATAAGGTTATACTTCTGGCTTTTTACCTGTCATTCTCCTTCCCTTTAACTATGTAGTCCCCTAAAAATGAATTTATTAGCATTAGAAACAATAGTTCTAGCATTTATATTGGAATATAATGAAATTATATGACCTGTGGAAAATAATGTTTTTCAGATATTTCATGATTTGTTATTTAATGTTATTATATAATTGAACATTTTTCTTCAATAAGTAATCATGTTTGAGTTCAATTGTTCACCATGGAAAATAATTTTTAATTAATAAACTTTAAAAGTGGTTTTTCAGAGCTTCTTATCTCTCTCACTCTGTCTTCCATCTATGCATTTATTGAAAAGAAGTGAGATATGTATAATGCAAATTAATTTCATACCACATTGGAGCTGTTAAGCCAGATATTCAAATTCTTTTCCAATTCAAAAACATTCTAAAGCTTAAAGTTATTACTAGTAATGAGTAATTTAATTTTCTTAATTTAATTAAACTATATTTAATTCAGTTACACGAAGACATTCTAGCAGTCTTTGAAAATACATGACGATAATATCCACGGATTTAAGAAAAATATTGTGTTGCAAATATGCTTCATTATATTGTAGAATCACTGAAGGATAATGGTTCTTGAGTCCTAAATGAAATTCTCTAAAAGATGATGATTAAAAACAAATTATACGACAAACAATAAAGAGTAAAATTAACATAAAGTATGATTTTAGATTGAATAAGGAAACCTGGATGACACTTAAAACTTACTACAAAACAATATCAATAGAACACAAGAGAAGCGTTTTCCCCCACAGGAATAAATTAAAAGTCAGAAAAAAATAAAACAAAAACTAAAGGAAGTCAATATCTGCCTGCTTTCTTCTAATTTCTTCTCTATGAATTATGCATGGTGGCAACAATTCCATGTGAAAGTCTTTATTAGTTTCCACTATGTAGTGTGTGTGTGTGTGTGTGTGTGTGTGTGTGTGTGTGTGTGTGTGTTTTAAAAACACAGTATTGTTGAAGCTTATCCATATTCATGGAGAAAAAAAAATTACAATGGCTTTTTATTCTTAACTAAGGCTTACACATTGAATTTCTCAGAGGCAGGAAACACTGGGGCCACTTATGAATGGTGCCTGTGTGGGGGCCGCAGGGCCAAAGCACAAAGTGCAAGCAGCCGCTCTGCAGCCATTAAGCTGCCGGTTCCACTCCAGCTACTGAGGGCCTTTCAACACCAAAGGCTTTAAGGACAACTCTTGATAAGCTCACAGAGTGAACAATTAGCCTTCACTAAGAATTTTAGAAGCAGTCTCAGTTCACAAGCTTTCCCACGTATTTATTCACTTCCTGTTCTTGTTGATTTGGGGACATCCTCCACCCTTGGCGTAATTATTTGTGTCTTCCTTGCTTTCTCACTTATTAACTTTCTCTCTTAGGCACTGCGCTATCCATCCCCCCTCCTCCCAGTATTCACATATACCTACTCTCATCAAATTTTTTCACCTTATTTTCATGTTTTTCTTATCCTATGTCTTTTCATTGCTTTTAGTTCTTATACTAATGTTCTGTGTTTGAAATGGATTCAGCAACATATCTCTGTGCTTATTGAAACTTTTCAAAAGACACTATTATGTTTCTCATATATATAAGGTAATAGAGAGCATGGAGATCTTGTATTATCTGACATAGGGGAATAGACTCAGAAACATCAGAAATAGGAAAGTAAAATAACAAAGTGACAAAAAGCAAACAAAAAGAAAAAAATAGAAAACACTGCAAGATGAAAATAGAACAACTCAATATTCCAAAGGTAGTAAAGAAATATGCATGGGAAGGGCTGATAAGGGTAAGAAAAAAAAGTTGAAATTTTTGGTCACAAATCATGACTGTGGCAGGAGACTGGCACAAATAAGAGAACCATTTGAAGGGAAATAAGAGTAAATTTATTTTGATATTTTTATATAAAATTTGAAAACTAAGGCCAAAATCACTAAACAAGAAGAAAATGTCCAAGGAATGAGAGGTGTATAAATTAGAAGAATAAAAGTTACCATCCTATTTTTTCTGATAATTAAAATTTGACTAAGAAGAAAATTATTTAAGGAAATACATCTATCTCTAGTTAGTTCACCATAACTGATACAATTATTCCATTGTGATACCTTCTGGTAATCACTCACTTATCATAAACTGGTTTCATGCTATATAAATGTTTGTAAATATAGGTAAAGAGAAAATGGAGGCAGATTATTATTCAGGACCAAAAAAGGATATTGAGATTCTCTGACATTTAAGAAAAGACAAATAGGTTCATACCAGCACAAATTTAGGTCCTTAACACTTCTAAGTAGGAAACACAGTAACCAGTCAAATTATACTTTATTTATTCTAGGGACATCATTTCATTTCTTGGAGAAAAATTATATAAATATATCAAGTCTTATTCATAAAATCCTCTTCTTTGGAGTATATGATATTCACTAGTGAAAACAAAATTTTCATTGAAAACCTAAGATATATGATTTTCTTTCTTTTTTATTGTTAGTTTTCTAATGTCAGATTACAGATGTTTCCTAGCTCTATATCTTTAGTTTTTTATCATGTAAAAATTTTGCTTCAGATGCTTATTTTTACATTTCTTCAATGTTTTTTTTTTAATTTCAATAATCATGTGTATCATCTTTCTGAAAACAATTGACAGGAGTAAGATAGTTCATATACACATAGGAAGATCAGATTCCATTTTCTAGAAGAATGAGCTCCACATGACTTTGTGACTGGCTCACTAAGGCTGCCAGAGCATTTTGGCCCCACAGATAATGTGTCAGAATAGAAATTCATGGAGCAAGGTGCAAGGAAAAACATTTGTTTTCATAAAATATTTAGGAAGCTAGTGCCTTATTTTTGTATGTTCCAGGAGAGAGCTTGAAATAAAAGAAGGATAAAATAAAAAGTCATAATTTATGAGAATCTCACAGTCTAAAGAAGGAGGCAGTTATGGAAATAAATAATTTACATTCTGAATGAAATTGCTACAAGAGTAATATAGACACCATGCACTTAAAACAGAGTGGCCAGCTAACTGATGACCTAAAATTTTTTCACAAGGAAAGCTATATTCACTATAGTTTTTTTTTTTTAATTTAAACTGCTTTATTGATTTATTATTAATGCATCACAAATATATGCATTTAGGATGCATAAATCAGTAGTGTTTGTGTATTCGCAGGTATATAACTGTCACGAAACTAATTTAGAAAAGTTTCATCACTCCAGAAAGAAATCACATGTGTATTAGGAGTCACTTGTCACAACCTGCCCCATTCCTGCACCCTAAGAAAACCAAAACCTGCTTTCTGCCTCTGTAGATTTGCTTTCAGCCATGTCATGTCAATGAAAATAAATAAATGGTATTTTGTGACTTATCTTTCACTTTCCATAATATTCTTGAGGCTTATTCATGCTGAACCATGTATTAGTACCTCACTTTTTACAACTAAATACTATTCTATCGTGTACATATATCACAGTTGTTAATTTATTAATCAGTTAATGGAAACTGTGCTGTTTCCACTATTTAGCTATTGAGAATAATGCTGCTATGAACATTTGTGAACAAACTTTTGTTAAAATACCTGTTTTCAATTCTTTTGGGTATATGTCTGAAGCAAAATTACTACACTATAAAGTAGTTCTTGGAGTGGGAGCACATAGACAGAGGTTTATTTGGGAAGGAAAATGGAGGTTATCTCAAGTGAGAGATGCTTTGGGGTAAGGCAAGGAATTCACTTTCAAGGGAGAATGCAGTCTATTTCCAGAAAGAGAGACAGTCTGGATCATAAAGTTGTTCTATAGAAAAACATCAAAACTTCTTTCCAGGGACTGAGGCTATGGTTCAGTAGTAGAGCTCTTGCCTAGTATGTGTGAGGCACTGGCTTCGATTCTCAGCATCACATATATATATATAAATAAAAAATAAATAAAGAAAAGAAAAGGTCTATTGACAACTAGAAAATATTTTTTTTAAAAAAACTGCTTTCCATAGAAGCTGAAAATTTTTACATTCTCACCTTCAATATGATTTTTAAAGTATTATTATCATAGCCCTCCTTAGTGAGTATGAATCAGTATGTAATGGTTTTGTTTTGCATTTACCTAATAGGATTTAGCATCTTTTCATGGGCTTATAAGTAATTTGTATATCTACTTTCAATAAATGTCCATTCAAATGTATTGCCTTTTTGTAACTGATAATTTATCTTTTTAGTATTAAGTTGTAAAAGTTCTTTATATACTCTGGATGCAAGTGTCTTATTTGACAAAAAGTCTACAAATATTTTATCACATTTTGTGAGCTGACTTTTCACTTTTTAGATCTTATAATTAACATTACAGAAATTTTGTGTTTGATGACACCTAATTGATATTTTCTTTCTTTTATCACTTGTACTTTTGGTGTCATATCTAAGAAATTGTGGCCTGGTGCTAGGTTACAAAGTTACTCATATTTCCTTCTAAGAATTTTAAATACTTGGCTTTTTCATTGAACCCTGTAATCTATTCTGAGTCATTGTGTATGGTGTGAGGATGAAGTTCAACTCCATTTATTCCCTCTTGTGAATATCCAATTGTACAAGCACAATTTGTTGCAAAGATTACTTTGCCCCTATTGAATTTTCTTCAAGCCTTGTCAAAATCATTTGCCACAAATGTGAGGATTTATATGTGGACTCTTAATTATATCTGATTAATCTATATGTCTGTCCTCACCCCAAAGCCACATATTCTTGACTACTTTTTCTGACTTATGTTTTGAAATTGGGATGTTTTAATCAATCAGTACATTGTTTTAACTCTACTGGGACTTTTACATTGCATAGGAATTTTGGAATCAGCTTGTCAATTGCTATCTAGCCAAAAGAAGCACAAATTTGTATAGGGATTGTATTGAATCTTTAGATGAGACTATTATCGATATTAAATCTGATCCAGGAATACAGGATATCTGTATATTTACTTGTATCCATTCAATTTCTTTTAACAATGTTTTGTTGTGACCACTGTGCTTTACACTGATTTTCTTAAAAATCTTCCTGAATACATTATTTCTGTTGATGCAGGATTGGTTCCTCATTTAGTTTTTTAATTTCTCATTGATAGAATGCAGAAATTCAAAATGATTTTAAATGTCAATTACTATCTTACAGTCTTGGTGAACTCATATATAAGGTCAAATAAATTTTAGTATACTTCTTAGGAATTTTTATATACATTATCATGTCTTTTACAAATGGTAATAAATTGATATCTTCTCTATGTGAGATTGATTTTATGTCATATCTCTTAAGTAAATTGACTAGAACTTGCAGTGGTGTTGAATAGATGTAGCAAGAGTAGATATCCTTGTCTTCAAATGGATTTAGAGAATGTTTTCATATGATTCCAATTAGATGTAAGTTTTCCATAGTTGGTGCTTTTCATTTTTTTATATTCCACAAATGTTGATTAATTTTGTCATGAATGGACGGTGGTGTCTTCCAAATAGTTTTTATGCATATACAGACATCAGTATGTGATTTTTGTTCTTTACTTTCACTGTGATGTTTATACTGATTAATTTATAGATGCTAGACAAAGTTTGCATTGCTAGGTTAAGTTCTCCTTGCTCATGGTCTATATTTTTGTATATGTTGCTAGCCTTGGTTGGCTATTAATATTTACATCTACATTCTTAAGTTGATTTATAATTTTCTAATAGTATCTTTATTTGTTTTTAGTATCAGAGTAATAATTGCCTCAAAGAATAAATTAGGAATATTTCCTCATGTTCTAATTTTTGGAAATTAATAGATAGTAATTATTCTAAAAATATTGAGTATGTAGGATAGGATACAACAGTAAGATTACTTTAGCTTGATTTTTAATTTTAATTAGTTATATATGACAGAAGAATGCATTTTGATTCATTGTACACAATAGCAGAACAACTTTTCATTTCTATGGTTATACATGATGTAACATCACACCATATGTGCAGTCATACATGTACCTAGGGTAATGATGTCCATCTCATTCCACCATCTTTCCTTCCCCCATACACCACTCTTTCCCTCCCCTTTGCCCCATCAAAGTTCCTCCATTTTTCCCATGCACCCCTCCATTATGGATCAGAATTCACTTATCAGAGAAAACATTAGGCCTTTGATTTGGGGGGATTGGCTTACTTCACTGAGCATGATATTCTCCAGCTCCATCCTTTTACCTGCAAATGCAATAATTTTATTCTCTTTAAATGCTGAGTAATATTCCATTGTGTATATATACCACAGTTTCTCTATCCATTCATCTATTGAAGGGCTTCTAGGTTGCTTCCTTCCACAGTTTAGCTATTGTGAATTGAGCTGCTTTAAACATTGCTGTGGCTGTGTTACTATAGTATGATGATTTTAATGCCTTTGCATATAGACCAAGGTATGGGATAGCTGGGTCAAATGGTGGTTCCATTCCAAGTTTTCTAAGGAATCTTCATACTGCTTTCCAGAGTGGTTGCACCAATTTGCAGTCCCACCAGCAATGAAGGTGTGTGCCTTTTCCCCCATATACTCACCAACATTTATTGTTGTTTGAATTCTTGATAACTGCCATTCTGACTAGCATAAGATGAAATCTTAGAGTAGTTTGTTTGCATTTTTTTAATTACTAGAGATGTTGAACATTTTTTTGTATATTTGTTGATCAAATATAAATCTTCTTCTGAGAAGTGTCTGTTCAGCTCCTTAGCCCATTTCTTGACTGAGTTGTTGTGGGTATTTTTGGTGTTAAGATTTTTGAGTTCTTTATATATCCTGGAGATTAGTTCTGTATCTGACCTGCGTGTTACAAAAATTTGCTCCCAAAATGTAGGCTCTATATTCACCTCACTGATTGTTTCTTTTCCTGAGAACAAGCTTTTTAGTTTGAATCCATCCCATTTATTAATTCTTGATTTTATTTCTGGCACTTTTAAGAGTCTTGTTAAGGAAGTTGGGGCCTAATTCGACATAGTGAAGATTTGGACCTACATTTTCCTCTATTAGGCACAGGGTCTCTGGTCTAATTGCTAGATCTTTGATCCATTTTGAGTTGATTTTTGTTCATGGTAAGACATAGGAGTTTATTTTCATTTTGCTACATATGGATTTCCAGTTCTTCCAGCACCATTTGTTGAAGAGGGTATCTTTTCTCCAATGTATGTTTTTGGTGCCTTTGTCTATTATGAATAACTGTATTTATGTGGATTTGTCTCTGTATCTTCTATTCTGTACCATTGGTCTATATGTCCATTTGGGTGCCAATACCATGCCATTTTGTTACTATTAGCTTGGATTATTTTTTTTACAAAGTTTTTATTACTAATTCAATGATCTTACATTTCTGCATCTATCCATATTTTCCTTTTTTTTCTGGATTTAGTTTCTATAGTTTACTGTTTTTCTTAGAAATGTACCCATTTCTCCTAACTAGAATCAGATGTATTCCATGGTTGTTCAATTATATAAAAATGTATTTTACTTTCAGGTAAAACTAAAAATAACCAATAAAAAAGAAATGTATCAATTTTATTCATCAAATTTATTGCTCACACTAATCATGCACATAATCATTTAAAAAAAACTTTGGAAATGATGCCTTCTCTTTATTTCCAATGTTAGAAATTTTGACTATTCTCTTCTTCTTGTTATTATAGGTAAAGTTTTGAAATATGTCAATTTTGTAAAGAATTGACTTTCAATATTGCTGATTTCCTTTATTATTTTCTTATTCCTTCCTTTGCCAAATTCTGTTCTATCATTACTTGCTTCCTTTGGCTAACTTTGGTTTAGTTTAGTCTAATTTTTCTAACATTTTAGGGTGGGTGTTAGTTTAGTGTTAATAACTGGCTTTTATCTTTTTTATTAATTTTCTTTTATTTATATATGACAGTGGAGTGCATTACAGTTTATATCACACATGTAGACCACAAGTTTTTCATGTCTCTGGTTGTATACAAAGTATATTCACACCAATTTGTGTCTTCATACACGTACTTTGGATATTAATGTCCATCACATTCCACCATCATTTCTAACCCCCTGTCCCCTCCTTCCCCTCCCACCCGTCTGTCCTATCTAGAGTTCTTCTACTCCTCTCATGCTGCCCCTCCCTGCCCCACTATGAAACAGCCTCCTTGTATCAGAGAAAACATTCGGCATTTGGTTTGGGGGATTGGCTAACTTCACTTAGCAATATCTTTTCTAACTTCATCCATTTCTCTACAAATGTCATGATTTTATTACATTTTATTGCTGAGTAATATTTTATTGTGTATTTATGCCACAATTTTTATCCATTAATCTATTGAAGGGCATCTAGGTTGGTTCCACAGTTTAGCAATTGTGAATTATGCTACTATAAACATTGTTGAGTCTGTGTCCCTGTAGTATATTGTTGTTAAGTTCTATGGATATAGGACAAGGAGAGGGAAAGCTTGATCAAATGGTGGTTCCATTCCCAATTTTCCAAGAAATCTCCATACTCATTTCCATATTGGCTGCTCCAATTAGCAGTCTCAACAGCAGTGTATGAGTGTACCTTTTCCCCCACCACCTCACCACCACTTACTGTTATTTGTATTCATGATTGCTGCCATTCTGATTGGAATGAGATGGAATTTTAGAGTGGTTATGATTTGCTTTTCTCTAATTCCTAGCAATGATGAACACATTTTCATATATTTGTTGATTGATTGTACATCATGTCCTGAAAAGTGATTGTTCACGTCCTTGGCTCATTTATTGGTTGGGTTATTTGTGTTTTTTATTGTTGTGGTTGTTGTTTTGTTTTTAGTATTTAGCTTTTTGAGTTCTTTATATACCCTATAGATTAACACTCTATCTGATATGTGAGGGTTAAATATTTGCTCCCGAGATGTAAGCTCTCTACTCACCTCATGGATTGTTTCTTTTGCTGAGAAGAAACTTTTTAGTTTGAATCCATCCCATTTATTGAGTCTTGATTTTAATTCTTGCACCAAAGGAGACTTACTAAGGATGTTGGGGCCTAATCCCATATAATGTAGATTAGGGCCTAATTTTTTCTGTTAGATGTAGGGTCTCTGGTTTTATTCCTAAGTTCTTGATCCATTTTGAGTTGAGTTATATGCATATGGATATAATTTCATTTTGTTGCATATGGATTTCCAGTTTTCCCAACACCATTTGGTGAAGATGCTATCATTTCTCCAGTGCATGTTTTTGGCAACTTTGTCTAATATAAGATAATTATCATTATATGGGCTAGTTTATATGTCCAATATTCTGTATCATTGGTCTACAGTCTGTTTGGCAAAAACTATGCTTTTTTGGTATTATTGCTCTGTAGTATAATTTAAGGTCTTTATAGTGATGCCATCTGCTTCAAACTTCTTGCTAAGGACTGCTTTAGCTATTCTGGGTCTCTTATTTTTCCAGATAAATTTCATGACTGCATTTTCTATTTCTATGAAGAATATCATTGTGATTTTGATTGGGAATGAATTAAATTTGTATAATAATTTTGGTAGTATGGTCATTTTGATAATATTAATTCTGACTATCCAAGAGCAAGATAGATCTTTCCATCCTCTAAGGTCTTTTTTGATTTCTTTTGTTAGGGTTCTGTAATTTTCATTATATAGATTTCTCACCTCTTTCATTAACTTGATTTCCAAGGTTTTGTTGTTGTTGTTGTTGTTGTTTGGTTGGTTGGTTGGTTTTTTTGAGGCTATTATAAATGGGGTAGTTTTTCTTGTTTCCCTTTCTGAGGATTTGTCACTGATATACAGAAATGCCTTTAATTTATAGGTGTTGATTTTATATCGTGTTTCATTGCTGAATTCATTTACTAGTTCTCGAAGTTTTCTGATGGAAATTTTTGGGTCTTCTAGGTATAGAATCATATCATCAGTAAATAGTGCCAATTTAAGTTCTTTTTTTCCTATGTGTTTCCTTTTAACTTTTTTTCATCTGTTTAATTGTTCTGGTCAGTGTTTGAAGGACTGTGTTAAATAGAAGTTGTGAAAGAGGGCATCCCTTTCTTGTTCCAGTTTTTAGAGGGAATGCCTTAAATTTTTCTCCATTTAGAATGATGTTGGCCTCAGACTTAGGATAAATATCCTTTATGATGTTAAGATATGTTCCTATTTTTTCCTTATTTTTCTAGTGTTTTGAACATAAAGTGGTGGTGTATTTTGTCAAATGCTTTTTCTGCATCTATTGAGAGGATCATATGATTCTTATATTTATGTCTATTGATGTGATGAATTACATGTATGGATTTCCATATGTTAAACCAACCTTGCATCCCTGGGATGAATCCCACTTGATTGTGGTACACAATCCTTTTGATATGTTTTTGTATTCAATTTGTCAGAGTTTTATTGAGATTTTTTGCATCTATTTTCATTAGAGATATTGGTCTGAAGATTTTTTTTTAATGTCTTTTCCTGGTTTTTGGAATCAGGGTGATATTGGCCTCATAGAATGAGTTTGGAAGTGCTGCCTCTTTTTATATTTCCTGAAATAAATTGAAGATTATTGGTATTAGTTCTTCTTTAAAGGTCTTATAGAACTCATCTGTGTATCCATCTGGTCCTGGGCTTTTCTTCCTTGGAAGACTTTTGATGGCATCTTCTATTTTGTCGCTTGAAATTGATCTGTTTAAATTATGTATATCATCCTGATTCAATTTGGGCAAATTATATGACTCTAGAAATTTGTCAATGCCTTCAATATTTTCTATTTTATTGGAGTACAAGTTTTCAAAATAATTTCTAATTATATTCTGTATTTCCTTTTTTATCACTTATGTTAGTAATTTGAGTTTTCTCTCTCCTTCTTTATGTTAGCATGGCTAAAGGCCTTTCAATTTTATTTATTTTTTCAAAGAACCATCTTTTTGTTTTGTCAATTTTTTTTTCAATTGTTTCTTTTGTTTCAATTTCATTAATTTCAGCTCTGATTTTAATTATTATTTCCTGTCTTCTACTGTTTTTTTGGTGTTGATTTGTACTTTTTTCTAGGCCTTTGAGATGTAATGTTAAGTCATTTATTTGTTGGCATTTTCTTCTCTTAAAGGAATGAACTCCATGCAATGAACTTCCCTCTTAGAACTGCTTTCATAGTGTCCCGGAGATTTCAATATGTCATATCTGTGTTCTCATTCACCTGTAAAAATCTTTTAATCCCCTTCTTAATGTGTTCTGCAACCCATTGTTCATTCAGTAGCATATTATTTAGTCTCCAATTGTTGGAGTAGCTCATATTTCTTATTTTATCATTGATTTCTAATTTCATTTCATTATGATCTGATAGAATGCAGTATCTTATTTTTTATACTTGCTAAGAGTTACTTTGTGGCATAATACAAGGTCAATTTTAGAGAAGGATCCATGTGCTACTGAGAATAAAGTGTATTCTCGAATGAAGGATGAAATATTTCATATATGTGTGTTAACTCTAAGTTGTCGATTGTATTATTGAGTTCTATGATTTATTTGTTTAGCTTTTGTTTGGAAGATCTATCTAGTGATAAAAATGGTATGTTAAAGGCACCCAGAAATATTGTATTGTGGTTTATTTGACTCTTGAGCTTGAGAAGAGTTTGTTTGATAAACATAGACACTCCATTGTTTGGGGCAAATACATTTACAGTTGTTAAGTCTTGTTGGTGTATGGTTCCCTTGAGCAGTATGTTGTGTCCTTCTTTATCCCTTTTGATTGACCTTAGCTTGAAGTCTACTTTGTTTGATATGAGGATGGAAATCCCTGCCTGCTTCCATAGTCTATGTCAGTGGTATGATTTTTCCCAACCCTTCACTTTTAGTCTTTGGATTTCTTTTCCTATGAGTCTCTTGGAGGCAGTATATTGTTGGGTCTTTTGTTTTTTTGATCCAATATTCTACTCTATGTCTTTTGATTGGTGAGTTTAGGCCATTAACATCCAGGGTTATTATTAAGACATGATTTGTATTCCCGGCCATTTTTTGTTTATTTTTGGTATTTACCATGACTTGGTTTCTCCTCTGATTAGATTTTCCTTTAATTTAATACCTCCCTCTGCTGATTTTCATCATTGTTTTTTATTTCCTCTTTGTGGAATATTTTGCTGTGTATGTTCTGTAGTGCAGGCTTTCTAGTTGTAAATTCTTATAACTTTTGTTTATCATAAAAGGTTTTTTTTAATCAAATCTAATGCCTAATTTTGTTGGATATAAGATTCTTAGTTGGCATCCATTTTCTTTAAGAGCTTGGTATATGTTGTTCCACGATCTTCTGGCTTTGAGGGTCTGGATTGAAAAATCTGCTGAAAGACAAATTTGTCTCCCCCTATATGTGATATGATTCCTCTTTCTTGTAGCTTTTAAGACACTATCCTTATTCTGTATGCTATGCATTTTCATTATAATGTGCCTTGGTGTAGGTCTGTTTTAGTTTTGTACATTTTGCGTCCTGTAAGCCTCTTGGATTTAGTTTTCCAATTCATTCTTCATGCTTGGGAAATTTTCTGGTATTATCTCATTGAAAAGATTGTGCATTCCTTTGGTTTGAAACTCTGTGCCTTCCTCTATCCTAATAACTCTTAGGTTTGTTTTTTTGATGTTGTCCCATAATTCTTGGATGTTCTGTTTACTATCATCACTGTGTGATCAACTTTATTTTCCAGATTGTATACTTTGTCTTCATTATCTGTTATTCTTTCTTCCAAGTGATCTAGTCTGTTGGTTTCTATTGAGTTTTCTATTGAGTGTTTTTTTTTTTTTTTGGTGGTGTTGGTGGTTTATTGTTTCTCCCATTTCAAGGATTCCTGACTGGTTATTTTTCAGAGTCTCTATCTCTTTCTAGAAGTAGTCTTTTGCTACCTGTATTTGCTCTCTTATATCTTTGTTGCAGTGATCAATTTTTGCCTGTATTTGCTCATTTAGGTCATTCTTTAATTCACAGATAATTTTAATAATGAACCTTCTGAACTCCTTCTCTGAAATTTCATCAACTTTACTGTCATGGTTTCTGTTATTATAGTGTCCTTGTTTGTTTGGGGCATTTTACTCCCTTGTTTTTTCTTGTTGTGTATGTGTCTTCCTTTTGTGGTATGGATCTGAGATACTACAGTTTCTACCCTATATTCTTGTAGTACCCATGCAGATTGTCTGTACCTCATCTTGTTGTTGGGCTTCCAGACCCTGCTGGTGTTCCTCAATGTATGCTATTGCAACTAAAGGTGGTGGCAATAGTTGAGGTAACTCAAGATAATAGTTGAGGTGCCCCAAAAAGTATCAATGTCTTATAGAGATGGGGCTGAAGGGGTGGGCCTCACACTCTTTGGGATGTCTACTCTGAGTTGCAACTGCTACTAGACTCTTTATTTTGTCAAAATGGTAGAGAATACTGTGTGGGGAAGCCAATGGCGATAATTGCAGTGTCCTAATATGGAAGTGGGTTAGGCTTAGGCTCCCATTTGGGGGAGTGGGTGAACTCAAACCTACCCTGAACCTAGGTCCTGAGCAAGAAGGTATAAGCTGATCTAGGTCTTGCCTGACCTCCAGCAGTAGTCTGCTGGTCAGGAGGGGTGGTCCTGTGCTGGAGGCTGGCTCTGGTACATATCTGCTGGTGGAAGGTCAACCCAGTCCTAATGTGAGCCTTAGTCCCATGCAGGCGGGTGTGGGTGGATCTCTGGTTTTGTCTTTTGAATATATATGATTTAGCTATAAATTCCCTTATTAAAAGTGTTTTTTCTACATCCCATAGTGTTCATAACTAGTGTTTTCACTTTTATTTTTCTGAAAGTATTTTTTTAAATTTCCCTGGTAGGCTTTTTTTCAGATTTTTTTTATTATTATTCTCTTAGGAATCATGGCACATAAGAGATTTTAATAATAGTTTGTGAACCTAAAATTTAAAATGCATATGAGGGGTCAATGAATGCTAGAGTTGAAAGTTTTCTTCAGTATGCATGCATATCTGACCCAGCAATTCAGGCTTCAGTAAGAGGTAATGTGTTTTAACCATGGGTGTGTGTGTGTGTGTGTATGAGAGTGCTTTAGAAGTTTGCTGGAAGGGGCAGACATTATATCTCCATGTCTGCTCCCCAAGTAAATACTCTTATATGAAGGACCATCTTTATAATTTTCAATGCAGTTTGTGTACTCATAAGAATTTCTGCCTCAACCACCTCAGTCATTACTTAAATATCAGAGTTGCTGGGAAGCATAATGGTCAAGTTGCAAGGTTCAAAGATCTGGTATTTTATTATAATGATTAGGCAGCACAAAAATTTCATCCAACCTAACTTGGACCTACAGGAAATTATCTTCCCAGGGCCAATTTCAATTATCATCATGAGATCATCTCAGAGAAACCTTTTCTTACCTTTATTTCTAAAATGTCACCCATATCATCTCTTGCTGTATTTTCTTTTGTAGCACTTATTATTGCTTCATGTTATATTCATTAATTGGTTTTTGTATCTTAGTCCCCAAATATGATCTCCAGGAGGACAGTAATTTGTCTCTTTAATTCATTGGCACTTAAAAATGCCTACACATCCACACAGCAAGTGCTCATTAATATCTAGTGAATGAATGAAGCACTTCTTCAGTTCATATTGCCCAGTATTGGAAAATGGAGATATGTAAATATCTTTGCCATGATGCATTATCTTCCCTTAACTGCTGTGTACCACAGTTTGTGAATGAATGATTTATAAGTACATGCAATCCTCCTTTTTTAACTCTTACACTATGATAGGATTACATCACATATTGCAAAAACTTAACTAGTAGCACACACTTAAGTTTTGCTAGTAGATTTTTTGTGCTAATAATAAAAAATAAAACTGGTTATTTTAAAAAATATGTACTATTCTCCAAATTTTGTCAGTATCCTTATTAAAAATAATGAGGTAGTGTTTTACTTTTGTTTTTGTTTTGTATTTAGGTATGTGGTATCCCCCAAAAGCCCATGTGTGAGATGATGTAAAAAAGTCTAGAGATGAAATAATTGGGTTATGAAAACCTTAACCGAATCTGAGCATTGAGCCACTTGAATGATTTAACTGGGTGGTAACTGTGAGCAGATAGGGTGTGGCTAGAGGAGGTGGGTACCTGGAAGCATATCTTTGGGTATATTTTTGCTCCTGATGAGTCAGAGATCTCTCTGCTTCCTCGTGCCATATCCTGAGCTGATTCCCTCTTTTGCCATGATGTACTTCCTCATCTTCTGTCCTGAGCAATGGAGTGGGTTGTCTGTGGAATGAGACCTCTGAAACCATGAGCAACAAATAAAGTTTTACTGCTCTATAATTTTTCTTCTCAGGCCTTTTCATCACAATGGCAAAAAAAAAAAAAAGAAAAAAAAAAAAACTGGACAAAACAGGGAGGTTCTAAAAGTAGGCCCCAGGGTCAACAAGTCACACAATTGACTAATAGTTAAACCATGATTCAAATCAGAATAATCTCATAGATAAGTCTATGCTTATACTAGTTTACTATTGTTTCTTTAACTAATTACCACAAAATGCAGTGACTTAAAACAACACAAATACATATGACCTTCCTTTTGAAGAGGTAAAAAATCTGAAAGGAGCCCCATAGGGTTGCAATTAAGGGGTTGGTAGGTCTGTCTTCCCTTCTAGAGGCTTAACCAGATTCTAGATACCTCTCACATGTTTAGCTCATGATTTTTTTCTTACATCATCAAAGTCTGAATAGATTAATTAAGTTCTATTAATATTGCATCATTCTCATCTACTCTGCCATTACATCAGCCCTACCTCTTCCACTTTTAAGCTCTTTATAAGGACATTGGACGCACTTGCTTAATCCAGAAAAGCTTTCCCAATACGAAGTTTCTAAAAATATATCTTCAAAGTCCCTTTTGTCATGTTAAGTAATATATTTATAGGTCCTGGGGTTTAGAATTGAATATCACTGCAGGAAATTGCTTTACCTACAACAGTGCTCGTATTCACTGTAAAGTGCTACTAACAAGATTCTTCCCAATCACTTCAAAATATTGTATATTTTACAAAATATATATCAGAGGATATTTTTCTTTCAATTACCCTTGACACCTGAATTCACTCATGATTCCAATAAATTCTGGTGTTCCTGTAATCCAATAATTGGTTTCTCAAAGATTCATCAATACTCCAAAAGAGTTCTGATTCAGATGATTTGGGGAATGTTTGAAAATTCATACTTTTCAAAATTCACCAGTCTATTCCATCACATAAATATTGTAACCACTAATATTCAAAAATAAATCCAAATTCCTTAGACTTATCTACAAGGTCTTTTTTTTCTGTTTTTCTCTCAGTATGTAGAGTGGAGACATGCCTAATTCACTCTAATTACACATGTTTTCTGCACACCAAAACATGGCATCATAATATCTCTATACTCTTAGTTCAGCAAAATTCCACAGTTACTATGATTTGACCAGGAAACGTATCCTCTATTTCAATTATCTATTTACTTCCTTACTCAGATGTATTTGAACATCTTGCTCCATCTCTTTCTCTATTTCTTCATATCTTCCTTTTACTCTTATGTTAGTTTACCACTTGAATTATGCTAATTGAGATAAAATTACTTATTTTTGCATATTTTCTTTCCAGATATGAATTCCTTAAAATCAAAGGAATTGTGACTCTTTTTAACATAGTGCATCAGAAAAAAAAATTATATATTCGTTGATGATTTTTTCAACAATTGAAATAGTGACTTAATTCTGGAAGTTATACTATAAATGTTATGGAAATCCATAAATTAAATGATAACTGACATATTTTTAGATACATTTTAATGGAAATTTGCATTTAAAAAAAAATTAAATTTTCTGTTACATTCAAGAACATATTTGTTCAGTGGAATAATCAAGAGTTAATGATAGGCCATTGCTTCTAAACTTACACTAACCACATCACAGGAGCTTTATGAATCACACATTCATTTCAATAAAAGTGCTTAAAGATATACTTTTTTAATTGAAACAATAATTAAGGAAAAGTGAGAAATATGTATTGAAAAATAGCTTTTATCATAGAAGATGAATGGGAAAACTAACTGTAAGTTTTATAATTGAAGGTTTAAAACATATTGGAAAAAATGAAAATCCTTTTTCTCATATAAAACCTGTCTCACATTAACTGACATATTCCAAATACATAGAATAGATGCTTATCTTATTTTCAGAATTACAATATTTTGTTTGTTTTACGGCACTGTAAAAGTGATTTATTTTATTCTATTCAAAATAAAGTAAATTTAAAGCAAATACTAGGTCTCATAAAACTCAATGAGCTTGGTATTGTTTCTCTAGTGTTTTTCCATGATATACAGAAAAAACTAAGATGTTCAAATTTGAAGTAACTATTATAATTATATATCAATTACTATATTAAGATGTGATTATATCTTTGAGTACTTGTCTTGGTATGGTTCATGATACTTATCACTTTTAGAAAGACTTCTTTCTTGCCATATATTTACTATAATTAACTATCCATCCTCCCAAAGGAATAACAATACCAGGAATAAGAGTAAAGGCAAGAGCTAGGAATATATACAGAATTATGGAAATGCTGGATCAAGGGGAAAAGAAAACATAAATAATGGAATTTAGTAAAATTCTAGCATTCTGTGAAAGATATGAAATTTAAGATCCTGGAAAGAAGTGATTATGGATGTGATGTTAGGATTATATCTATGGGAATTAAAAAGTGATGCCCCAAACTAAGTCTGATAAATAACAAGATTTCTGTGGTAGAATCAAAAGTCATTAATATATTATATCACATCAATAATCCTATTAAATGATTGGATTATGTGAATGTCTCATAGGATACCTCTTTTGAAAAGTAATTTAAAATGACTTAATGGGAGAGACAATAGCAATTACAAAATTCTTACTAATTACAAAATTACTAAATTGTAGTTGTAACTAACCTCAATTAGTCAGAATAATGGTAGCACAAGTCATTAGTGAACAAGGGTTAATATCAATGGATAGAACAGGACCATGAAAAACGAGAGGACATTTAGAAGGTCTCAATCATCAGAACTCAAGTATAATATAATAATCAGTGAAAAAATTAGAATGGCACTTACTGAGATTAGGAAATAAAAGGAAAACAGAATATCTGAATGTCACCTAGGGCTTTAACCATTCTGTGCAACCAGAAGAAACCAATAATGGATGATTGGTAAATAGAGGACAGTTCCTTCAGTAAAGAGATCACCATAAATTTTCAAATTTGTAACTGGACTTCTGCATCTAGGAATATTTAATTTTCCTTGTTCCTTACAGTAAGTATATAACATAATGGTAAACAATGCACATAAAAGGAGCACAAGAAAACTCTAAAAGCTGAAGTTAGAAAAAGACTGGTGATATAATTCTGAATATGAGGAATGGAAAAATGATAAGACTCTGGCCCCATTTCTTCCATGTAAATGTCAGGCAAGAGAAGTTGGCAAATTGGAAAGAAAAACAGGTGTAGATCCAGTGCAAAGAAAGTAAGTCCAAGAACAGATGGACAGGACCTTGGCACTAGACCAGAGACCCTGAACCTCTAGAAGAAAAAATAGGCCCAAATATACATCATGTCAGCTTAGAAACTGCATTCCTCAACAAGACCCCTAAAGTGCAAGAAGGAAAATCAAGAATCAATAAATGGGATGGATTCAAACTAAAAAGCTTCTCACAGCAAAGGCAACAATCAAGAACCTGAAGAGAAAGCCTACAGAATGAGAGAAAAACTCTTTGCCACTTGCACCTCAGAGCATTAATCTCCAGATTAATGCTATAAAGAGTTAATGCTATAAATAACTCAAAAAACTGAACAGAATAAAAACAAATAACTCAATCAATAAATGGGAAAAGGAACTGAACAGATACTTCAGAGAAAAAGAAATACTACTGGTCAACAAATATATGAAAGAAAATATTTAACATGTCTAGCAATTACAGAAATGCAAATTAAAACTACACTAAAATTTCATCTCAGTTCAGTCAGAATGGCAATTATCAAGAATACAAGTAACAATAAATGTTGGTAAGGTTGTGGGGAAAAGGTTCACCCATACATTGCTGGAGGGATTGCAAATTGGTGCAGTCACTCTGGAAAGCTCAGAAAACTTGGAATGGAATCACCATTTGACCTGGTTATCCCACTCCTAGGCATATACCCAAACAATTTAAAATCAGCATACCATAGTGAAAAGGCCACATCAATGTTTATAGAAGCTCAATTCTTAATAGCCAACCTATGGAATAAACTTAGGTGTCCTTCAATAGATAATTGGATAAAGAAAATGTGGAATATATACACAATGGAATACTACTCCACCTTAAAGAAGAATAAAATGATACAATTTGCTGGTAAATGAATAGAACTGGGTACTATAATGGTAAATGAAATAAGACAATTCCAAAAAACGAAAGGCCAAATATTTCTCCCTGATATACAGATGCTGATTCACAATAAGCAGGGAGTGGAAGGGAATAACAGAAGTTAACTGGATTAGACAAAGGGGAATGAAGGGAAGGGTGAAAGGATGGTAATGCAAAAGACAGTAGAATGAATGGCACATAACTTTTCTATCTTCATGTATGAATATACGACAGGTGTAACTATACATCATGTATAACCACAAAAATGGGAGGTTATACTCCATATATGTATAATATGTCAAATACATGTATAATCAAAGAGAAAAAATAATTTAAAAAAAGAACAAAAAAAGAAAAAAGAAAAAGGAGGCACCAAAATGCAGGGGGGGAGAACAGACTGATAAATTGATCCTTTTAGCCAAAGGCCAAAGCAAGAAGCAACTTACCAAGACAGAATATTCTTAGATAATAGCCATTCTCCTCTAACAAAACACACTTGTGCGCACATGCGCACACACATGTACATACATGCAAAACACTGGCCTCATACCCATCTCTGGTAGAAATTCTGAATGGAGTACCTAGACATTCTCTATGCCAGGCTGTAAACAGACACAGCATCCCCAGTATTGAAGTGGTATCTGAAATGGCTAAGAAGAAAGCCAGAACTTTTATCACTGATTTATTATAATAAGAACTTCCCTACAAACATGTAATTGAAGACAGGACTTCATCATACATATTCTCTTTTTCCAGTCCTACTCTACCACTGATATCACTAATGTCATAAGGTATCATGGTCCCTTACTCACTCCTAGAGCATAGTCAGTGGATACATAATGGACCCAATTGCTACCTAATGGAATAAATTCCCTAATATTCATTGGTAATGAGGTCACCCACCTGGTGAAAGTTAAGGCCAGGTGAGGGACTAAAAGCAAAGCAGCTCTTTATTACCACGAAGAGGGTGTCAATGAAGGCCTCATCAGGATTCTGTTCTCCACATTTCCCAGAAGTAACAAATATTCTGCACCTCCTAGGTAGGAGTGGAGGCTAACTAAAGAACCTGAACTTTAATACCCACCTAACAATAACAAGGTAACATTTGTTTTTCCAACCGAAACAGAGTCATAAAAAAGCTGACAAAATACAAGGTTTAAATAGTATCTGAACTTTCAACATCATTTCAAGAGACACACCAACAGTAACTCACACAAGAGACTATCTTCACAAGAGCTAGTGGAAGCCAAATGAGAGAACACATTGCCTAGTGTCAGTATAATAATAAGAAAAGATACATTGAAGAAAACAGTGAGGAAAGATTTGCCTTTATCACCAACTCTAGGGAGTACAGAGTAGCAAAAACTCAATAGGATAAATAAATAAGTAGGCAAAAGACTTAAATGGACCCTTCTCATACAAATGTCCAATAGGCATATGATAAATGCTCAACATCACTAATAATCAGGGAAATACAAATTAAAACAACAGTAAGATGTTATCTCACTCCAGTAAGAATGGTTATCACTAAAAAGACTAAAGACAAGAAAATAAGACTAAAGAGAACAAATGCCAATGATGGTATTCCCACTATTGGTAGGAATGCAAATTAGTACAGCCATTATAGAAAATAGTATGAAATTTTCTAAAAAAAAATAAAATTGAAATATAATTACCATGTAATACACCAATACCACTACTATTTATATAACCAAAGGAAATTATATCAGTATGTTTATATGATCTCTGAACTCCCATGTTAATGGCAGCATTATTTATAATGGTCAAGAGATGGAAAGAACTGAACTTCCCATCAACAGATTGATGGACAAAGAAAATATAGTACATAAACCCTATAGAATACTATTCAGTCATAAAAAATAATAAAATACTGTTATTAGAGAAAATATGAATAAAACTAGAAATAATTATGTTATATCAAATATGCCAGGCATGTGTAGTATCCCATGACCTCACTTATGTAGAATTTAAAAACAGTTGATCTCATAAAAGTTGAGAATAGAATGATGACTATCATAGGCTAGGGAAAGTAAGGATAGAGAAATGGGATATGGTTGATCAGTAAGGTACAAAGTTACAGTTAGGAACGAGAAGCTGCGGGGTACTACTGCACAGTATGCTGACTAGAGATAACAATAATGTACATTTTGAAAAGCAAGAAGAAAGGATTTTGAAAGTTTTCACCATAACAAAGTTATAAATTTAATACGATATAAACATTATGCAATGTATACATGTATCAAACTTTACATTGTATCCCATTAATGTGTTTTAATGTGTTTGTTCAGTTTTTCTCAAATAAAGAAAAGCAATGGATAAAAGCAATTATACTAAAAAGGCTGGCTCTTTGAAAACATTAATAAAACTGAGAAAACTCTAGAAGACAAAAGAGAAAGAGCAGGACACAAATTAATAATATCAGAAATAAAATAGAGTATATCTTTATTGATACTCTAAAGGATAAGAAAAGAATATCGTGGAAAGATTTTCACAAGTGAATTTGGGGATTTAAATAAATATAAAAATATTTAGAAAAGTATAAGTCATTACAGTTTACTGCAATATAGCTGATTTTAATGCTGCTACTCCAATTAAGAAAAAAAATTAAAACCTCCCAAAAATGAAGTCTTCATGATATAATTGATTTACTGGGAAATATTGCTAAATGTTTAAACTTTGAAGAACTAATACTAATTATGCATAATATTCCCAGAAGATTGAAGATGAGGGAACCCTTCCCAATCATTCTATAAATCTATAGTTATTTCTATTTCATAATTAGAGAAATATAATAATAAAGTAACTAAGAAATATAAAAAAAACTATATACCAATATCTCTCATAATATAGATGCAAAAACCTTAACAATATATTAACAAATACAATTAAGTAATGTATAGATTTATTTAAACAGCAGAACAAATTAGCATTTATTTTAGGGATGCAGTCCTGTTCAACCTTTGAAAATGAATCAACATAATCTGTCATATAAACCTACTTAATAATGAAAACTATTTAATAGTAAATAGTATATTAAATAATCCAGAAACATTAAATATATTTTTAGAATGAAAATTCTTAGAAAACTAAAAATATCTTTAGTAAAGTTGAAACAAAACTAACATTATATGCATGACAAAATGAATTACTTTCCTCTATTTCTGGAAGCCAGATCAGAATGTACACTTTCATCATTCCTATTAAGTATAGAACTATAACTTTTATCCAGGGAAATATGCAAGAAAATGAACTAAAACATTTCAACAGGAAAGGTACTCATTGGAGTTTCTATTTTCAGATAACAATTTTCTATATAGAAAATCTGAACATACCTCTACAAAAATAATGTTCTAGATCTGAAAGTGAATCAAGAAAAGTTACAAGGTCTAAGAGCAACATGTAAAATTTAACTGCATTTCTCTATATCATTAATCAACAGGTTGAAAATTTAAAAATTAAATACCACCTATTACCATTCAAAAATAAATAAAGGGTGTTATGATAACTATATAGACACACACACACACACAAAAAAAAAATTAACCGTTATTTAATACCATATGCAAAAAAGAAACTCAAGAAGGCTAGTAAAAGAGCTAAAACTATAAAACTCTTGAGGGAAAAAAATAGAATAGAGTCAAATATTTATATCACTGAACTTACAAAGGATTCCCAAATATGACACCAAAAACACAATAACAAGAGAAAAAATAAATAAGTTGAACATCACAATTTGAAAAACTCAAAGAACACAACTAAGAATCTTAAAAGATCATACATAGAATGGGAAAACGTGCAAATCATATATCTGTCAAGAAACTTGCACGTAGAATATGTAAGAGACTTTTTTTAGTTGTTGATGGACTTTTGTTTTATTTGTTATTTATATGTGGTTCTGAGAATCAAACTTAGTGCATCAAAGATACTAGAGAAGTTCTCTACCACTGAGCCACAACCCAAGCCCCTGTAAGAAACTCTTGACAACTAATAATAAATAAGATAACACAATTAAAAAACGGACAAGGATTTTGAATAGATCTCTCTCTAAAATAGACATGCAAATGATTAATATAATTAGCATATGAAAATATACTCACTTATTATTCATAAAAGGTATGCAAATTAAAACCAATCTGAATATCACTTCACATCTGCTAACTGATGTGAATCAAAAAGTTAGTTAATAGCAAAAGTTGATGAGGATATAGACAAATCAGAACAATAATATGTTTCTGTTGTAAAATGGTGGCAAATGGTACAGCCCCCTAGGAATAAGACTTGACATTTTGTCAAATGAATAGACATAAAATTATCATATGACCAAAAATTTCACTTAAAAAAATACACCTAAGTGTTGGGAATATAGCTCAGTTGGTAGAGTGCTTGCATCATGTGCACAGGGCCCTAGGTTCAATATCCAGCACCATAAAAAAAAAAAGTAAGCCTAAGATATATAAAAATGTAGGTCTACGCAAAAACTCATATAAATGTTAGTAACATCAAACAAGAGATGTAAAAACCCAATATACACCAACTACTAAATATATAATTAAAATATACATATTATAGAATACTATTTAGAGATAATAAGGAACGGAATACTGATGGATGTAACAGTATGAGTACTACTTAGTAAAGATGTCAGTTCTCCCCAAATGGATATAAGAGTTTAATTAAACTTATATACAGAAACTTGCACATAAAGATAAGGTTGTTCTAAATTTTGTGATTAAATAAAGGATATTGTACTATAATTTTATAGCATGCAATCATCAAGAAAACTGAGAGAAATGTACATAAGTCCTCTCTATTTTACTTTCACAACTTCCTTTATGTCTGACCATAAGCTCTTGCTGAGATTCTGAATGTAGAAAAATTTTCAAACCTAGAAATCATTAACTGAAGAATTCCAAAACACAATGACAAGTACATACACTAATGATTCTCCTAGTGTACCCCAAAGGCAACTATAACTATTCAAATAATATTACACTTGGGAAAAAGGAAACCACAGATTTTCAGTACTTTTTAATATTCATTCCTAGTTGATGGCAATACCTAAAGGGTTCCTCTAAAACCACAGCACCCCTACTGAAGAGGAATTTTATGAGGAAAAATGTAAATAATGTAGTCCTGGCTTGGTTCTGATTTACATTAGGTTTATGTACATATATAGTGGAAATTTTCCTAATCCAACAATGTGTAATTGGACCATACATATGTACATACTTGGTAATAGCTTAAACATTTATTCATACATATGTGTATGTGCAATTCATCATACATATGTTTACATATATGTTTATATATAGTGGAAGAGTAAAGGATTGTGATTAAGAACTTTCATTATACACAAAGGCAAATTGGAAGGCTCTGAAGAATCCTGTTGTACACAGTCACAAGAGAAAACACAAGAGTCCTTATCATTTAATGTATCTATTTTTTTCCTCAAAATAACTAAATATATGTGAAAATGAACTATAACAAAAATCAAACAATTCATAGGCAAAATTGCAGCTGATATACCCTTATGGTATCTTTAATAGAATTGGCATGGCCTCAGACACTTGGTACATAGCTACTGATTGCCGCAGTCCGGCTGCAGCAAAATAACCGGGGGGTGACCAACAACTTGTGTAGATTGATACAGCAGGAGCCGTTTATTGTAGGACAGGAGGGGTATATATACATTCCACACAGCTTATCTTAATTAACATAAACTAGATACAGCAGTCAACCAATAAGGAATCTCCACACTTAATGGCTCCCTGGCGTTACTTCACAAACCACTCCCTCTGGCAAAATGCCAGGAGCCATCTTGACTTGTTTACAGACCCTAACAACTGATCAGGAAAATGCATTGTTTTTCTACCTTTATCAGGGAGTATGATCTAAAATATTTCACATTTAGTTGGGAAATAATACACTACATATTTACAACAATGTACTAAACTTTCCTAAACTTTGTAATGTTTATTCCTAAGAGACTTAGGTCAGTTTGGCATGTTGCAGAATATCACACTGAATCAATATTCATGATTATAGAAATAAAATATAGATACAAACTCATACACTCCAGGAAATTAAGTTCAAGTTATCTTTTCCACTGGTTGATTGTGTAGGGGTCCAAAAGATTAGGAATGCTTCATCTTTCTTTCAAATTAAAGAATATATTTTGCATTTTGACTTGCCCACCACAAATGATGACATAATACCTGGTAGAAGTTTTTGAATTCTTCCTGATAATCCTGTTCTAACCCATAAAGCCAAAGCACAGGAGACTTTCAGTTTTGAATCTTAGAGATGACTTCAAAACACTTAAAACTGCAGTGAAAGTGGTCATGCTTGGACAATATTACTCAATACACCCTATGCTTTCAGAGT
This sequence comes from Marmota marmota marmota, assembly GCF_001458135.2. Taxonomy (NCBI): domain Eukaryota; kingdom Metazoa; phylum Chordata; class Mammalia; order Rodentia; family Sciuridae; genus Marmota; species Marmota marmota. The sequence goes on along the minus strand of NW_026000026.1, from coordinate 62,176,772 downwards.
TTTTAGAGTTAAGAAAAGATATTGTTATGGTTTGGATAATAGGTTCCTCCAGATCTCCTCTCTTAATGCAAGAATATTCAGAGGTGAAATAGCTAGACTTTAAGACACATAATCTAATCAGTCCATTCCTAGAATGGAATAAGTGATGAATGAGGGCAGGTGGGGCATGAGTACAGGAGATGGGTCAATGGGGTATTCCATGGAAGGGTGGTTTTTCTCTGCAGCCCCTTTCTGCACCCTGTCTCGCTTCCTGACTCTGCCATGAACTAAACAGCTTTTCTCCACTGGGACCTTACCCCATGTTTGCTGCCTCACTTTTGTCCCAGAGCAATGGAATCAGTCATCTATGGACTGAACCACTGAAACCATGAGCCAAAATAAATTTCCTTCCTCTAAGTTGTATTGTTGGATATTTTTGTCACAGCAATATAATAGCTCAGTAAAACAAATTGGTGTCAAGAAGTTGGGTCATTTTTATGACTAACCTGATGATGTCATTCAGAAGCCTTTGGAAAAGCTTAGAAATGAAGGCTGAAAAAGTCTTAAAAATATTGCAAGAAACATTTTTGGAAATTCTAGTATTTAACACCAGAATGCTAATAGAAAATGCAGACTGTGTTCGTGAGGTTTCAGAGGTAAATGAGGACTCTATTGGAAATTGAACTTGAGAACATTTAGGTTATATAAAGAACTTGTCCATATTTTGCCCATGTTATGAGTCTTTGTGTGAGGCTGAATTCGAAAGTGATGGACTGATTAATCTGGGGGAGGAAATTTCAAGGTAGAATAGCATTTAGTAAGTGGTATGGATATTTCTGGCAGCATTTAGCCAGGTTTACTGTGAGAACTGGGAGCAGAAAACAGTTATTTTTTTAAAAAAACTATCAGTTTGACCAGAAAAGCTCATATAAAACCTGATCCAAGAAAATTTTGCTTGAAGAGATTATAACTACTAAAAATATGCTAAGAACTTCACACAGAGACCATAAAAAGGAAGGTTTGAGGGTATCTCAGGAATTTGCAAGATCACACCCACTGCAGGTCCAAGGATGTAGTAAAGTACTGTGGGAAGTGATTATGAGGGTACTCTGCTTCTATAGGAGAGCCCAGGTAATTGTTTCACTGTAATCAGCTACCCAGGCACTCAGAGGCCACTGAAGACATGGTCTCAGAAATTTCAGATATTGCATATCTTGGGAGAAGACCTTGGATCATCCCTACGGTGCTCATTCTTTAGGAATGCAGAATACTGGATTTAAGGGGTCATGAAGACTTCCAATGAGTTTCAAGCAAAGGCTCGGGGAACTATATAAAGTGTAGCAGAGATGGAGTCTTTGTAGGCTGCCCCTGAGACAATGATGCATAAATCTGGAATATGAAGCTAAAACAGAGATGAAGATCACAGAAATTAAAAGATGTCAGTAATGTGGACTGTTTGTTGAGAAGAGCTGCCATCTGCCAAGATAACCAGGCTTAAAGAGACTCTTTGGGTACAGGAACTGGCAAGGAAAGAAGGGCAGGACTTCCCAAAACCTTAGGAAAGAACATCTTGTAGCCATGCGTTCTGATGTTCTACATGAAGTCATGGGCATAGTTAGGGTTCTGTTTGCCTGAGTTAAAGTCTGGATTTTGCTTCATGCCTTCTTTCTCTGTCCCAGTTTCTCCCTTTTGGTATGATTGTTTACTCTGTGCCACTGCATATTGGATATGTGTAACTTTCTTTTGATTTGGATACATGTTTTTGATCTTTACAAGAGCTTACAGCTTAGAATTTGCCTTGAGTCTCAGAGGAAACTTTGGTCTTGGACTTTGGAGCAATCCTGGAACTTTTAAGACTATGAGATTCTTAGACATTAACTAAATGCATTTTGCATTCTGAGATAGACATGAGTTTTTGAGGGCCAGGGGCAGAATGTTATGGTTTAAATACAAGGTGTTCCCCAAAGCCACTGTGTTAATGTAGGAATGTTCACAGGTGAAATGGTTGGAATGTGAGAGCTATAAACTAATCAGTCCATTTTATTTTGAATGTTCTTGAATTTTCTGGTAAATGTGGGCAGGCCGCATATGATTACAAAGGTAGGTCACTAGAAGTATACCCTGAAAATGTTGTTCTTCCCTTGGGTCCCTCCCCCTCCCCAAGCCAACAATTCTGTTTCCTGACCCTACCATGAGCTGGCATCTTGCCTCCACCACACACTTCCCCCATGATGTGCTGCCTCACCTTTGTCCCAGAGCAATAGCATGAGTAGACCTCAGAAAACCATAAGTCCCAAAGAAACTTTCTCTCTTCTAAGTGGTTCTTGTCAAGTATTCATTCTAGTCATAGTGATACAAAAGCCAACTGAAACAAGCACCAATAATATTTATAGCAAGTCCCAGTGAAACAATCACACTATATATCCTCAAGTCCTAAAATAAATGCAAGTCATCAATACTAAATAATTTTATGCATTTGAAAAGAAGTATCCTTTGTCATGCTATAAAACTCTGACAAGAGATACAATTACTTACTCGAGTATACCAAGTGACTCTGTATTTCTGAATTGGCCCATGATTAGCTGATTGTATTAGACTTATATCATCAGAGACATAATGTTTTGGGCAGGTTGAACAGCAATCAATTGAAAATTATAATAGAAATAAAGCATAGGCAGGACCAGAAAGTACAAACAACTTGCATAAGCAGGTAGCCTGGACCCCCATGTCTTCTCCTACTATTGTTCAGTTACCTATCTACTAGCATATACCCATGAATGAAGAAAATTACTCAAGTAATTTAATGAATCATAAAATGAAAAGATTATGTAAAATGCAGATGCTTCTTATTTTTTTTTGTGAAGTCTAAATTCTAATTTGAGTTCTATTATCTAATGTGCAATGATATAAGAAGTGAACAACATATTTAAGAATTGGAGTGCGTGCAGGGGCAAATTCCCGTAATCTCAGCAGCTCAAGAGCCTAAGGTAGAAGAATCCCAAATTCAAAGTCAGCTTCAGTAAAAGTGAGGCACTGAGCAACTCAGTGAGACCCTGTCTCTCAATAAGATACAAAATACGGCTGAGGATGTAGCTCAGTGGTAAAGTGCCCTTGAGTTCAATTCCTAGTATTCCCATCCCCCAAAAAGATCACATTTAAGAATTGGAATATTATAGAAAGAGGTACAGCATTAGGATCTAGAATAGGGAAAGGTGATATATTATTTATGTGTGTATGTGGTGGAGTATGTGTGTTTCCAAAGTAAGGGGATAGATAAAATTTGCTTTCTTATAGCTAGTGATTCTTATCATTTGCCTTCTACTTAGTACACTTAATAATATTATAAATAAGGATACCATATACTAGTCAAATTAAGTTGTAACTTTTTTAGCAAATCTAAGTTAAAGTAGTGCTAGCAAAAATAAGTAACTGAGATAAAAGAAAATGCTTGAGGGCTGGGGATGTGGCTTAAGCGGTAGCGCGCTCGCCTGGCATGCGCAGGGTGCTGGGTTCTATCCTCAGCACCACATAAAGAAAGATGTTGTGTCCACCGTAAACAAACAAAAAAAAAAAATATTAAAAAATAATGCTTGAACCCTTCAATGACCTAGAATAGATATATAAAAACCACAAACTTCCTCTGGTTGTACACTGACTAGAGTGAAAATATTAAGCTTGAAGAATAACACTGTATTTTTCCATTTCTGTTTATTTATTCTATATGCAGAGCCTTCACTTGAAACAGGTAAAGTAAGGGGGAAATATGGCCAGTATACCTGTGCATCTCCTGCCTTATATTTATGGATGTTGTAAAGCACAATTTCATTCTTTCACTGGAGACTGTATCTGTTTTAAGATCCTTTCTCATCAGAATAGGGAAATAGCAGGTATTCAACCATAACAAGAAATTATATTTGAAAGCCTGTCTAAATACACCCCCCACACCTATCCTGCTTACGCCAGTGTCTAGCTGCTACTTTGTGTTTAGGGTTTTGTTGTAGTGTTTTTTTTATTTAAAAAGAAGGCAGTGTACCTCAGAGATACTGTTATCTTTTTCTTATTAAATGAAAAATTATGAATGTAAACACTCCATCTCTTTATTTATTTTTCATTCATTTCCTCTCACTCTTATTTTATTCCTTCCCAGCTAACCTTTAAGAATTTTGTATATGAATCATTTTACTCTTTCATTACCAGGATATTTTTGTAGATGACATTGATTTTTTTTCTCACAGATTTACTTATTTCATGTCCTCTATTCATTTGGATTTTGCCTTTCAAAAATCACAAAAATTAAGATCACAATATGTAATATTATCCAAAAATTAGGATCTCTGCTTTTGTCTAATGAACTGAATTTTTTTAAAGTGCATGCAATAGAGTTTTCTTTATCATGACAATTACTTCTGTAGCATCACTTTAGATTTTAAAATATCCCTGCAGCACATTGTCACCATAGCTTTCTGATGCACACATCTACACCATTAGCTTCATGACTCCACACTACCTCATGATTCCTACAATTTTTCAGAATCAGTAATATTTCAGCAAAAATTATCACTAATATTCTTTTTTGGATTTTATTATTAATTTAACTGTATGGTATCAAACAATTATTCAGAAAAGCTCCAGAGTTCAGCAGTTTGTGTTTTTTTTTTAAATTGGGACAGTATTATGTTTTTTATTCAACTTCAAAATTTCATATTAATAAAATAACATTTTAAAGTTTAGAGTAAAAACAAATTATTTATTTACTCATTTATTGGTACCAGGGATTAAACTCAGGGGCACTAAACCACTGAGCCACATCCCCAGCCCTAATTTGTATTTTATTTACAGACAGAGCTCACTGAATTGCTTAGTGCCTCACTTTTGCTGAGGCTGGCTTTGAACTCAAGATCCTCCTCCCTTGGCCTCCCACACTGCTGGAATTACAGGTGTGTACCACAGTGTTCAGCCACAAGTAAATTATTTAAATATTTAATTTATTCCAAAGCAAATTGATATATAGATTGTTGGGTGATAATGAGAAAAATAACTAACATTTTTGTAATCTATTGATTATATAATCAGTCTAATGTTTATCTTCCCTAGAATATATTTAAGTGTCCTCAGAATTTGTTTTTTTTTTTTTTTTCATGTCTTGGGGCAATATCTTTTCTGTGTGTGTGTGTGTGTGTGTGTGTAACATTTCAGAGAATGAATGGACAAAGGGAGGAGGAAAAATCATTTCATGCAACCAGGAGATATACATAGGCTTCTTACAATTAGCTATTTATAGGGTTTATGAAAAACTACATGACTACAAAAGTAATTTAAATAAAGATAAAAGATTTCATAAACCAGATAAAAGGAGTTGAAGACTAAATATATTGAAAGTATTTACATTTATGTGTTGGGATACTATAAAATATATTGTCACTTATTCATCTAGTTGATAATATCTTAATCATACATATTCTCAAATGATCTATAACTGATTTGAAGGATAGGCATATAAAATGTAGGTTAAAATTTTTCTCCTTTGTGTACATACATCCAATTGTTCATATGTGTATCTAGGTAATATAGGCACAAGCATTTTTTTCACATAATTATACAATTAATATTCAACATTTAATATGTAATCAAATGTTCCACAATAGCTTTTGTTTCAGTTGAGGAGGAGGAGGAAGAAGATGATGATGATATTATTCACTTGTGTTGATTAAAAACAATTCTACTCTAGTACATTTACTGTACTCATCAAGATACAAAAGCTTCAAAATAACTGCACAGGGTCATGTTGCACACTGTCCGTCATGATTAGATCAACCGTGAACTCTGTGCCAGTCTTGGCATTTGAATGTACTTCTACAGTGGTTGCTATGGTAAGTAATTATGAATATTCTTTTTTATATTTAAATGAAAAGAAAGTTAAATAATGTGAAGGAGTACATAAAATGGTCATAGATGTGAAAGCTAACATTAAATTTCTGGGGAATAAATTATTTGAATAGGCATTGATTCATTAGGTTATTTTAACCCAAACTCTTTCCTCCAGCTTTAAAAGAAATCAGCACACGTTCAGGTCCACTGTTTACATAAAATATGGTGACAGCAGAAGTGATAATAGAAATCAAATACATAGCTATTTTTCAAAACCTTAAAGAGTGGACCTCAGTACCAGAATACAGAGAGGAGAGAATGACACTATGGAGGACAAAAGTCCCAGGACCACAACATAAGACTATAAAATCCTCAGACTTTCTGATAAGAAGTATCACCTTTAATACTCTTTTCAAGGTGGATATGCAAACCTCATTTACTAGCCACTATCAATCCAGGATCTTGATGAAGCTTTCATATTGCCAGTGTTAAAATCTGTCTCAGTTGGCTGAGTGACACCTATTATTTAGACATGGGGCAAGGCCATCTTCCACAATGGAAATAGTTTTCTATTACTTGGGGCCAATAAAAGTAGGTATAGAGTAATGAATGACAGATCATTCAGCAGATAGTACAGGACATGAAAAAGAGAGATAATGTTTCTTAATTAAGCAGGCAAAAAATATTCAAAATTATTTTCTTTTAAATTGGAACTTTTTAAATACCTTCTTTATTATTATGTTCCATTCAATAAGAACAAGTCTAAGTTCACATATTCACATAGTTATTTGTCTAATGTTTCAAGGTAATGAAATCAGTGCCTTTGAGAACCCAACCTGTAATATATGTATCACTGAAGCATCAGAAAACAGGAGGTTATGGTACCTATAGGAAACTGAGAGTGTATAAGTAGCCTCAGTCCTTCAGATTCAACTTATTTTGATCAGTTAGTGGGTAAATGAAACACATTTAGAGTCAAGATTGTGAGCTATCAGTTTTGATAGGTCTGGTAAATTGTGTGGCTAAATGTATGCTGGATCCTTTTTTCCTCATCTCCTCTCCCCTTTTTCATGGTTGTTCAATGTCTAACCAATTTTTCCAAAAGATTATAACCTTATTATGAAACCTCTTACACCACTTTACTTTTCATCACATCAGTTAGTAGGTGACAGTACGGAACATTTGTGTCTTCTTTCCTCATGAATAGTCTTCCCATTAAAACATAAGCTTTGTGAGCCTAAGAATTTTGTTTTGCTTCTTCTTTGTTCAAAAAAAAAGGAACATTTCTCATGTTAGGTACTTAAATATTAAATGAATAAATAGATTAACATTTTAAACAGGAAGGGATATTAGATACATTATTAAAAATGCAAAGTACAAATTAGAGAACATGCATGGTTTCAATTTTAAATGGTATTTTATCAAGTTTTTGAACATAGCACATCTTCAAAAGAAAAGATACACAGAACAAAATGAATGAAGCATATTCCCAAACACTTGTTAAGCAGATGTCCTCACTATTAGCTAACACTCATACCTGAAGAATTGGCTAATTTTCACTGTTAATTCTGTAAGACACAATAGTGAACATTATCTGTGAATATGAAGAATGTATTCACAAATAAGCATGAAGGAGTTATTATCTAAGATGCATGCTATGGAAAGCCATAAGTATGTCTAAAGAGCACAGTGTAAAGGAAATTTTTCTTGGAAAAAAGGAGAAATCCACATTAGATACTTGGATGTAGAGTTTTCTGCTCTTGGAGACATGAGGCAGGAATTGGCATCAGATCGTTGGTGAAAGTGCCACTGCTAGGAGAGCTCTATGTCTGAATTGTTACAGTTTTAAAGAACGTTAAATGTAAACTTTGTTGTATTATTTTACATGTGCATATGTCCACCTTACAGAATGCATGGGGTACATGTAGAATGAGAAGGAACTTCTTGTGGAGTGTTGTTTAGAGAGTAATTGAGACAGCACTATCTCAAATAGGCAAGTATGAGTACTTCCTCTTCATAACTCACCACCTCTAATTTTGTCTAGGTCAGAGAAAAAAAATTGTGTTTGTGGCAACAACTTTTACAGCACTAAAACAAAATAAAAAGAATAAAGAAGACAAAGATCCTTTGTTAAACTACATGTCAGCATAAATTGAGATTAATCATAGCAATAAAACAAGTACCTAAGATAATCTAAATTTGTTTTTTGAACAGAAGTGATATTAAGTTATATTGCTTGAATTAGTGGCTATGAGAAATATGACCTTTCAAAAGATGTGGGGGGAAAAAGGAGTTGAACAAAAGAGGATGAAAAAGTTAAAATATAAATTTCAAATTTACTATGATTCTCAAGTAACAAGAGTCACTAATAGCACATCAAATTCTACCTACGTAGTAATGCTCTTTCCACGCACTAAATTTCATACTGAAATTTCTTTTTCTCTTCTTCTCTTTTTTCATCCTTCTCTCTCTCCCTCCCACCTTTTCTTCCTTCCCTTTCATCCTTCTTTCCTTCCTTCCTTCCATCTTTTCTCTCAAAATTCCTCTTTCCTGCATACATCCTGCATGTTCCTCTTGCAGTTACCCATGAAGTCATTTCAGGTGGACATCCAGGTATAGGGCGTGTGCTTAGTAGCAGGACAGTGACTAAATTAGCATGCACATTTAATTTAGGGTGAAATATTTAAAATCCTATTGTCACTTGTTTACATTCTTTAGATAGTTTACATTCTTTAGATAGTTTAGCTACATAAGCAACAAAATATTGATCTGCTTCCTGGATATATGTATTTATCATTTAGTTGAATCCATATTACGAAGGGAAAATAAAAAAAAAAAACAACCATTTATCAATGTCTTCAATTTCAACAGCTATTCTCAAAAGTTTTGGTTAAATTTTTTATTGTAGCTTTATGGTTCTACATAGTAGTTGGGTTCCTCCTAACAAACTCATACATACATGGAAATTGGTTTCATATCAAAAGTTTTAACATGCATAATTCTTTCTGTATTTTAAACAGTGCCCAACTTACACATTACTTTGAATTGCTTAGCAAGTAAGAAATATTCCAGCAATCATCACATTTCAAAATTTCCTTTCACTATTCCACTTTACTTCTATATAGAATTATAGTTTCACTATTTCTTATTTATTAGATAATGTTTTGATATAGTTAAATGGACAGAGAAGTGTAGTGTTTGATACATTTTGAAAAATGTATTCCCTTACCAACCCAAAGAATAATCAATGTATCAAACATTTCTAACATCTCAAAAAATTCCTTGGGTAATGTTTCTAATTGATTCCCACTTGAACACCAAAGGTAACAACTGTCTGCATTTTTCCCATGATAAGTTTTGCTTAATCTTAAATTTCATGAATTTAATCATACTGAATGTAGATGTTTGTTGTCCAACTTCTTTAACTCAAACTTTTGAGATTCATTCATTTTGTTGAGAAAATAAGCAATTAGTTTCTTCTTATTTGATGGTGACTATTACATTCTATGAATATACACACTTGTTTATATATTTATTCTGCTACAATTGGACATTTAGATTGCTTCCAATTGCATGGCTATCATAAAGTTGTTATGAAAACACTGTGTAGGTCATTTGTATACAAAAATTTTAATTTGGAAAAACTATTAGGGATGTTCTTGGTTTAATAGATGTTGCATTTTTAATTGAAAATTTTATTAATGGATTTTGGTGATTATGTGATTTTACATTTTCATCTGGTATATATTAGATTTCCAGTTGCTTCCCATTTTTGACAACCTGTTTTTGTCATTGTCTTAAGGTTTTTATTTTAATGTTTTTGGTTGTCAATGAACTTTTATTTTATTTATTTATATGTGATGATAGAATCAAACCCAATGCCTCACACAAACTTGTCAAGCATTCCACCACTAAGCCCAACCCTAGCCTTGTCTTAAGTTTTATAACATTAGCCCTTCAAGGAGAGTAAGAGAAGTGGTATCAATTTTGGTTTGAATTTACATTTTACCAATGCTATTAATACTGACACGTTTTATGAATTTATTGATCAGTCTATCTCCTTTTGTAATGTATTTTCACAAGTCTTATCCATTTTCTTTTTCACATTTGGGTATATATTTTGTTTGTTTTTAATATTTTGTTATGGAAATTTTTAATATATTTGATATACAATTTATTAGTGAGGTATACATATTATTGATAAATTCTTAATTCAACTTAATGTCAGAATGCTGTTTTTGGTGAGCAGAATTTTTCATTTTATATGATTATTGTTTTCTGTAGAAAACTATACCGTGAAAATAGTCTCATGAGAAACTGCATATATTGACTCCTATTTTCAGGTTTACAGTCTAACTTGAATACGTATTTATGTTTAATGTAGCTAAATATTGATGATCATTTTATCTTCTATATAACTATTTAAATGCTTTAGCAGCGTTTCTTGAGAGTATTATTCCCTATTAAACAGACAGGCCATGTTTATACAAAATCAATCAAAAATCTCTTTCTAATTTTTCTGTTATGTTTTATTAATTGATTTTTTATCTTCCCATTGACAAAAAAAATTACATAATTTTCTGTACAGAAAATTTCTATAATATTCTACAACAAATCTATAAGAAATCTGCATAAGTCATTCAACTTTTTTATATTTAAGATTATTTTATCTAGTCTTGGTTTTTAATTTCATAATAGTTTTAAATTAATTTTTATTTATTTATTATTATTTATGTATTTATTTGGTATTGGTTATTGAACTCAGACGCACTTAACCACTAGCCACATACCCAGTCCTTTATTATTATTATTATTATTACTATTATTATTATTATTATTTTTAGTTGTAAGTGGACAAAATTCCTTTTATTTTACTTATTTATATGTGGTGCTGAGGATTCAAACCTAGGGCCTCACACATACTAGGTGAGCACTCCACCACTGAGCCACAACCCAGCCATATTCCCAGTTCTTTTTATTTTATTTTATTTTTTTTATTTTTGAGTCAGGTTCTCACTAATAAGGTTAGGGCCTCACTAAGTTGCTAAGGCTGACCTTGAACTTGTAATCTTCCTGCCTGAACCTCCTGAGGCTCTCCGATGACAAGCATATTCCATCACATACAGTTTAAAGTAACTTTATCTTATGGGAACAACATAAATGAGTACATTGATTAGAATTGTAGTGAGCCTCTAGTCAACCTGAAGACCACTGACTCTTCACTGAGATTTTTAAACCAGAATCATATTACAGATCTTCCTCTATTTAGACTCTCTTTAATCCTGTCAGTGATGATTTGTAGATTACATTTTCTAGGTCTTGCTCACTTTTCATTTAATGCTTCCCTAAACACTTCATTTCTCAGGTTATTTAAATTTTTAAATTTTATTTTTCAAATTTCCTTGATATCATAAAAATGTTTGTTTCTTTTTATTATTAGATTTTTATTTTGTAAACTTACTGGATTTAAGTTTTAGTTTTAATATGTGTTTGCACCCTACATGCTATAGAATTTTGTTTACACAATCATATTTTCTACAGAGGGACACAAATTACTACATATTTTTAATACTTTTACTTGCATGATTAAATGAATAAATTAAGTCTTTTTCTTTTTTGATAGAGACATGTAAATGTTTAAAATTTTCTCTAAGTTAAATGTATTTGCTTGCATCCCATTAAATTTTCTATATATTTGTTTTTTTTTGTTTGTTTGTTTGTTTTTTTTTAGGTTTAATAAGTTTTATTGTATACATGTGGATACTTTTTCTTTTTTTTCTTTTTTTATTTTTTAATTTTTTATTGTGGGTTGTTCAAAACATTACAAATTTCTTGACATATCATATTCGACACTTTGATTCAAGTGGGTTATGAACTCCCACCTTCACCCCATACACAGATTGCAGAATCACATCAGTTATACATCCATTGATTTACAAATTGTCATACTAGTGTCTGTTGTGCTCCGCTGCCTTTCCCATCCTCCCCCCTCCCCCCTCCCCACCTCTCCCCTCCCCTCCCCTCCTCTCTCTCTACCTCCTCCACTGTATAACCCTGAGGGTCTCCTTCCATTACCATGCAATTTCCCTTCTCTCTCCATTTCCCTCCCACCTCTCATCCCTGTTAAATGTTAATCTTCTTCTCCTGCTCTTCGTCCCTACTCTGATCTTAGTTACTCTCCTTATATCAAAGAAGACATTTGGCATTTGTTTTTTAGGGATTGGCTAGCTTCACTTAGCATAATCTGCTCTAATGCCATCCATTTCCCTGTAAATTCTATGATTTTGTCATTTTTTAATGCAGAGTAATACTCCATTGTGTATAAATGCCACATTTTTTTTATCCATTCGTCTATTGAAGGGCATCTAGGTTGGTTCCACAGTCTTGCTATTGTGAA
>NW_026000026.1:62144736-62161070 GCF_001458135.2 Marmota marmota marmota | reverse complement strand
CATGGTGGCTGCTGGCCTCCTCTGTGGTCTGACCGGTGTGGAGAACCGAGATGGACCGCTTCCTTCCCCCGTCTCGAACCCAGAATTCAGCCCTGAGTACGGTGCTTGCGCGGCTGGCAGAAACTGCAGCACTGTAACCCTGCGTCTCTATCCCAGCGTGCGCTGCAGACTCTAGCCGCGGGGCGATTTGCTGAATAAGCAGTGTTACCCTCCGTGCGACAAACCTCTCGCGTTTGAGTCCCCGTAGCCGATCCTCGTGCGATGGAAATCCTTCCTCCAGGTTCCGGAGCACCCCACTATTGCTGGAAATTCCTAACAAGATATCCTTTAGCCGTCCTGACTTGTCACACTCCCACACAGTGAAGCAGCACACGGGGGCAATGCACTCCCCTCGCCGCCATCTTCCTTCCTCCTATATATTTGTTTTATTTAGTTAAATATTTTTAACTTTTCTTGCCATTCTTATTTAATAAGTACATTATGTGGAGTTATGCTAATGCTAATTCAGTTCCACAGAATTGATATCACCTATATGTTTTCGTTATTTATTTCTAATTGAATAACTTTTAGTCAAAGGATATGCTCTATATTATTACAGTCATTTGAATTGTTGAGATCTTTTTTTCTGGCCCATTCTGGTAAATTTATCACTTCTAATTAAAAATAATGTGTTATATGTTTTTTGGCTGTAAAAAAAAATATCAGCTTAATTTGACTAATAAGGCTCTTCTACTTATTCTATTCATCAGTGAAGATATAAAAGTTTTCTAGTTGTATTGTGAGTTTTCATTCTTCTACTAATGCCTGCTGATTTTTTCTCATGAATTTTAAAGTTCCATTATTGATAAATAGACACAGGATTTCTTCTCAAACAATAGCCTATTTTGTTATTAAAAACTGGGCTACTTATCTCTGATAATACTCTTTATCTTAATAAACACTTTCATTTATATGAATGGATTCATCATTGACTTTCTTATGATTATCTTTTGTATGATATATCAATCTCCTTTCTTTCAAATTTTTTATTACTAAAAATGATTAGTTTGATTATTTGGGGATATATTGCTTTAAACCATTCAATTCTGACTGTCAGTTATATTTCTATTCCTCACTATTACTAGTAGATCTTTAAAAATAGAGAATATGCTCATATTACTTTTGTAATACACATATTTAGCCCAGCATTTAAGAATCTATAGGCCCTCAAGTATTACATATTGAATAAATATATGATTAGAGATAAGGAAGAATTTTTTTTTCTAATTCTGAACATACTGTGATATCATACTCACCTCATCCTATGAATAGGCTTCAAGTCTCCTTAGCTAGTCATTAAGAGAAAATACCTCTCACATTCTTCAAGCTTATACTAAGAACCACTTAAAATTTTTCATCACATCACTTATTGACTTTGTGTTTGGTCTCCAATTTATTAATGGATATGACTTTCAGTTAGATCTGGAAGATTTTATTTTACATGATTTATCAATTATGAAGATTATAATTAACAAGGATGTCTTGAAAAAAACTAATACCCGTAGCAAAAGTCAACAAAATACCAAGATGTTATAGGATAACTCATGAAAGTATATCCTCCTGGAGTCTAGTCAGAAAGAGAGTAAATAGTACCCCACCTAAATTATCTCCATTCATGAATATTATATATATTTATATTATATATAGTTTATATATTTACATAATACATAGCACACTCTTACATATATATTTACATATATATATATATAACTGTTTGCTAAGAGTTAAATATATAGAATTTGCTAAAAATTCTGGTCATACATGTTATTTTTTCTATAGGTCCTATGATTGTTAAATAGAACAGGTATTTTGAACCAACAATGCTAATAATATTGGAATATGGTAAGTATCTTGAAATATCTGAAGATTCTATTTCTTCTGAACTGTTACAAATTTTAAGTGGACAAATAAATGTAAATTAAGATATATTTTGAGTCAATAGTATCATCTAGAACTGCTTAAAAATGTAACAAAAACTCCTCTTCATGGAAAATTTTCAATCAATACAGATAGGGCAAGACAAAATCTTCAACAGGCTTACCCACACTCCTAGACAAACTTTACTTGAAATGTTAACCCCTGAATCCTCTAAAGTCTTTTTTAAGATATTTTATTCTGTGTTCAAATTATGGATCAACTTTTTGAAAAAAAGATATGTGAATATCTGCTTTAAAATGTTAAATGACATTGGCATTAAAATGCACAGAAATTCAACATCTCATTTTCCAAAATCACAGAAAGGAGGTTTTTGAAGCACTTATTCATAGCTAAATATTCTACAACAGAACAAAATTGGATTCTTTGTATAGCTACATGCACAGTAGCAAACATTTCAAACACATGCTTTTTGTGCTATCAAATTTCTTAAAGTAGCAAAACTGTCTTCTTTACTTTTCAGACAAAAAAATAAAAATGAGATAATGGCCATAAATATTATGATTTATAATCAAACCTCACCTTCAAGCCATAAAAAAGTGAGCAGAAAGACAAGTATACATGATCACATTCATATGTAGTGTCTAAAAATCTAGAAATAAGAAGTAGAGAGTAGAGTTGCACTTACCAGGGGCTGGTGTAACTGGGTCAATAAAGATGATAAGGTGTTAGTGAAAGGATACAAAATTTCAGCAAGTTTGAAGGAACAATTTTTAAAAATTAATTATACCAAATAGTGACTATAGTTAATAATATATAATTATATCCTTGAAAAATGCTGAGAGTGGATCTATAGCATTTTCAACCACAAAAATAAATATGTGAGATAATTCTTATATTAAGTAGCAAGACTTACTCATTCCACAATGTATAAATATTTCAAAACATCATAATATACACTTAAAACATACACAATTTAATCTGTCAATTTAAAAATAAATTTTAAAAAAGAATGTGAGTTTGTCCTCAGTGCCAATGAGTAAATTGCCTCCTGCTCTGGACTGTAAATCATTTCAGTGTTTTAATATCAACATGGCCTCAGTGTGAAATACAAAACTTATCAAAATGCTTAGCTATCATAAAATGCTCCACAAATAAATAGAGTAGAATGTTTACAAAACAAAAGCAAAACAATAATTAAACCTTTACATATGCACATCAGCAGACATTGTTACTTGCAATAATTTTCATATTCTAACAATGCTGTCTTAAATAAGTAGGAATTAAAATTGAAAAAAAAAACAAAGTACTGTATTTTCTTGGACTATCTAAAATATCTACAGATATGTTGTTCCTATCCTAAGGATAAGTTACCAAATAAATTGATTTAATGTTCTAGTGCTCATAGATAGTTAGGAACAAATTCCCTTAAAAATATAAAAAACAAGAGAAAATGTATCATTGATATTAGCAACAATTTGAAGGTCATAATAAACTCTGAAGGTCAATTTGTTGAATCACAGTTCAGTGCTTTTGCTGTATGCTGGGATGAACTGGATGTTTTGCTGCAGCCTATTTCAATCAGGAGTTAACTTGTGAATAATCAAGAAATACTTCACGAATACTTCTAAGTTCCACTTTCCTAATCCAAAGGTGTGATAGGGTGCAGTCAACCATGGTGATTCAACTTGGAGCGGTTATTATCAGATAGAAAACATGATGGTCTGCTGAAAGATGCTGGAACCTTAAAGGCATCAAATGTTCTACCAAATACAATATGCACTTTTCCATTTGTGTGTTTTCTCAGAACGCATAATTTATACTCTACGGTTGAACCTCTGGTGTCAAAGTCACGTGAACACACTATGAAAATAAAAGAGTAAATATTTCTCATATTTTTGTATCATACCTATATAATCACATAATCAGCCATGCATTATATTTTTGGCCTTTTTCTTTTTTTTTTTTCCCCTTATGGAAACTGTCTACAGACTTCTCTGACGGAGAATAAAGCTGTATTAAGCTGACTGCCTAGATTTCTGCCTCAGGGATCCAGGGCCATTTATGAACAATGAAACTAATACAATTTGGCAGGGAAATGGGATCACAAAATTAAAGATTTGTTAAAAAAAAAAAAAGATTAGGAGTTAACACAATGTTGCTGTTGAGGTCCTGTATTTACATATTAAAGAGGTTCTGTTCTTTTGTCTTTCCTTGGAGACAGTGAGCATTTTATGATCACTTACAGTTATATAAAAGAACTCAGTGGGCTCAGAGATCCACTCAAGCCTTTCTAGTTTATTCTTGGAGTTCAGATGGCATTTCTGCTATGAAACAGCTACCCTGAATAAACTGGAAGGATATTCTGGGTATTAACATGTAAATGAAGAATCAAGCATAACTGTCTGATATGGTAATTCTTCCCAGACTTCTTTTCTATGCAGGCTATCTGTGAAGGACTAAAACATCCACAACTGAGTTTGATTGTCAACAATATGAGATTATAATATTTCATGCTAATGTATAGTACTAAATTTTAAAAGTTTCCAGTTTATTTTTCTCTGTATGCTGTGTGCAGACTGTTAAAATAGTCTGATGGTCATAGCACATTAAATGATGCATAGATCAAGACAGAGTATGCCCCAAAGCAAAAAGGAAAGTGGACCTTTGTTACAAAATGGGCTGCAAATTTCCTTCAAGAGTTCAATATTGTATATGGAGGGAAAGAGCTGATAGTTGACTATCAACAAAGACTTTCTGATATCTTGCATTTCAAAGCAGAACAAACCTCACAGGGAGAACTATTTCTTCCATTCATCAGTGTAGTCAGTATCTTTCAGAGTGTGTAGGACTTTATTCCTGAAGAATTTTAAAGGTATACTAAGATCATTTGAGAAAATGAAAAAATACTTAAAACTGGTCCACTTACATGAGTTTCCTTATCTCAGAGAGCCACTGCATAATTCTGCCTATGCTTCCATTTGGGGCAATTGAAATATCAAGAACCAATCCCAAGGAGCTTATTGGCTTCTCCTTATGTGCTTTCCAAAGAAGAAATGCTATAAAACTTAAGTGTCACTCTTGCCCCTCCAGATGCATTGGCCCAGAAGTTCCAAATCTTTTATTCTCCATTTAAATAAAATTCCTGCATCCCTGGTGATGTTCTTTTCTTCCACTCTGTGGACCAGGAGCCTGATCCCTACTCCTGCTAGTAGCATTAATATGTCTACTGTGTAATTATTCTCAAAGCAATACTTCTATAAGAAAACCTCTTGTGGCCATATCTGAAAGCATTCTCTATGGTGGTCCTTGAAAGGATACTCGCAGAGTCCACACCAAGTCAAAGACCATGCCATGCACCAGAAGCTCACACAAGAGATTTATTGTAGGTAACATGAGGCAAAATGACAAGGCTGTCCCTGCAAGAAGAGCAGCAGCATGTGGTCACTCACAGAGAAGCTTTATAGCCCACCAAAGGAATTTCATAAGCTGCTTAGGAGTTAAACTATGGTGGGGTTGGTCCTTTAGCAGGCACATGTTCTTAGGGAAAGTTAAGCAGTGTTGCCTCAGAATCAAAACTTTGGATTCTCTAGATAAAATGGCTCCTGACCTAAAATGGTGAATCTGATGCCAATTTTGATCTGATGCCAATAGACCTAACCTACACAAACTCTCCCTCCCTGACTCCCCTACCTGATGTATAAGTAGAAGACAGGTTTCCATCTCTACTGGGTCACCCTTAACAGGTTTTTACTGGTAAACCTGTGTTATTGTTAAACTGGTTCTAGTTTCTCTTTATTTCCATCTTTTGATTCTTTCCTTATAAGAGAATATTTATAAAATCCTAATTTACCATCAGTAGGCCATTTATTTTAATCAAGATATAAATGCATTCCCAAAATACATTAGATTTTGTTACTGAGAGCTCAGTCCTTGTCTCCAATGCCAATCTAGTAGCAAGGACACAGTTTTGAGAAAAAAGAAGAAAAATCACCTCTTTAAAAACTCCCTATTCCTGCCAATGGACAGAATCACAGCTTCTTGAGGAGAAACAACTATGGCACCTGCTTCTTTAACATTGACCTCCACTGTCTTTCCTGTATCAACACCCAGGCTTACTTATCTAGTGGTAAAGGGAAGCACTGGAAGCAAACATAAAAACAGCCTCAAGAGGCTGTGATTCTGCCCATCTGCAGGAACAGGGAGTTTTTAAAGAGGTAATTCAAAGGCTACATTTCACATGTTCTCTGTTGAAGTCGTAACTCACTTGTTATTGCTTTGGGAGAAAGTCATTTCTGAGATCTTCTGGTAACATCCTCAAAGTCTAGATTACTTTGTTCCGTATGATGGGTATGTACTCAAGGACAGATAAATTTGCCTAAAAGGGGAAAGAAAGGTAATCTTCTTCTTCTTGAGATTAGGGAGGGAAGAGATTAGGGAGGAGCAAGGAAAGAGGGAGAGAAAGAAACAAGTACATTTTAAAAATAAGTTGCAGTGGCAGAGCAGCAAGGTCTACATTCAAAGCATAAAGTGGACCACTGTTACAACTTTAGATCTAACCACATAATCACCTGTTTTACTAAGATGAAAATATATAATAAGAACAAATATTACTTATTTTATGGTAACACTTAAAGTTCCTACAGATAAATATAAACATATATTAGAGCATTACACTTAGAAACCTTTGAGTAACTTTGCTAGAAATATACTACGTGAGCAGTTAACAAACTATGCCACACATAAGAATCAACAGTGCTTAGCTCCCACCATAGTGATATGGGGTGAGGTCTGGGCAATAGGATTTTAAACGCTACCTGTGCAACTTTTAAAACTACTATTACAAACTTTCCTAAGAAACTACTCATTGCACTTACATAGAATATTAACAAAACTGATCAAACTTTCCAATAATCACAGATCCTTGTATTACCACTGATTTTTTTGCTTCACAATTTTTGATGTTCAATCTTAAACTTTTATGTTTGCTTCCAATGCTGTCCTCTACTACTAGATAAATAAGCAAGGGTGTGGTACAGGAGAAATAGTGGAGGCCAATGTCAAAGAAGCAGGTGCCACAGTTGTTTCTCCTCAGGCAGATTCTCTTCAGGGAGAAAATGATTTGTATGCAAGTTCATATAATTGAACAAATGAAGCAAGCCAAGCAAAGTTATTATTTCGAACTGGCTAAATCTTGGGTTTAGAGCTCTTCATCTAAATCACTGCATTTTACATACATGCACACACACACACACACACACACACACACAACCTATTGCTTAGCCTAATATTAGTAGAGAAAAGTTCTCTCAATCATATACCTATCTTGAATTAAGTACAGCTTTTGTATAGCAAAGAATATAAATCAAATTATTAATGGGGTTATGAATCACAAAATATCAGGTTATTAGCAAAATTATGGGCTAAATTTATTCATATCTTTTTGCAAATATATATACATCTATGTACACATATATTCATTCCAGAACATAGATATTGAGATATAGCTATCTCCTGGAACCAATGCATGAAAACAGGACACAAACAAATTTTGGGTAGGTATATGGAGGAAGGAAACTAAAGTGTCAGATTATCATGTAAATTTAATATTTTTTTAATTTATAAAGTTTTATTTTACATTGTACCAGCACTTATAATATACCAATTGCCTTAAAACTTTTCCCAAAACTGCTATAATTCCCTCAAATACATTTTAATTCATCTTCAAAAGGTATTTTATCCTCCAAGTTTTAAAAAGAACATGAAATAGATTCTATTCCTGTCTGGCCTTCCTAAGTTTAGAGTTCTTTCCTATTAAATGATTAAAAATAATTTGAAATAACAAAAAAGCATCAAGTAATTCATCTTTTGAACATGTCAAGGTTCTTTAAAGCTAAATTGCTTTTAGTAATAGTCAGTTTCAATTACAAATTAACTTTGATTTGTTGCTGTTCTTGTCTGTGGCATTTGACTGGAATACATAACCGTGTCTATAAATTCTAGCCTCAAAACTACATCTGGCAATTCATTAGGAATCATGTTTGAGAGACATAAGAAAACATAAAAAGAAACAAGAATAATTCTTCCATGTAAAGTTTCCTTAATTAGAAAAGCCAAGTTCAAAAACAAATTACCTTTTCATATTTTAATTTTAACTGAAAAGTGATTAAAATTAAAATGTATTCAAATTTTTGTGCTTTGTGGCTAATGTAGGGCTCCTTTTAAAAAATGTAGGAAAGTTAAAGTAGTTTTTATAACTAACAAGTATTTTAGTTACTTATACTTCAAATCCCTTTGCTATATAAATGATCACCATTTCACCTTTTCATGCTTCTATAGAAATAGGATGAATGGGGCTTTGTGGTATGAGTTCAGATCCCAGTACTTGGATGCTTGCTGACATTTTTAACCTTGCAATGGAAACAAACTTTTCTTTCCAAAAGAAAACTTGCTCTCTGTGGAGCTCACAGTATTTCTACTTCTTTCTTGTTATGTCATTATCCTCACAGTTTATATGCAATTATTTAAAGTATGTATGCA
Source organism: Marmota marmota marmota (assembly GCF_001458135.2). Lineage (NCBI taxonomy): Eukaryota > Metazoa > Chordata > Mammalia > Rodentia > Sciuridae > Marmota > Marmota marmota. The sequence continues at coordinate 62,152,616 of NW_026000026.1, read as the reverse complement.
GGCCAATGTTAAAGAAGCAGGTGCCATAGTTGTTTCTCCTCAGGCAGATTCTCTATATATTGTTGATAGAAGAAAGCTTAAATAATGTTATCATCAGTGATTCTTACATGCCCACATAGAACATTTAACAAAACCACTTTTCTTGTTAGCTGGGCTTCAGAGATTTTCAGGAAATTCAGCTTGAACAGTAACATTCACTCCTCTATAGTAAATCATTCTCACATATAGTTCTATACATCATTCTGAAAACTAATATTCTAGTGCTTTATTCTCTACTTCAACAGCATCTTCTCTTCACCATCTTACTGAACTATTGGGAATCATTGAATAACTACTTTCTCCAATCATCTTTTCTATTATATTATACTTTTTGGTTATTTTTACATAGGTCTTATATATCTTTTATCTAAAGAGTGAGAGCAATGACATACACACACATGCTCTTTTAGCTACATCAATGCTATTGTACTTCAAATTCAGTGTGTTAAAAACTACTTTCCCCATTCCAACATTTAGGATACTGAGCTATGAAAATCATCTAACTATAGACTGTTGCCATTACATATTTCATGCTCTCCAGACTTACACAAGTGAGTTTTCTGCACTATGTGTCCATCTTTTGAAATGTCTCTCATTCTGGAGAAAAGTCACTAAATTGGAGTAGCTGAAGGAGATTGACCATGCATCCTCTTTTCTATAACTCTGGTATAGACAGGTCCTACCCTAGGATAGATGGAATCATAAGTCTTCCAAACTTAATGTCTCTCATCAAACCTTCATTTCCTTTCCAAACGCCATCAATGAAAAAATCACTTCTAACAATAATTGTTACTTTTTTCTTGCTGTATCCTAAGTTATTTGTTATTATTCCATTTAATTCTCACAAAATTTCTCATAAAATGGGTAGTATTATTAACATGTCATACTTAAGGACAGGTGACAACTAAATAATCATTCCAAGTTTGCCGCAGTCCGGCTGCAGCAAAATAACCGGGGGGTGACGAGCAACTTGTGTAGATTGATACAGCAGGAGTGGGAGCCATTTATTGTAGGACAGGAGGGGTATATATGCATTACACACAGCTTATCTTAATTAACATAAACTAGATACTGCAGTCAACCAATAAGGAATCTCCACACACAATGGCTCACTGGCGTTACTTCACAAACCACTCCCTCTGGCAAAATGTCAGGCGCCATCCTGACTTGTTTACAGACCTTAACACAAGTTTATAAGAACAATTTGAGGCATAGTAAAATTCATCTAATATCATACATTTGTCTAATAACAAGAGTTTTCAATCTTAAGAGTTAAAATATTTCTACCTCCTAAACTCACACTTATAATTTTATTTAGCTTGAAAATTTCAAGACTAAGATTTATTTGCTTTCATGATGAAATGAAAATATAAATTTTATATATGGTCTTTACTCAGCGTTAATTGCATGCGTTATGAACTGTGATTTCCCTCTTTTAAAATATTGGTAATCAACTGCCTTCACCATTTTTGGATAGCTCATGATTTCTCTCTGACTTTAATACTAAGTCTCATGGTCTTATTAATTAATTCTTTCAAAAATACATAAATGTATAGGTTCTCCATTCTGTTCCACCTATTAATTTATATATTCTTAATTGATAACCTACATTATAATTATTAGGGCTTTATAGTATTTATTCAAATATAAAAGAATACTCCCTTAATATGACCATCCTTCTTCAAAATTTCACAGCAATTACATATTAAAAAGTAATTATGGCATTGAAACTTGTTCAGGTCATGTGGGACATCTTCCAGCACTAGAGATGGGGAAGAATATTATTTTATTCTAAATTTAGAAACTATAAAAATCTCATGGATTTCAGGATTCAAATTAAAGTTTAATCATCAAAGATTCAAGTTTAATTTATTCTTATTAAATCATAGAATTTTAGATATGGAAGGACTTTTAAAGATCATACGGTTGAACTCATTTCTTTTATCTGAGAAAACTGAAACTCAGAGAGGTAAAGTAATTTGCAGAACACCATGTATTAAGTGGAAGAGTAGGTACTGACGTTAAATCTATTAAGGAAGAAAATAGAAAAGATTCTACTTCTAATTCTCATGTTATTTAACCTAGCATTTATTTTTTCCTGATTCTAAAATTCATTAACTAAAGAGTTAATGATAATTCAATGTATAATCACAAGATGACATTGGTTAGCAAATGAAAATAATTCAGAAACAATTAAAATGTCTTACTTTGTACTTGAGTATTTGTATTTGAATAGTTTACTGTGAATTAAATCTCAGAAGGGAAAATAGGAATTCTACTTCCAGTAAAGGAAGACTAGTTTGTTTTTGTTTTTTCTAGAGCAATATTCTCAATCAACAGAAGATTTAAATAAGCAAACACCATACATAAAAATGTGAGAGAGCTAAAAGAGTATGAACTTTTAGATCTCTTGTTTTAGACAGAAAAAAAGGGGGTATGAGAGTTGAGCCAAAACCTTCAGCCATACTTCTCAACACCTACTGAGTCCAAAGGAGCAGTTAGATGAGAGGCTCAAAACCAAAGCAGTCCAGGTGCAGTGGTACACACATGTAACCCCAGTGGCTTGAGAGGCTGAGAAAGGAGGTTCACAGGTTTGAAGTCATCCTCAGCAAATTAGGAAAGCTATAAGCAAACTTGCGAGAGCTTGTCTAAATATAAAAAGGGCTCAGGGGTTGAATAACCCTGGGTTCAATCCCCATTACCCATCCCCCTAAAAAAAAAAGCTTCAGTCAAAGTAGACTTCCTGGCTTCTCAGTGGAATAGAAGACATACTTTTGTATGTGTGATTTCATGTAAAAGAGGAACACTGACACTGTCCAGGATTCCACAGGTAATCCTGACATGCTTCATTTTATAAGCAAGAATGAAATAAAATTGTACAACTCTTTTCAAAGATAGCCCAGCTTCAAACCATCTGAACACCTGATCCGTTTCTATTCTAACCTGTCTGGATAGAGCAGACATAAAGACTTGATGGAGGAAGGTAACACTTACCTAGATTCTAAAATCATCTATTTAGATTTTCATGTAGACTGTAAAAACACAAATATGAAACAAGATGTTCAAAAAGGAGAATGACCAATAGTAAAGATAATAGATACAATAAAAATAGATTTACAGAAGTTCCAGTGAAGTTAATAAATATGAATATGATTCATGCTTCAAGAAATTAAAGAATAATATGGAGAATTTCATTTAGTATGGGAAAACCACAAAAATCATAGAAATAAATAATAATAACTAAAGATAATTCATCGATATATCATTTAAAACAGTTAATATTTAAAATTCTTAGTTTACTGAAAAAAATGAATAAAATATTCAGAGTGGCACATTAAGAGAAGGAAAGGAAGAAATAACTCAAAATTACCAGTGTTTTAGTCAGCTTTTCCTCGGCTCTTACTAAATGATCTGACTAGAACAATCATGAAGGAGAAAAAGTTTATGTGAGGGCTCACAGTTTCAGATCTCTTACTTGATAGCAGGCTGGGTTCCTTTTTCCAGGCTCAAGGTGAGGGAGAACAACATGTCAGAAGCATGTGGCAGAGAGAAGCAACTCACATGGTGATCAGAAAGCAGAGAGTGAGAGCATCTTCACTCTCCAGATAAAGAATTTATATTCCATAGCTGTGCCTCCAATGAATCATTTCCTCCGGCTATACCCCACCTGCCTCCAGTTACCACTCAGTTATTCCCATCAGGGATTAATTCACTGATTAGGCTGAGACTGCAACATAATCGTTTCTCCTCCAAATCTTCTTACATTGTCTCACAAGTGAGTTTTTTGGGGACACCTCACATCCAAACCATACAACCAGTAAAAGACAAAAGACTTAATAACCACATATAACTTATCTTCAGTTTGAGTTCCCCCCCAAAAAATGAAGCCAGATTTTCTATTGGAGGACATAGAAGTGTAGAATTTTTCAAAACTAATTAAAAAAACACTCAAAACTACAAATTTAAGAAACATTACAATTCTAAGCTTAGAAAATTATATCAAATGGACCACAGTATTATATATAACTAAAAGGCACTAATTAAAAAAAAAAAAAAGAAAGAGCTCACATTTAATGTAATTCTTCAGGTAAGAGGAAAAGGTCTTAGATGGAAAGATGAAGATATAAGAAGGGAAGAATAGATAGCTGATTACTTCTAAATAAGAGTTGAGTGTATAAAACAAAAATAACATCTTGTGGAATTGATCAATTTATAATAAATATAGCACAAAGTGAAAAATGGGGGTAAAATGGTGTTAATGTATTTTATATTCTGTATTTTTATAAGAGGTAAAATCTACCAAGAATACACAAATCTCATTGTGTTCACATCTAATATTATACTGTGAATACCTATAATTGTTAAGTAATATGGATATGAGAAACAGGAAAAACACGGTTACAATGTGAGCTTTTTAACATACTTCTTTCAGTCACTTAAACAGAAATCCTTCAAAAACTGAATATTTATTTAACATGATTTTCCATAAAGAAATATTGACTTCTCTCAAATATGAAAAGAAGAGGAATTTTATATAGAAAATATATTTCTAACATGTTTTATCTCTATGTAATTCTTAGGAATGAAGTTTATACAGATAGAAGTTATTCTGGCTATCCAAATAACATGTAGAAGTATGAGTTTTCAGAGGAACCCCATGCTTGACCTTCAAGACATAAAAGGAATCTACGTGAGGTTTTGCCAGTCTCTGAGCAGTAACAGCAAGCTCAGTTCCTTGAAAATACATCCTTTCCTAAAAGCAGTTCAATCACATTCATTACCAGGCTTTGGATGATCCCTCACAAGTAGGTGAGACATTTCTCACAGAACTAACAGTACTCTACCAATTATCTTCAAATAAATATTAATTTCTTCTTCAGCCTTTAGATTTCCCACCTGAAGCCTACAATTAGGTGATAGGCTGAATTTTACAATTCTGCTTTTATATGTTCCTTTTTCAATTCCAGGACTGTTGAATTTAATAATAAGTTTGTAAATTGTTGTATTTGTACTCTTTAAGTTCTAAGCTTACTAATACCACATGAAACACTTTATATAATTAGAAAACTGCTTATTAAGGTTATATATGCATAATTGCATATATGTAAAAGGGGTAATAATTTGACACTTAGGAGCTAATTAACTTTATTTCTGACCTAATTCCAAATCATTTCAAGATTTGTAGAACAGAAACCATTGTTACATATTCATATCATGGCAATCATATCATTCTCTAAATAATACTAATTATGATTACTTAACATTTTCCAAGGTAGATTTGACATAGAAGAATTAAATTACTACATTTGTTATACTGAAAGATGGTATGTAAGAAAAAAAGAATAACCTGATTAAGAGGTATATTATGTTTTAAGTCTAAGAGACAAAAGTGGAAGTGTTCTGCAGTACAGATGGTTGGATGAAGTAGAAGCTTGCTATCGTATACATAGCAACTATGAATATCGTACCAAGTACTAAGCATGTAAAAAAAAATCTCACAAACACTCCTACAAGGTCCTAGACTACGAAGTAACAATGGATATATTTTGAAGAAAAAATGAAATTTGAAAGAAGAGATAATCATGTGGTGAAATTTTTATAGCTATACCCTAAAGATAAGATTCAGTTGTAACACTATGCAGGGTATTTGAAACTTCAGTGAAAGGTCATATTCACAGACCAAAGGAAAAATACTGAGCAAAATTACAGTTGCAGGATAATGAAGTGGGCATTATTGAAAAGAGAGAGACAGATAAGAGAAATCTCAACCTCTTTGCATGAATTTTACTTAAGTTCTGCTGACCCCTGAATCATATATATGCACACAGTATACTGAAATAGTGACTCAGCAAAAAAAAAGAAAAGAAAAGAAAAAAAAAACCTAAACTGAGATTTGAGTTGATTCCAAGGATAGATGCTGCAACAATAGAAAATAACTTTATCATCTAGTTTTATTTTATTTTATTTTTATGTGGTTCTCAGTGCCTCACACATGCTAGGCAAGCATGCTATCACTGAGCCAAAATGACAGCCAGACTTTATGACTCTAAAGCAGCTAGTATACTGACATTGAGTGAAGTGAAGAAAAATACATCCACGAAGAAATGTAAAATAAAAGATTAGTGGGTTGCCACAGTCTGGCTGGGCACAAAATCATGATCCACTCAAGCAGGAACAAATTTTATTTCTAAAACTCCCGCGAAATGCCAAGCACGCGGCCTTCTCCAGGATAATACTACACCAACAGGAAATCCCTCCTCTGGAATTCCCGCCTACCGCACTTTCCCAATGAATGGGAACTCTCCGGGAGTCTCATGAGAGCTCCAAAGTAGCAGGTCTAGGCGGATAGCAGGGGTCTAATCTCCAATTGAATGCACATCTTAGCATAATCATTATCATCTCAATGGCTTGTTGGATTCACCTTTCAACCAAAAATGCCATGCATCATTCCTACTTGGCTATGGCTCTCAGCATCTCCCCTCTTCTGTTTAATTAAACAACAAGGAATGTGGCTTAGGGACTGTGCCTGTTAGGTTGTCCAATACAACATATGGTCCTTACCCATCATCGGATGAGCTGACCTCTAGGCGTCAGCCTCCTGTCTTAGGTTGGTACCACTGCAATTGGATCATACCCATCACTGACTACCGGTCCAGCATACAGCCATACTTGTGGATAGGCCTTTGCACCAGTGTGTGGGGGGGTGAGGTTCTTTGTCTCACCTCTGTTGGCCCCCAAATTTGGCCTTGGTGCCAGTGTGTGGGGGGGTGAGGTTCTTTGCCTAACCTCTGTTGGCCCCCAAATTTTAGACCATCACTAGCAGAAGGGAGGAGGATACAGAAATGCCACGACACTAAGCCAATTGATAGCTCCTTTGAAAAATTGTACCACTGGTGACACCATCAGCAAAGATATTCCAGCATTACCACAATTCGCTGCACCAACAGATAGTTCACAATGTATACAAGTGATACATAGTCCAGGCAAGTTCTGCAAGCAGTTTAAAGGAGAGGAATCTACTATCAATATGTCCATTTCCTCCCAAAGTAAATCGACTCCTTGATTGAGCATTACTTGTTGAGTTATTATTCATTGATGCATCAGTTTATACAGTTTACTGTGATAGCTATCGAAGAAGCTGTTGTTTGGTTTTATATTTGTCTTCACCAGCACTGGAATGAAGATAGGAATTCTGGCAATGATGGCTAAAAAAAAAAATATGTAACATTCCAACAGGTACTAAGAAAACAATTTTCTGAACAGTTTACATTATCCTGAACAGAATTATTAAATATAATGAAAAGGAAAGGTGAAAGTAAACAAACAGATCTATTAACCTCCTTATTTGTACACATATTAAAACAATCCTCAACAGCTGTTTACCCAATTTAAATTAAACCATTTAAATCACATGAATAATAAAAATATTTGGATCCATTTTTTCATGAGTGTTCCTCATATATGATCTATGGACATACACACATACAGACATACAACACAAAACACAAGTGTGCACACATAAGACAATAGTAAAGGCCTTGTAGCTTACACAGGTGAAATCTCCATTGCAATGTTTAAAAACTCCACAGTCAAAAAATAAAACTGATCAGAAAAACATTAACCTAGATCTGTATGAGCTCAAAAAATAAAATAGAACTTTATGATGTGGAAAAATGCAATAATAAAATAGATATTGAAAAAAGCATCTTGGTTAATCACTGTCGCAGATGTAAGAATAGCCAAGCTGGAACTCTGGATATCAGCTGTTATGGATTTGAGTCAAATCATCTTCTTTTTGGTCTGTAGAAATCGCTTTGGTTAGTCTCTCTGGAAACCAAATC
>NW_026000026.1:62129224-62142019 GCF_001458135.2 Marmota marmota marmota | reverse complement strand
TTCCATAACAAATATTGTCCTCCATTTAGCACAGATTTACACATGCTAGCCCAATCTGCTTGCATCATGTCCAAGTTGGTAATGGATTTGACCATGTTTACAGTGAAGGGTGCTTGGCAACCATAGGTTGTTACAGCCTCCTTTAACTGCTTCACTGTTTTGAAATCTAAAGCGTGGTGAATTTGCTGCCTTCCTGCCTGCTCAAGTACAGGACATGCTAATCTTTGAGGTCCTGTCTCAGGATCCCATCTATCAACTACAGGGGTTGAGGGCCACTCAGCTGTCTCTGTAGGTGGAGCTGTTGGTTGAATTACACTCTCTGGTGATAGAACGGTGTTAGTAGCAGCCTCCTGCTGTAGCTTTTTCCCTAATAGCCCCTTTTCCTTTAAATTTTCTTCCTCTGTCTGACTAGCTCGAGAGACCTTCTCTTTTGCTTGATCTAAAATGTCTTTCGCCATGGTCTGAACCTCTAACAATTTACTTAATACTCTTTCGGTTTGTTTTTTACTAATTTCTAATCTACTATAAAGATAACACAACCCAATAAGACAACACAAAAAAACCCGAAACAGAATGAAACAAAAATGAAACAAAAAATCGTTGTATCAATTTTCTCTTCCTCAGGGCCGAATAACTTCAAACCTTGAGCCAACCATTTTTCCCAGTTTGCCTGAGAAAGTTCTAGGGATAGGCAGCTTGAAACAAAAACAAAATAAATCAAAACAAGAACACATTGTTTTTTGAAATGGTCACCCATTCTCTCGCCTTCCCTCAGGGGCGAGCAATTTCACTTACCTCCGAGCTTCAGGTGTTCCCCGTACCGGCCACCAAATGCCGCAGTCTGGCTGGGCACAAAATCACAAGCCACTAAAACACGAACAAACTTTATTTCTAAAACTCCTGCGAAATGCCAGGCACGCAGCCTTCTCCCGGGATATACTACACCAACAGGAAATCCCTCCTCCCGAATTCCCTCCTACCACATTTCCCCAACCAATGGGATCTCTCTGGGAGTCCCGAGAGAGCTCCAAAGTAGCAGGCCTAGGTGGACAGCAGGGATCTAATCTCCAATTGAATGCACATCTTAACATAATCATTATCATCTCAATGGCTTGCTGGTGTCACCTTTCAACCAAAAATGCCATGCATCCTTCCTACTTGGCTATGGCTCTCAGCAGTGGGTTATAATAAATATGAGGCTTTTTCCTTTGTATGACAAGATTTAAGAACACATTAAGGTTAGGATTCTCAGGTTGGAATGAGAAATATGTTTCAGCCACAAGGGAGACACTTGGTATATCAGGAGGGCAGAAGGGAAGCAGCAGAGCTTTGGAATACACATATGTTGTTACTGATCTGCTGATTTACTTCATTACTGTGAAGTGGCAGCTAGGCTCTCACAGTCCCCTGGATCATCTTTCTACTTCTCTGACTCCTGGACCAAACACAGGTTCTTAGCTTTCTGTCTAGTGAAAGGTCCTTACTTAGTAAGATATCTTAATAACTAAGATAGAAGCCACGAGAACATATATAGCTTTCATTCTGTGATCACGGAGTTCCAGTTCATGCTTGCAGGGTCCAGTCCACCTGTAGTCTTTGCTCTCTGATGACTCCCTGACCTGTAGAGACTAAAACCTACATCAAAGGAACTCAACCATTCGGAGATCATTCAAGCAGTTCCCACAAATGTGCAAGCCAATCTCAGTGAGAGATACTTTGCTATCCGTATACGCATTTAGTATCTATCTATCTATCCTTTATATTCTAATAGATTTCTGATTTTGTATATCTGGTTGAATGTTGATGCCACAAAAAAGGAGGATAAAAAGTAAAATTCTGATTTGCCAAAGAGAGTATTTAAATTATAAAATTGAACTAAAATGAGCATATTCGGCCAAATTAGTCCCAACTTGTCCTGTAAGATATAATAATTCAATTATAAATGTTGATTGAATGTGTATGTATATGTCATTATGTATTCCTTTATTATATCATTTATGAACCTGTACTGTATTAAGTACCATACCATATCACATACTATCCTAGAAATTTACATTACTATTTTCCAATCAGTACATTATTGAATTTTTTTACACACACACACACACACACACAGAGACATACACAAGAGTTTCCTCTTATGCAAGAGACTTTAAAACCTCCAGTGGATTCCTGAAACTGTGGTTAGTATCTACCCTATGTAGGTTGAGCATCTCTGATCTCAAAATTCAAAATCCAAACTTTTTTGTTGCTAGAATGATAGCATAGGTGAAAAATTACATGTCCGATGTAAAAGTATTGCATAAAATTAAATTTAGAATATGTGCATAAAATATATGTGAAACAAAGCTAGACTTCATGTTTATATTTGGGGCTCATCCTCAATAGTTAATTATGTATATGCAAATACTCTGAAATGTAAAAAAAATAAAAAGTTAGCAGCATTTCTGGTTCTAAATATTTCAGATAATGAATATTCAACCTGTTTATGCTATATTGTCCCCATACATACATACCTATAGTTAAATCTAATTTATAAATAATGCACTTATTAGATTAACAATAATAATTAAAGATAAAAATTATAATAATATGCTATAATAAATATTACATGAGTTAAATCTCTGTTTATTTCTGGCATTTGGCATTTAATATTTTCATATTACAGTTGACTGCAAGAAACTGAAATCATAGAAAATAAAACTGAGGATAAGAAAAGACTAATATATACATAGACATAGATTTGTTTGACTTACAATAGAACTATGTCCCAGTAAATATATCATAATTAGCAAATATCATGTTGAAAATGCATACAATACACCTAAACTACATAACTTAGTATGATTTGCATTACATGGGCTCAGGAAACTTATATCAACCCTCAGTTGGCAAAACCGTCTAATGCAAAGACTATTTTATAATAAAGTGAAAAATAATTTATGTACTTTATTGAAAACTCTACTGAAAATGAGAAAGAGAATGGTTATATAAAGATACTTTCATATTTCATAAAGTCAAAAATCGCAACTCAAAACTATCATATTTGGGGTGTGTTGTATAGTCAGCTCAAACACACACACACACACACACACACACACACACTGTATACTGGATGCTTCAATAACAGAAATCTATTTTCTCGCAGACCTGAAGACCTGAAGGATCTGACTCTGAACATTGTTGGGTGGTGAGGGCCTTCTTCCTGGCTTGCAGAGAGCCAACTCTTGCTATGACCTCAAATGGTGGGAGGGGGTGAGCATTCAGTATCTCTTACAAGGGAATCAGATTCATTGTGAGGGACACACCCTTATGACCTCACCTAAACATAATTATGTCCCCAAATCCCAGATTCCAAATACTGTCTCATTGGGGGATACAGCTTCAACATGAATTTTAGGGTAGCAAAATCCAATCCATAGTGCAGAGATAGACAGATAGACATATATCTCATATTTTGGAGTTGTTCTTTATAATGATATAGTGATACTGTTAATAACTTATATTTTACTTAGGAGAAAGTTAAAATATGGGGGATTTTGATTGTTAATTTACTGATAATAGCTGCAAAGTAAATTAAAAATATACAGCCAAGCAGACTATTAAGCAATGGTAAGACAATTTATCTAATATGCCTCTTCCAGGAAGTCTTTAGAGACAGAAGTATTAAAATAAAAACCAAGTAGCAAATTTAAACTGAAGGTAAAAAAATGGAAATTTTTAATATCTGAGTGTAAAACTTATAGAATCCATTGAACAAGTTAAAGTCATGAAATCAGTATTATTTCACTGGAATAACAACAACATGTGGATTGGAGATAGTTTAAAGAAACGAGGTTTATGCAAAAAGATGAAAACAAAAAAATTGAATTTCAGGATTAGAAAATTATATAGAGGAATACAGAAAAACTCTTGGAATGATAAAGTGGGTAAAATTTATAATTCCAGTGACAGAGAAAGAAAACAATTCCAGTGATTCTGATTATGTTGAGGATAGGACAAAGGTCAATGAAGTAGTAGTAGTCTAAAATTAAAGAGTCATCAATATCTGTGTTAATACATGACTTAAAGGGATTGTGACTATAGTTTGGATCTTCAGCCTCCCCTAATGCGTATGTGTTAAAGGCTTGATTCACAATGTGGAATGACTAGGAAGTGGTAGAACTAAAAGGTAGGGTCTAATAGGAGGTTTTTACATCACTAAGGAAATAAATCAGGGGGATTTATCAGGTCCCCACCAACACCACCCCACCAAATCCCTATTCACTATTCTTTGCTTTTTAATGATGAGATGAACATTTCTGCTTCACCAAACACTCTCATAGTTATGTACTGCCTCACCCTAAAAAAATGCAGTGAATTGATCATGATCTGGAACTTCCAAAATTGTGAGCAAAAATAAAGTATTTCTTTTTATAATTTGATGATTTGTAAGAATGCAGAAAACTTACACATATAATTAAAAATAAAACCTTGTGCTCAGAGACTTGATGTTTGAAGAATCTGAGACACCTAAGTTGGTACCTATTTTTTATGGTATTCACAGATCACGATGTGCAGTAAGATGCATAGACTTTGTAATCATGGAGACACATGCCATATTTTTATTTGAATAAATTGCTGTTTATAGGTTTCAATTTCCATACTTACAAAATAGAGGTAATAATAAGGTATTATAGAATAGTATTGGGGTCAAGCAGATCTCAGTTTGAATCTTTAAATTATTATTAGCCTTTGAAAATATCTCCATATCTTTCTTCAACTTAAATAATAGCCATAACATTTAGTTGTAAAATTGGTCAGAGAATTTACTGATTTGGCAAATTAAAAACAGCTAATAAACTATCTGGCACATTGCAAGAACTCAATAAATATTATTTTCCTTTTCCCTTTCAGTAATATCAAGAGAGCTAAAATAAGATGTGAAACAGTTGGCAAGGTATTAGCCTTGGAAAGAAATTTCTATTGTTATAGAAGAATTTGTTTTCATATTTTCAAAGAATAACATCTAAGGTTTCAATTGTTGCATACTAAATGACTTTCCTAATTTACCTAAAGATTTGAAAGGAGACTTCAAAGGACACACATTCCCTAAGATCAAATATTTAAATAAGGGTTATATGAAATACCAAAACCTTTGAAAATATCTCAGAGGGGAATTCCATTTCCAACTGTGTGAAAGACACCCTGAAGGGACTTCTTACTAGACAACAACTTGATCCTAGATAATTTACAGCAAATACACTTTTAAAGCACTGTTGTAAGCAAAGGAAGTGTCCAAGGACAAATTTAAAAAAAAAAATGCAACTGTGAGATGAAACTGTCACTTGGAAACTACCTGCTCTCTGTAAAAAAAAAAAAAAAAGAAAGCCATGTTAGATTTGAAATGCAGAAACTAATTCAGAAACTTTCCACAAGACCTACCAAAGAGGTGGTTCTGGAAGTATCCCATGAGTCTATAACATTGAGGATAGTTAATGGGAGTTCAGGTTGGTAGCTTCCCTGGGTCCTGAAGAAGAAACCCCAAATCTTCTGGGGAAGAAAACCACCTTATTCTGGTTTCTTAAAGATAAAAACAGAGAGGTTCAATACAATCAAAAAGTTGTCCCTGATGAAAAAGACTAATGAAAAAGTAAAACTTCTTGAAAGACTGATAAAAAAGTAAAGAAATACAACAAAAATATATATGATATTGAAAATTTAAAAAGAAAATGTGCTAAAGATACAGCATGGATTAGAAAGTTTATAAATATTATGAAAACCTCGATAGCTAAAAGATTAAAACATTATACTTCAATGTAATATACTTAAATAATTTGAAATAGTAATTTAATAAAATTATTTGCAGAATAAAGAGAAAACATATTTTTAATTTATGAATTAAAACTATGACTAGAATTTTTTTACAAAGAAGATAACTGGCTCAGATACAGGAGAGTTTAAGGTCACTTCAAGTACTTTATAATTACAGTCTTAAGCAAGGCATAATCAAAATAAAATAAAAAGCACATAAACACAAACCAAAAAAAAAATAATAAGACCTATATTACCTTAATACCAAAACCAAGTGGGTATGATGAAGTCATGCCAAAATCTAAAAGAAAATATGGCCAGCTACATGTAATCTTATCTGATATATTTAGGAAATTAATGGTGGTTACATATTATAAAAATGCATCAAGAGTTGTTTCATTATATATTCATTTTTAAATTATTAAATTATAATTCATTCCATCAACAGTTTATATAAGATAAACCCGTAACAATATTTCAAGATATGTAGAAAAAGAACATAAAATTTTATAGCCCATTCACACTGCTAGAAAATTAGTGATATACATCAAAAACATTCAGTAAATATAATTTCCTCCAGTAATTCACCAGAAGTATTTACTTTAAATCATCATCAGGATAAAGAAACATTCATTAATAAGTTCTACAAAAAATACACTGAAAATGTAAAGGAGTACAAGAAAAATGGAGCATTTGAAATAAAAAACATACTCATGCTGTTAATCAATCACATGAATATTTATGTAAAAGTCTCAAGTATTTCTGTAGATAAATTATAATAATTAGAATTATTTAAGAATTTACTGAGGTTGTTCATTTTGGCATGAACAATGAATCATAATCCCACTTATTTATAAAGATAATTTAAAACATTTTGAAAACAATAATTAATAGGAATAACAAAAGTATCAAATTATGATTAAAATACATGGGAATTTTAAAGATAAAATATGAAATATTCTGAAAAATATAAATGATCAAAATAAATGACAAAATATCTCAAAGATAGGTTTTATTTAATATCATACATATTGAATATCATTTATTGATCTATTAAATTAATACATTTACATCAAAGTAGAATTTTTAAAGCAAATTTACAATAACAATGCTGACATAATTGGATATGCATATGGAACAAGAATTTGAAATATAATTTGAATATTAACCATTAAATAAAATTGATTCAATTCAGACTAAATATGTCTATGTGAAAAAATAGACATTTTTAGAAATACAGGAGAAAATCATATCTTAATGTTGGGCAAGAAATTCTTTTATTGGACAGAAATAATAAATATGAACTATAAATAAAATTATTAACTAAATAAAATACTGTGTTCATCTCTAACTATAATAAACAAATGTAAAAGACAAACTACAATTTATAAGTGTTTTCCAACTACTGTAGCCAAGGTATTTGGTACACTCAGAACATACCTGGGATTGTGGCAGAGCAAAGATAGTTTGAATGGTTTTTGTGATATTAGACATTATATGTTGGTGTGTGGGTTCACAGGCTTTTATTTCATTATTAAGCATATGTGTATATTTCTCTGTGTGTTTTCCATGTTTTATATGTTTTGTGTACTAAATTTTCATATTTATTGTTTTAGTTTTGCCCTTGTAATCCTTTCATACATTATTCCTGATTAGATGATTTCCCCAATGCTATGGAATTTTCATGAAGCAAGAATAAAAATTGAATAAGTTTATAAGTTGTAGATAATGATTTTAAATTTTAAGTTTAAATTTATGCACATGTCATCAATCCTTCTTTTTCATTCTCAACCATTTTGTTTTCATATTGATTTTGCATTAGAGTTAAGTGCTGAGTTTTTCTTACTTTCCAGTATGCCCTGTTCAGCTGATGTCCAATCCTGCTGATGTCTCTGAGCTAATAGATACAACATTTGGCACATAGACAACCAAACATAGAAAGAACACTGCCAGCACCAGCAGCTTGCACAATCTGAGCTTGGAAATTTACATTGATCATAATTACTGCTCCACCTGTATTAAATAAAGCTCTTCTATGCTTAGGCACAAAGTGGTTTCCCTCTGTATCAGTGATAGCACAGTGAGTACATGGAAATATTGTGGAACAATATTATTCATTTTCAATACTTAACAATGTTGTTACATCATCTTGTTGTTTTTAATATCAAATAAATATATGTCTATCAGCAAAAATTTCTATAGGTTTTGAAATTTTTAACTCTGCATCTAGAGCCAGTCATGGTGGCACAAATCTTATAGTCCCAGTGACTCAGGAGGTTGAGGAAGGAGGTTCGAAAATCATCCTCGGCAATTTAGCGAGACCCTAAGCAATTTAGTGAGATTCTGCCTCAAATTAAAAAATAAAGAGAAGGATTGGGATAGGACTCAGTGATTAAGTGTCCTTGGGTTCAATCCCCAGTACCCCCCCCAAAAAAAAAACTCAATTAAATAAAATGAATTCTGCCTCCTGAGTAAGTGTAGAAGACATTTATAATAAGCTCCTAAATTATTTCTAGAATTCATATTTATTCAAGCCATCAACATTTATTGAGAATTTATTTTTTTAATATTCAAGGTGCTATGTTTAACAGATATAGAATCATTATGTGTCTTAATATGGGGTAGGAAATAAGCACTATTAATTCATGTTACTTTTTTAGTTTTTCTGAGATTCAAAGATAACTTCCTGACAACTGTAAGAACCTCAAATTCTCTAGCAAATTTTTTAATTCTCTATTTAATTTTGTTGCTTATGAAAAAACATATTCCAATATATCAGCATCTCTTAAACAGAATTAGTGTAAATACTCTTAAAAAATTATCTGTTCATTACATTATTTTTATTTTAAAAAGCATCAGGATTTTTAGAATTCATAATTACATAATGTCTATCTTTCCACTATCTTTTCTATATTTTCTGGGTTTGAAGTAGGTCAGAAATAGTCACAATGGGAACATCAGAACACACACACACATACACACAAATATATATATATATATATATATATATATATATATATATATATATATAAAATGTAAACCATAAAGCAATGAAAACTTAGTTTTAAAACATGTTAACTGGCCATGTGTGGAGGCACAGCAACTTGGGGGGCTGAGACAGAAGAAGAATTGCAAGTTGAAGCCCAGCCTCATCCACTTATTGAGACCCTGGCTAAAAATAAGAAAGAGTAATAAAAAATTGTTTAAAAAGACATAATATCAGAAAATAGTAAGGAAATTGGAAGACAATTTCAATCCCCCGATTCTCTAGACTCTGCAGACCTGAGCATTGTTGCCATTGTTTTTTTTTTTTTTCTTTAAACATCCTTGAGCCCATTTTCCCCCTGTACTATTCTCTGTTCCTTTCTCCTATCCATTATAAACTCATCATTCAAGAGAGTGTATATCTATCTTATTTTCTAATTATTTCACTGACCACTACTCCCATCAGGGTTTAGTGCCCTGGTTTGGGTAATCATAGTACTATATACTTATCACAACCTACACTACTACTACAGTTTGAAATTGCATTGCAATTTTTTATTTGCAATTAGATAGTAAACATTCTTAAAAGAGTCAACTGCTTGTTCATTATTTGTTCTCTGTGAATTACCTCTATGCCTGACACATAATAGACATTCAATGAACACCATTTGAATATATTTTTTGAAGCTACAAGTCCTTCCTATACTACTTGGCATGGAGTTTATTATTAAAAAGTAACTGGGGGCTAGGGATGTGGCTCAAGTAGTAATACTCGCCTGGCATGCGCAGGATGCTAGGTTCGATCCTCAACACCACATAAAAATAAACTAAAGATGTTGTGTCCACCGAAAACTAAAAAATAAATATTAAAAAATTCTCTCTCTCTCTCTCTCTCTCTCTCTCTAAAAAAAAGTAACTGGCAGATTTTGTTGAGGTGTCTTCTTTGCAATATTTTATAAGGGGAAGAAACCTTCTTCATATGTGAGACAGAGCACAAGATAATCTACAGTATTCAAAGTCAAAACTAGATTAAGTACCTAAGTACAGTTATATTATTGGATTCTGTATTGATAACAAGTATCTTATTTCCAAACTTTAGGAGATGAACAGATGCTTTTATTATTTATATAATTTGTTTCCACACAATATTTATCTAGTTTTACCAAGATAGATTCAGAGGGATAATTATCTTTGAAAAATGTAATTTCACTGGGTGTGGTAGTGCACACCTGTAATCCCACTGGTTCTGGAGACTGAGGCAGGAGAATTGCAGATTCAAGCCAGTCTCAGCAACTTAGCAAGGCCATAAGCAACCTAGTGAGATCTTGTCTCAAAATAAAAAGAGCTGGGAATGTGGCTCAGTGGTTAAGCAACCTGGGGTTCAATCACTGGTGGAAAAAAAAAAGAAAGAAAAATGTAATTTTAAGGACCGACAGGCACTGTTGTGTCAGAGGTAGACAACAAAACATAAGAAACTAGGTATTGTTAATATTGTCTATATTTCTACACTATCCATGGCATAGTTCTCACTCTCTCTTCCTCATAAGAGAGACTACTGTCAACTTTCAGATTATATGATACTTAATATCATATTATGGTTTACACGTGAGCTCACATGTGAGACAATGCAAGAAGGTTTGGAAGAAAAGTACAGTTATGTTATTGGATTCTGTATTGATAACAATTGATTAGGTTATAGCCTTAATGAATTGATTCCTTGTGGGGTTAATTGAGTGGTAACTGGAGGCATGTGGGGTGTGGCTGTAAGAAATATTTCATTGTAAGTGTGACTTTGGGGTACATATTTGTATCTGGCAAGCAGAGCCCTCTCTGTCTGTTTCTTGATCCTCATGGTGAGCTGTTTCCTTCTGCCACACTCTTCCACCATGATGTTCAGCCTCACCTTGAGCCCCAAGGAATGGAGCTTGCTATCTGTAGATGGAGACCTCTGAAACCATGAGTCCTCAAATAATCTCCCTCCTCTACAACTGTTCTGGACAGGTCTTTTAGTCCCAGCAGTGAAAGAGCTGACTCAAACACCAGCTCACCACACTTCATGTTAATATCGTTTTAAAATTATATCTTTATTTACTAGAGCAAATCACAAGATGATAAAATGGTGAGCATCATCATCACAGTCACAGAATTCTGAAGTTCCCCTTGGCAAGGCTTCCATAAGCAGCTCCGAGGGGGGTTTTGTGGAGACTTATGGCCACCTGACTTTTTACAGTGAGGTAATCAACTGCTCATATATTACTTCTCCTTTGCAATTTCCTCAGAATAAGCTGAGTGATATGTTTTAGCTGCCTATAGTGTCATAAGAAATAATATGATTGATGAATTTTGATTGCTATAAGATTGAATTACTGTAAGTTGAGGTCTTGGTGTGTTTGAATTTCAAAGCCAAAAATTCATGAACTTGGGCACTAAAATGTTTTACAGGCAAGTATCATAAATTTTATAGTTGTAAGATAATTTAACTTAGCCACAACAACAGAAATAAAATATGTCATTGAATTAAATTCTAATGTATCATTTTGTTCTTTTAATGAGGTACAAATTTTATAATTCCATTTATTGCCTTTCTGTTCAAACTGTACTGATAAAAAACCATTCAGCAAACAAAGCAGAACACCTAGTGTACAATAATTACCTAAATTATTAGTCTTTTCTTGGCAAAGGTATTTATTTCCAATAACAGAAAATGAAACTATAGCTACTTAGTTTGTCCAAAAACACAAATATTGCATGTATGTTACATCTTTTAGAGACTAGGTTTTTCTAAAGTAGTTTTTGCTTGTTTGTTCCAATAAAAACACTTCAATATTCTTACTAGTAATAGTAAATTATTAATTTAAATAAAACCAGTCAGACAAAAAGGAAATTAGTTATTTAACATAATGTCTCTTTTAATTCTTATCTTTAGACTAATCAATATCTTTCATTCTGAAAAATATTTCAAAACACATTATACAACTTTTATGATAGACAGAACATCATAATAAGACATTATGGAACAGAAAAAAAAAAGACATTAAATTGTTCACTCTAATTAAGCTCACATGTTTAGAAAAGAGAAAATAATATTTGCCTCCAAGGAATTGTAAAGAATTTACTGAGAAAAATGACAATTAATGATGCTGAACTCAAGCAATACTTTAAGTTACCCAGATGAAAAGTGTTCTCAACTCTCAAATCTGTCCATAGGTATCCTCGCTTTACCTTATTATGTACACTAAGTATGCCCATTCTGAGAGATATTTCCTGGTGTTAAACCTAAATTACACATGCAAACTTTGTAGTTGGCCATGGACTTCTCATTTATGCAAAAACAACTTTGCAGTTATTTGTTACACAAACCTATTGAGAGCATACTAGCCGGTTGGCTTGTGTGAACATTTGCTGAACAGCTGCTCTGGCTTTAAAATTTGGACTTTCCAAGTGCTGTTTGAAATACCAGCAGAAAATGTGGAAGGTACAGGAAAAATAATTACTTAAAGATCATCATTTCTAACTGGAATTAATTTATTTTTTTTCATTATAAATTAAGGGAATGGACATGAGATTCAGGAAACAAAATGAAAATTGTCGAGAAACATTTAGCTTTATAACATTTAAAACTTCATAAAAGAGTGTCTTTGTGTGTATATATAACTTCAATAAAAATGAAAATAAGCAAATAGTTTTAATTGTAAGCAATGGAATTATAAATTATTAAAATAAGCTACAAAAATAAAATAGCTCTAAATTATTTCTGAAAGTCACAAGTATGAAAATATTATTTATTCCTAAAAACAGTATTGATTTTTTTTGAAACAAGAGCTATGTAACCTAAAATTTCTATAGGTGTTTAAATAAAATTTTTCAGGGGCTGGGTTATAGTTCAGTGGTACAGTACTCACCTAACATGTATGAGGCACTGGGTTTGATCCACAATACCACATAAAAATAAATAAATTAAATAAAGTGATTGTGTCCATCTACAACATAAAAAAATAGAAAAAATTAAAAAAAAAA
>NW_026000026.1:62116231-62128952 GCF_001458135.2 Marmota marmota marmota | reverse complement strand
ATATATATATATATATATATATATATATATATATATATATATTTGGGGGGGGTTGGCCATATAGCTCAAGAGTACAGTGCAGGTGTGAAGCCCTGGCTTCAATCCTCAGCCCCAAAGACAATAATAAATAAATAATTAGTGTTTAGATTACTGTATGTTTACAGAAAGCATTGCATTGTGCACCCAAACAATAAAAAACTATAGAGTCATTAAAAATGATATTGTGTGTCCACTTTCAGTGGCATTAAATATTTCTACACTGAATTAATGAAAAGTAAGTAGACCTATAAGTGAAAATGCAACTATTAAGTAAAATACAAAAAGTAATATTAATGTGATGACATTTATTCAATGGAAAGAAATCTCTCATGGGTGCATGTGTGTGTGAGAAGATGCTGTATATTTCCTAGGTCTTTGAAGTTAAAAAATACTCCTCACATGTCAGTGGCTGAGTGTACTATCCATGTCTTATTTATTACGTATTGGTGACTGTGAGGTGGTTGCTGTATTTATGTATTACATTTCTCGTACTGCATACCAAATGCCACCAATGTATTGGCTTAAAACACATCTCATAGTTCCATAAGTGGGAATTCCAGGGGGCATGACTGAGTTGTTTGCTAGGGTCTCAGCAAAAGAATCTGTTTCCATTTTCATTCTGGTTTTTGCTAGAATTGGGTGCCTTAGAGGTATTGGGCTGAAGCTTCCTCCGGCTGGATGGCTGTCAGTAGAGGACCAACCTAAGGTCCTTAATGATGCTTTTACTGTCATTTTGCTGTGGCTTCCTCCACTGCCATTGAGGAGAACCTTTCTTTAATTGCATTTCTCTTCTTAAATCATTCACTAACTTCTGCCTGAAATTGGATTAACACTGGTTTAGGAAAAAAAAAATAAGTGTTATGCTCTTAAAGGACTCACACTGCTAAATTAAGCCCTTCTCCATAATCACCCTGTCTGATAGCCAATTGATTAGATACCTTCATTAGGTCTTCAAAATCTTTTCATAATTGTGGGAGTAGCCCCATGTGGGAAAGGCCATGTTTACATGGCAAGGCTTCTGTTCCATTTCTTCTCATTCCAAGATTCTGGGAGCTGGGCCGAAGAGAGTCCCTGTACAATATAGTCTATTCTAGTTTAATAGGGAAAAAGAGCAAGAAAGTAGAAAAAAATACACAATATTTCAATAGTTTTTGCCAAAGCATAAAGTCCATTCTTGCACCACTGGCCAAAGCAAGGCACATGGGCAAAGACAATGTTGATGAGACAACGAAGCATACTTTGGGACAGAAGCTACAAGGGACACAGCAAACTGATTAGGAAGGAAGTGGAAGAACTACCTGGAAAAAAATGACTCAATTTACCAGTCACAGAGAGAGATTTAAAATATATTTATCAAAATAGCATTGCAGTTAGTTCTGGATGGTATAAATGTGATTTTTTTATTTCTGTATTATGTGTTGCCACATTACTAACATTTTTCAAAAATATGTGATTCTTTTTTAATACTTGAGAAAAATATAAACATTTATTTTTGTAAGAATTGAAAATGCAAGTCATACAATGAGATTAGGAGTTTTTAAAATCTGCTTTATATAAAGAAGAGTTGGGGCTGGATTTGTGGCTTACTGGCAGAGTGCTCATCTAGCACATGTGAGGCTCTGGGTTTGAAACTCAGCACCACATAAAAATAAATAAAATGAAAAAAAAAGAAGAGTAAAATTAGAAAATAGAAGCTGTGTTTTTCAATTGAAATAGTATTTTATACTGCATCTTATTTCTAAAATATATTAAGATGTATTTTTTAAATTTCATCATAGTTAAGTATTATTATTTATATTTTACTTATAGTGGAAAATGAGACTCAGAGATATTTTTAAATCTTCCATGGCCAGAGTTGGAAATTAGGTTGTTTCAGTATAGGTTATAGGCCTTTCTGAAATAACATGATGTCTCTAATAAAAAAATTAAATATAGCATCTAATATTTATGGGCAATTGCTGTAGTCCAGACACTTTACCCTGAGTAATTGATAGCTCTCAGTGAAAATATTTTCACCCTTATAATTTTGCATTGCTCTTAAAATATACATAAAATCTAGCTCATCACAAAGTGACTCAAAAGCTCAACTATAAACAACATTTTTTCTTGTGCTTCAGCTAAAATCTGATTGAAAAATGGCAACAGTATCAAAATGCAAGTATAAAAGTGTCACTAAGAAACAAGAAGAAATGGATATTCTGATATTAACAGAGATGCATATATACTGATCATTCATTCTGACATGGTTGCCTTACCCCATACCTTTGCAACTCTCTTTAATTTACACTGAGCCATCCATCTGACACATTGGCAAGAAATTCAAATTAGGTTATGCTTTGAGAATACCTTCCCCTCCTTTCTGTTATCCTAAAGATCTATGATTCTTATCTGGTTCAAAATATAAGGGGTATCTCTATAGTCTTTTAAATTAGACAGCCCACAAAATACACCCAATTTTGTATTTAAGTTACTGTGTTTTTCCTGATGATGATGGTAATGATGACAATGAGTGATTTGGTCTGAAGACATTGTCAATTTAATTCCCTAATTTATTACACTTCTTAAATCTGTAACTTCTGTCTGAAACTGGACTGTACAGTTCTAAACCTGAGAATGAATTAAGCTGAGTAGTTTGACAGAAGTGTGTGTGTGTGTGTGTGTGTGAAGGAAAGAGATAGGGAGACTATTGTGCATTAACAAAAGTCAAAATGCAATGTATTTGGAGAACTAGCTGTTGCATGAAATCTTCAGGAAATGGACTGGTCACCTGGTCAGTAGCAACAAAATGCCTCTTTTATACAGCACTTAGGTTCTGCCAGGATGCCCCACCTGGCCCTAATTTCCTCACCCACTTTCCTACACCCACAGCTAACTTAAACACTTTAATATTGTGAAAATATCAAAGTCCCAGTTTCCATTCTAATGTTCCTTTCAGGGCTAGTGATGCAGCCTAGTATGTGCAAGGGCCTGGTTTCATTCCCCAGCACCACAAAATAAATATATAAACAAAGCATACAATCCTAAGGATACTTCTATGGTAGAACTCATTGTTCTCCTAATTGTATTTACTCTATATCTTAAGATATTTTCATTCAGAAAATAAATACATGATCCATCAACTATGATAACATTTAGCCTCTTCTCAGACACACTTAGAACCATCAAGAATGTAGAGACAAAGAACATTCGTGGATCTTAATACATTTATTTTTCCCATTTACTAATAAAAATTTCATTTTCTGGACTGCATAAGTTTAATCAGGAAAATATATTGTATTTGGCATTTATATTTATTTTTAGCAGAATAGAAGAAATAAAAAATACTTAAAATACACAGTAAAGATAATGTTATTCTCATATTTATAGATTTTTGTTCTTTGGAGAGCAATTACTATATGATGGAAAACCACAAGAGCATCTCGCTCCTTGGCAAGTCCCAAATACAACTGGCAACCCAGAGATATTGAAAGACTGTCAGATGGTTCAGATGCTATGGGTAAGCTTTCTGTCTCAAGTATATTTGCCCCATACTTCATGTTGAACATATTCAAGTTTCCATGTAAAATAAATTCATCAAATCCACAGACACACACATATTTATTTCCTTTTTCTTAATAATGCAATGATTATACTTGCTTTTAAAATACTTATTGGAAGTACAGTGTCTTTCTGATTTTCAAGATTTTATTAAATACCCATGGCTGTGACACCTCTAGGTAACCTTCTAGGCAAGATTCTATTCCTTATCTGTATTCCCCACCATAATTAATGTATCCTCCCATCCCCCACCGCCCCCAGAGTAAGTTGGTTAGTTTGAGACAACATCTTCCAAATAATGGTGTGTCCCATATTTCTTTAAGGACCTGGATTTGTCTTTTTCTAATATATAACTTAGATTCCAAATCCCTGAACAAAGATGATCTTGACCTTCCTGTATGCATGCCATGTGGAAATCACCACAGGAACCCATTACTGAATGAAAGGCAAACAAACAGAGCTGGATTGTTACCTCCTCATAAATCTGAACTTGCGGTCAGTGGGTAACTGCCAAGTCATAGTGAGTATTCTGACGGTATTTCTGGCAAGATATGAGATGGGAAGATGGTGTACTCTAAATATTATTTAAAGTTTTTATTTATCTGCAACCCAATATTTAAAGGTAATCCAACATAAAGCAATTTATATGGAAAGTATAATTTTAAATTACCATTGAATTTTTTTAAAATCACCATTTCTTTTTGTTTTGCCATAAGGGTTTAAAAATTCATTTTTATACCCTTTAAAAATTAAATTTCTTTTTTTACTATTTCTTAAAGATTATTTTAGTAATCATTTCTGTGATATTAGGAATCTTTTTTTCCATACTTACTCTCTTATAAAATATGGTATTACAGTGAGACAATATCTGATGTTAAAATTTATGCACTAAAGTGGCTCTACTTATAATCATAGCATAATATAATCTTACTGTTGAAAACAAATATTGTGTAATGTTTTTCAGACTTTCTAAACATACCAGCAACCAACTTCCTCTAACAGTTTATATTTGGGGCAGGAAACGTAGAATTTGTCAATGCAATCCAATATTTAAACATTATTATACTAAACTATCAAGAAAGATGGTTGAATCTACTTGCCTGGATGGAGACATCAACAATTAGGTAGTCATCTCATGAGTTAGTTCAGTGATTTTCAGTTCTAGGGAATATCATATGCATGGTAATTGGCTTAACTTTGCTGCATCTCATTCCATCATGGCTATGCAATTCATGAGGCTGTGGGTTTATTTACTTTTTGTTTGCTGTTTTATCCTCCAGTGCATATAAAAGCACCAGGCACATAGGTGATCAGTAATCTAAGTCTTCAAAATGAAGATTTATTAGATAAATACTAGTTGATAATTTATTTGTAAATTTATGAAAAGCCAAACAAAATACATCTGGCTGAGAAGCCACTGTATACCATACTTGAAATTTTAAAATAGAATTAAAGATAGCCTAAGAACCATGTATAAGCTTAAATTAGAAAATTGAAACAAGGAAATTGTGTTGGCAGTACTTAGATAACAGGAAATTAGGTGAATTATATCATTGTATTATTAATAGTTTAGTGTTATCATTTTTCTTTTTATAAAAATGAACTGATATGATTCAGACAGTTCTACAGCCTGCACCATCCTCTTTCTAATCCAGTGTTTACCAAAGGGAAGGATCACATATGAAATGTTAGATCATTATCATGTGTGATACACTAAGTGAAGATTCTGTTGCTTTTTATTTAATTTTGTGTATTTTAATCTATAAAGGAGAAGGTCCTTTTTATAACTATCAGGAAATGCAAGCTTCTAGATGATCTAGAGACCAAGTAATACTTACCTCCACCGTTGTTTACCTTTCCTTTAATGGCAAAGGTAACCATCTGTTCTGCTTCTTTAAACCAAGTACAGACATATACATCAATCAGTTCTTCTCAGGAAATTAGAAATCATGCTAGGTATTTAAACAGGAAAGCTAATTTAAAGCATTGCTGAAGAGTAGCAAGACGAAAAGAAGCAAACAAAAATATTGATATGACACCACAATCAAAAATTCTAGAAGAAGACAAAAAGCTCTGTGGTTACTATAACAATGGAAAAGTTTAGCATAATCAGATACTAGAAATATGGAGAGTGACTCCTTTGGAACCACTGTCCAGTCTCTAAAAAGAGGTCAGTGGGCAGCTATGGGGCAATCAAGGAACTCAGAAGAGACCAATAATAATTCTGGAGAATTTAGATGTGTAAGGAGAGAATGCAATTAATACGGCCATGAGAGGTAAAAATGGGAATGTTCTCCTTTTGCTAAAAATGCAGACCTGTTCCTGAGAGCAATGGCAAATGGAAACAAGGGAACACCAAGAAAGGAATGAGTCTTTTCTTTCCACTCCTATGAGACAATCTCTACTACTCCTAGATTGAACAACATAATAGGAAGCTGTCTGGGAGAAGAAAATTAGAGTCCTTGCAATGGCATAGCATCACAAAATGATATAGAAGCACTTAGAGCACAGAGATCATAGTTTAATACCTGACACTAAATTAAAAGCTTACAGTTAACATTTTCTCCTGTTTATATCGGGAATAACTATAAAACAGGAAAGAGTAGAAGATATAGAAACCTAAGTCTTCCTTCAAAGAAATAAGTTACCAATAACCAAATTGATAGAAAATTTCCCAAGGGTAATGGTTTAAATAGAGAAAAAGAATAGTTTTGGCTGCAGTTTTCAGAATAAAATCTGATAAAAGAAATTAAACCAAGATGGGGGGCATTCTAAATTCTTACTTGTAGCATTGATTAATTTCCTGGAACACAAAAATACAGAAATAATAGAAATGGAGGAGATGAATGAGGAAATCATTCAGACAGATTACATACACATTAATCAAAACAACGATGTGGCTAACAGGAACAAGGAAACATTTAAGTCATTAACATTGAGTTATATATATTGAAGGGGAGAATTAAACATTAAAAACTAAAATAAACAGAACCACATATGCTACCTGGAAACAAAGATAAAAAATTATACATACAGATATGATCCAAAGTATAGTTTCACTCCAAAATTCACCTTATTCAGATAAATAATTAAAAAGAAACCAGCTCAAGTTGCTAACCAAAACAAAGGAACATAACTCAGAAAAAATAATATATAGAAGATGAAACAATAAAAATTGTCACTTTGGCATGAATGAAAAAATAAAATTAGAAAGAATATAATTTATAAGGTAACAGCCAAAACAGAGATACTTATGTGATAAATAAGGAAACAGGTATGGTTAACCTGATTGAACATATCAAAAAGTGCATGGTACCATTATTATATAGAACTTTTGTGTTTTGGTATAGCTCTTAAAATTTTTAAAGTAATTTTTTAATATAGGAGAATATATTTGGAATATATTTGCATATGAGAATATGTACACAGAGCTCCAACAACACAGTAATCAAGAGGCCAAAAACCAAAAATGAAAAACCCAACAGACAGCAGCAATTTAAGGTGAGTAGAGTGACCACTGGAAGAGTTAGACATTGGAATAGTCATTAACACATGAAGACACAGTCAGCATCCTTAGTTACAATAAATAAATAAAGAAATAATAGTCCCATTTTAGGCTAACTGGGACTAAAATTTAAAAGATTGAAAAAACAGAAATGTTGCAAGATTACAGTGATTGCATTTTTCATCATTTTCTTGTGAAAATGTGGAATAATACAACTACTTTGTAAATTTGTTTTGCTTTCTTATAATTAAACCTTTACAATATGGCACAGTAATTATATGACTATATTTTTACCTTATAAAAATGAAAACATATATCCACAAAATCATTATGCAATACATTTATGTGTGTATATATATATATATATATATATATATATATATATATATATAATAGCTACTAATGGGAACAATTTCAAATTCCCATCACATAGTAAAGAAAAAACAAACTATATATCCATCTGCTAAACTGCTACTTAACAATAGAGAGGAACAAAGTGGTTCAAGCAACACCGAGAGACTGCAAAACCATCATGTCCAATAAAGAAGCCTGTTTCTTAAGAGCACAGACTGTGCAAATCCATTTATAAGAAGATCAACAACAGGGCAAACAAATATATGGTATTAGAAATCTGATCATAGGTCACTTCAAGATGACCGGGAACGGAAAGTGGTACTAGTTACAAAAAACATGTCTGGTGATAGAAACTGTCTTTCTCTTGATTAGGGCATGATTTGCCCTGAGCATGTATTTGCCAAAACTCACTGAATCCTATTGTGAAGATCTATGCAAACCACCATATGGTGCCATCCTAAACTTTGCCTAGTTCAGTTCAACATTTTTAATTACTCTGTGACTTCAGTCTTGTAGTCTTTCAAATACATTTTTTACAATGAAGCCAAAGTGAGTTTTTTTAAGAGTTAACCATTATCTGTTAAAAACAGTAAGAAATTATTTTTCTGCAATGTAATGTTTTTAATCCTAAATCTAATTAAGTTTTTCTTATGACCTGCCAATTACTTTACATTCTATCCTTCCCTGGCAGTACACCACACCTTCTGTTTGTGTTTTGTTTTAATTAGAAAGCTGTTTGAAGTAAGTGAATTCTCTGTGATGCTTTTACCTGTGTCTTTGCCCTTACAGTTTGAGGGCCTGGAATTCCTTCCTCATCTTAGTGTTTTTGTTCACCATCCTGACCCCTGATCTGGCTTTAGGCTTTAGCTCAGTTATTGACTTCTTGACAAAGTTTGTGTTGTTTTTTTTTTTTTTTTTTTCCCACCTCTGATTGAGTGAGAGGACTGTCAACCCTCCTAAGTTTTTCTTCCTTGCACAATACCCTGCATATTATGGATGGGAAGAATTCAACTCATTTTTAAAATCCCTATTACATGTAGTCTTTTTTGTTGTTGTCATCAAAAAATGATTAAATCCATTTCCTTCAGGTGCCTAAATGTTTCCTGCCTAATACCTACTTCAAGTTATGCCAGATGAAAATCAATGAACTTCCCATTACCACTCTCATAGCGATACCATGCACAGTCAGCACTCTTTTTTAGATTCCTGACCTAATTAATCTACTTATCAAAACAAAACAAAACAACCTCAATGGTGTGTTATAATATTTTTATGGAATATGAGTATGTAAATTCTATACTTGAATAGGAGTACATTTTCTCTCCATGTCAGGATATTCTCTGGGTGAGTTCATCCTCTGGATTTAAATACCAACCCACAATGGCTACCTACCCCAGAAAGTAGGATCTCGAGCCCTAACACCTCATTCAAGATCCAGAC
Organism: Marmota marmota marmota; assembly: GCF_001458135.2. Classification (NCBI taxonomy): domain Eukaryota; kingdom Metazoa; phylum Chordata; class Mammalia; order Rodentia; family Sciuridae; genus Marmota; species Marmota marmota. The sequence continues at coordinate 62,120,077 of NW_026000026.1, read as the reverse complement.
TCTCATTAAACACTTTAACTAGCAAATTTTCTAAATTCATCATTCAAAAACACAATTTTATTTGTGTGTACTCCAGTGATACCTACTTTTATACAGGTTTCTACATCTTAATAAAATATACTACCATTTATCCAATTGACAACAGGAAACTATAGGAGTTATGATTGATCCCTGTCTCCACCTTTGTGTCAGATCTAATTGATTCAGGACCTTTTGGCAAAATCAGAATCTAATAAATTATTACTAATACATCATTTTTTCCTTCATTCCAGCTAATATCTTTTTTTTCAGCAGAGACCGCAAGAGCCTCTTGCTTGGTTCTTGAGCTTACACATTCCTAGCACAATCCAAACTCATACACACTCTACTCACCATACAACAGGCAGAGTCATCTTTAAAAAAAAAAAAAAAAAAAAAAACAAGAGCGGATTTGTCTCTGCTCAAACAATAAGTGGATCAACAAGTCCTTCCATCATTTGTTTTTTCCTTACTTCTCTGTGTTCATCTTTTCCACTTAGAGAACTGTTCTCTGTGTGTCATATCTGAAATAGCTACTTTCTAAAACATAATTTTCTTAGCATTTTTTCCAAATATAAAATTGTATTTTCACTACCTGCTTTCCAGTATATTATACATTCTCCATTTAGATTTTATTTTGAAGGCCAAGACCTTGGCTGTCTGGTCTTCTGCTGGATATCTGGTGCCAGAGGTGGGCCCAGCATAGAAGATGCTCATCAGTGGGCCTTCACATACCCTCATCCTACCTTACAGTAACTTATATCTCTTCTAAACACTTTTGATTAGATTACATTGTTTTTCTAATATATCTAGAAAATCACTGTTACAAATAACACCAATTGCTAATGTTAATAGGAAAATTAATTAAAAGATAAATCCTGTAGGAAACTCAATTATTTTAATTACTTCAACAATATCTTATTTTAAACAATATATTAACTCTAATATGAATAATACACTGTCATATGCTAGGAAAATTGACAAAATTAACAGACAAACAAGCAAAATCTCCTTAGGAGAAAACACTAAGTTGGATCAAAAATGAAGGTTAAATAGGTGTTGAAACAATGATTTGAGGATACCATTCCCCCAAAGTTACAACTATTGTTCTTTCTCAAACTTCTGAGCCTCAATATCTAGGTTAGTAAAATGGAAGAGATGATTCACCTATCTCTTTAAATTGCCAAAACCCTCAAAAGGATTAAAATTTGTAAGGCACAAATGTAACATTAATTATAGGATCTGATTGAATTATGATTGAAAATTGAATGATCTTTATATTATGATCTTTATATTATCAAACAACAAACCCCCAAACATAACTATCCTTCTAAACAATGTGAAAAGATGAAGAAGCCTAAATTCACCTATTTATTCCTTTTTTCACCAGGCACTCTCTGGGAATATATAACACACGGTATCTGCATGAAATATGTACAATTATTTTCTAAAATACTCATCATTTATCAATCTTTAGTAAATTATACAGCACAAAGAAAGAAAACATCCACATAAAATGATCTGCACTAGAGTTTAAAAAGTGAAACCAATTTGAAGTAGGTCATTAGTACATCCTCTATCCAGGAAGCTTTATATCAATATTTTGAAACCTTTGCATTGTAACCAGATAAGTAGGGTCCTGAGTTGGGATTTCTTTGACATTTTAAGGATATTCAAAGGACAAAGTGCAAGAGAAAGCATGCATACAAGATCTAAAGTGAGAGCCTTTCCACCAACTGTGTGATATATCTAGGAATGTATATGTAAATAAAGAATGAAGCTGGGCTGTTATGCTAAGACTATTGACACCTTATCATGAATTTAATAAAGTAAAAACATAAAGGATGAAATTTGAAGTCAAAGAAGAATTCATTCTGAATATAGGACAGGAGTATTTCTATCCAGAGCCCTTATATTGTAGCAGAGTTCTTATATTTCTCTGTACATAAATTGCCATAAAATTTGGCCTGGGCTTATAAATATCAGTAATACAAAAGGTCAAATACAAAAGGCTCAGATTTTTCTGATTTGATTATTATAGCTCCCTTTAATCTATAGAAGATATAACCTTTTGAAGATGTCTAACAGGATATTTTTAAGCAAAAGAGATTATGTGTTTCATTTTTATACCCTTTATTACTTACACTTTTTATCTACCGTTGTTTTTTAAACACAGGAGGCCATAAACAGTGTTTTATTAAAAAAGAAACACATCAAACAATTCAAAAGACTTTGCAATTAAGAGCTTTTCCCTTTTACTTTGCATCACTGGTTACATTTTCCAAAAATAAACTCTGTTAACTCTGTTTCTTTTAAATGTCTTCCAGAAATGTTTTTCATATATGAAGACTAATGTGCAATACTTCATGTGTTTGCATTTTTTGTACACTGGGGACATGCACTATAAGTAAAAGATATTTTTCCACTATTCCTTTTTTGTCTACATACATAGCCAATTATTCATATCATTAATATTTATCCACTTGATTCTTCAAAAGAAATCAAAACAACTGTGCAATATGCTATCCAATTTTATGAGGTTTTATTGCACTGTTTAATCTGTCAATGGTATATATCAATGGATTTTTTAATTTCCATCTTTTGTTATTACTTATTATGCAGTAATCATAAATGTTTTCTCAATTTTTTTGTACAATTACAAAGACCCATCTCTACAACAAGTCAGCATAAGTAGAATTTTGAGGTTGCAAGTGTAGTGCATATAAATGTGGAAACACTTTTTTTCAACATTTTTTGAATACCTATCTCCCTATGAATTTAGTGACATGTCATATGTTAAACCTATGTTCATTGTCATAACTGAGAAGTCCATCATACAGTATTATGTTTTAACTAACTGTATGTGTTCAAAGAATTTGTATGTTTTTAATCTATATAATTTTACTTTTCTCTGAACAACATGTTCTTGTGCTTTGGACTTTGAACTGTTTAGCATTTTATTTAGTGATTTCTGAGAAAGTGCTTTTGCAAAATAGATTAAATATTTTTCACAGTAACTTATTTTTGTGAAAACCTTCAAGTGATAATTTCCTATTTATTATATTTCAATTCATTGTTTTCTTTTTGTTTATACTTTCAAAATTTAGAAACTGCTTAGAAAGTATTTCCCTATGTCAAGTAAATATAAAATTAAATTCTCCCATGTTTTCCTCTAATAATTTTATGTGTTCATTTTTATCTTTGGATTATCATTCATCTAACATTTTAATATTATATAAAGGTTGGCATCTATTTTATATTTTCTTTTGTTTATGTATATCATGAGCCAGACTTGAATTTTTATTTTCATTTTTTTTTTGAGGTGATTGAACCAGGGACACTTAACCACTGAGCCCACATTCCCAACCTTTTTTTGTATTTTATTTAAATAAAGGGTCTCACTGAGTTGCTTAGGGCCTCAATAATTTGCTGAGGTTGGCTTTGAACTCACAATCCTCCTGACTTAGCCTCCTGAGCTGCTGGGATTACAGGTATGTGCCACCATGCTCAGCTTGAATTTCAAGTATTAAAATAGTGCATTACCTCTTTTTTCAAAATTTGAAACTGTTTCATATTCACTTTCTAAATCCATACAGAAAGTTTATATTATAATGTATTTCTACATTCTATTTCATTGATCTTGAGGTAAAGGCATAAAGTGATAAAAAATATTTTTTAAAAGACTGTAATTAACAGCTTTTCCATTATATGAGGTATACATATATGTCTACATACAAATATATGTTACAAAGAAGTGAAAATCTTTATTAATTATCCTTGTATAAAACTTTTATTTAGATTTTTTATTTTATATATATATATATATAT
>NW_026000026.1:62103676-62114775 GCF_001458135.2 Marmota marmota marmota | reverse complement strand
TATATATATATATATATATATACATTTTGTCTAATTAAAATATAAACCAGTTAACCTTTTCTTGTGATCACAATGTTAACTTAAATCAATATTGGAAGAAAATATATCTGCATATGACCATCACTGCTGTCAACTTTTACTTCATTATAATTAACAAAGTTAAACACTGTGCTATAATAAAACCTACAACATATAGGTTTGTTAGTTGCAACAGGAAGGCTCAGAGATTTAGTAAAGTACTAAAGCACTTAACTTTATAAATGAAAATCTCAGGGAAATAAATGTACAAGAACTTGGCTGTATATAAGCACCCATTGTGTGATGCCTAAAGCTTTTTTGACATTTTGAGCTACTTTGTCTTAAATTGATTATTGTCAGTCATTAGATTTTGAAATATCAACATGGTTCAATCAATACCTGACTTAATATTTACAAAATCCAGCACTAGTGTAGTACTTTTTATGACATTGCTATCTTTAGTTTTATAGGGATTTGCCTTTCATAATGAATTTTCATTATGGAGTTATTGCATTTGATTTGTAAAACTATTATCTTATGTTAGTAAATCCAAAATCATTATTTCCATTCATACTAAAGCTCATAGAAATTAAAGATTTTACTCAGGCAAAAAAAAAAATTTAATCAGTAGCAAAACTATAATATGATTTCCAGTTCTTTTGATACGTTTCAATGTAACCATATTCTTTTTTTCAATATTTCAAGAGTCTATGCCTCAAGATAGTTTTCATTACATTCATTACTTATTGCCATGGTGTGTGAGCGAATGTGTTGAGCTTGAGCACAAGTATGCATTATATTGGGGAAAATTATTTTATTTGTTTTCTTGTATGAAAGAAGGAAAAAAGTCTACATTAATATGGAAATTTAAACTTGAGAAAGTAAATAACAAACAAAATATTTGTTATTTTATAGGGAATCCTTCCTTAACTTTAGCTTTCTTCTTTGTTCAGGAACTTTGAAGAGCTGCTTTTTTTTCCTCTCACGTAAGTATATAAGTAGTTTCCTTCCACTTAACCTTCAAACAACTGTAAGATCAGAAGGTCTCCCAATTTCAGAAAAATAAGAATAGGAAATAAATAAGTGGAAAGTTTGAGAAAATTTCTTTAACCAATATAGAAAAAAGTAGACATGAAAGAAAGAATGAATGCCGGCTATAACAGAAGGCTTTGATCTTCATCACTATGTCCATAATTTTTGTGATTGTTGTGTGAATTTTCCACCTCTAGAAATTGTTGACTAAATATGTTACCCAAACATGAGAATTTTCATTCATGTGGACAGATAATTCTGGGGACTTGATGATGATTCAATTACAAAAAAAAAAAAAGGGATAAAGAAGTACAGATAAATCTTTAGAATCCAGTTTTTAAAAATACAGAAAATTGTACATTCTGCTCATAAAATAATGGAATACTCTTTAGGGTATCTCTGGAAAAAGGATGGCCACCTCAAAAGCAAGGGCTTCTTTCTCACTCCCCTGGGACTTTGCTCTTGTATTAATGCCTGACTTTTAAGATCTGAACTATCCTGTTCATAGAGTCTTAGCACTACATACAATGCTAATAACAAAACGCTTTTGTGAAATCCTGGCATCTTTCACTTTATGGATTCTAACACAAATAGCAGTATGGAAAAATGTGTGGTGTTGGTGGTGAAGAAAAAAGGAATATCAAAGCAAAAAATCATACAGGATAAATTTGCAAAGAGGTAACAAAGACTTTATTCAAGATTATCACAATAGCACAAAGAGAATAGAACTAAAATTTAGCCCAAATCCATTAAAGAGAAAGAGCTAGAGAATATTTTCATGCCTGGGTGGGCAGATCATTAGGTTGTCTGTATTTGCTAATTGGTCTCACCCAAAAGGGGAAAAAAAATCTCCTCTCTTCTGAACAGAAGATAGTTTCATAAATTGGAGCAAGACTCCTATTTTTAGGGCCCTATCTTCCTTGATTCCATTTCAAAGCGATGCCTCTGAGGTCCTTAAAAAAGACACTTCAAGGTTGGAAACCTGGCAAGAGCTTTTAAAAAGATTTACCTCTCAAAGAAATAAAGACATAATTTTAATCGCAAGTTTTCTAAAGTAGACATTCTAAGAAAAGGGATCTTAGAGGCCTAGAGTCAGGAAGACATCTATCTGAAGTTCCTCAAGTTGAGGAGAACATTAAGTCCATCAAGGTTGTGGGTATAATCTGTCGTGTCTATCTACATGTGTTCATTTTCATGATCCAATTTTTTACATTTCTTCAAGGCAAAAAAAATTATCATTACTCTATCTGGATTCACAAAACTTACTTATTATTGTAATATTTCATAACATAACACATTTTCAAGAATTGTATTTGTTTTTCTTTTGGACATCAGAATATATGTATGGTGATGTCCAAAAGAAAAACAATTCTCAATTAGAAAAGAGTACACAGTTTTGTAGAAGAGGCTTATCCATTTTCACACTAAACATGGGAATGCTGAGATCTGTTGTCTTGTTGTTTTTGAATCTCCTGTGCCTGTATCGCTCTACATCTGTATCACTCTCCTACCTCTTTCCCATTCTGTCTCTCTCAGATTTGAGTCATCATAAGAAAGATGTGTCTTACTTTATAAGTCACTGACTAACTATGTGTGCTACTGTGGAGTAAGAATATCAGTTAAACCACATGTGGATGCTGGATTCTTCTATGTTCAGCCTAACAATGACAGACTTGGGTCCAAGTAAGAATCTGCCCTCAAAGCCTGCTGCAGTCTGCACTGCATACTGACTCTGTACGCAAGGAACTACTTTGAAGGGAGTTATGCTTTTGAAAATCCCAGAAAGTATTAGTTAATTTGGTCAAATGCATTTCTAAACAGAAGGATGTTCAATACCATTGGGAAGGAAGAACTTCCTTGAAATAAAGAAGAAACCAAATTCAGGAGGTTAGAAGTAGAAGGCACAAGCCCAAAAACAATCATAAAATTTCTATGGGAAAGTGAAGAGAAAAACTTGAGACAATAAAGAGATTATGCACTACATATGCATATATAAGTATGTACACATATGTATACATACACATACATGCATATATGTATAAAATTTCTAAACTCCTAATGTTAACTTATATTCCAAATGTTGTCCAAGTTTGGCTCTTTCTTATTTATTATAAATAAAACAACATCCAGCATCACTAAAGTTTGTTGATCATTGACATTATTAACATAACCACAGTAACAACCAAGAAACAAAAGGATTTATGTCATATGAATTTTTGCAAATGTGTATTGTAGCAGAAATCATTCATATTTGTCTCTAGTGCATGCATCGTGTGCCAATACTCTAGTAGTTCTAATGGGTCTGTGCATAGTAACAACCTGAGCAAAATTTCCAATTATGCATGGCTGAGTGTCATTTCTGCCATGAAGTCCAGTGTATTGTTGAAAAGCTCCTCAAGCAATTCTAATGCACCCCTGTGGCTAAGAGTTACTGTTTTAACTTGATATTTTACAAAAATACTAAAGTAAAAACTTGTCAAACAGGTGCTCTTCAGTGATCATTTTGACAGGAAACCACATGAAAGTCTTTTTCCTCCCAATGAATTTCCTTAATATTCATACATTGTGAATCAAAACAAGATATATTCATCCACAATACCATCAAGTTATTGTAAGAACATATCAACACTCAAAACTCTCCTCCACTATAATTTTAAATCATAATCCCATTGAAACTGTCACTTTTAAAGAAAAAAGTTAGAAATTGCTAATCAAAATCTAAATGAATAAGATGATTATAGATCAATCACAGCTTTTCATAAGCATTTTCGAATGCCAATCTGGATTGGATCATCTACAAAACAGATTTAAGAAGAGTTCCATGAAACACATGCACTTATTTTAACAGGAAGAATTTTAAATTGATGTAGTTTTCTTAAAATTCAGAGATAACTATAAATTCATTACATCAAATGCTTATATTAAATTAAATTAATAGAGGTTATTGTCCTTCAATTGAAACAAATTCAAGGATAACAAATAATTAATGTAATATAAATAATTCATGTATTCACTTGACACATATTTATTAAGTACCTACCCAAACAGATAATTTAGCAAAATTGTGGTGATCCTAATGCCTATTAAAATATTGTATCATCTCTGCCTTTAACATTTTATCTTCTAGCAAAGGAAATATTCTAGTTACATTTTCAAATGTTAATGTCACTACATTTTCTGAGATAGATGATTGGCAAATACAAAGACAAAAATTATTTATCCTACGAGTGTTTTTTGCACACACTTGGTAAAAAACTAGTAATGAGGAACTCTACATAGAGAATAAAAATAAATTTTTCATCTAATATTACACTGGTAGAAAGAAAGAAAATGTAATTCTAAAACTTACAATATATATTAATTTACACTGTTACATTAATTATAATTTAAATTTGCGTATTTAGGACATTAAGTGCCTTTCATTTCAACCCTCCCTGCTTATTTTCTCTGAGTTAAATTTGCATAACTAGCTCAAAGAACTGTTCATTAGAAACTCATATTTTATGTAAAAACTTCAATTTTATAATTTTTTGTTCAAAATGAAAATGTCTACAAAAATCCAACTGTTTAAAAATGAAGATGATGAATTTTCAGTATTGCTATTTAACAACAAAAAAACTGCCCTATTATATTGATGATACTGCAATTTGAATGACATCTCAAATGACTTATATAAATTTCAATCTAAATAAAATTATCAGGTCATAGAATCCTCAAAATCAATTACACTATCAGAAGTACTCTTGAAATCTGTAGACAAAAAGGTACATTTTCTAAAAGGGAAAGTTTGGGCAATAAAAGTAAAATTCACGAAAATATCAAGAAAGAGGAGAGTTTACCTATCTCATCACTATTAGCTAGATTACTCTCAAGAAAAGAGAAAATGGTGAGGATGCACTCACTGCAGTCTGAAAAATTATCACAGCCATGAAATTAATATCTGTAAATTTCAAGGTTGGCATTCCCTTAATGTAAGTTTTAGTAGTGACAATTATAAATACACTCATATGCATGAATGTTAAGTGCTTTTAGCAATCAAAGTTTACTCAAAAGTCTTCCAAGGTTAGGAATCTTTCATTATCAGTGAAAAGATACCTGAAAGAGACATCAAGGGCTCCAATCCAACTGAGATGAAAGAGATAAATTAAACTGCAATAGAGAAATCAGGATTTCAAGAGAAGTGCAGAAAACTTAGCAGATGCTCTTAGTTCAGTAGCATTTATTTAGGGCCCTAAAAACAGAGATTTGTATTCTATAACCAGTTTTCTTTCTTTTTTTAATATTTATTTTATTTGTAGTTGGACACAATACCCTTTTTTTTTTTCTTAATTTCTGTGTGGTGCTGAGGATCGAACCCAGGGACACACATGTGCTAGGTGAGTGCTCTACTGCTGAGCCACAACCCCAGCCTCATATAATCAGTTTTCTAAAATAACTTTAAGATTCTTCCCTTGACTCTTTTCTGTGATTCCTTTTTTTTTCTGTCTCCAATTAATTTTGCACAGGATCTCTAGATTAATCTCCTTGAGAGTCTTTTATTCTACTAATGTTCAAGAATTATACACCTTTTTTAAGAATTGGTTTCATGAGTTTGATGCATCCAGTATTTGCCTATCTTCATAATACAGCTCAATTTGCATTTTTTCAGAAATCTCTCCTTCACCTGCTGAAATATTTCCTATGCATTCTTTGAGCTTTAGCTTAAATCGTGATTTAACCTTTATATGTTTATTTTTTACCGTGCCTAACACTGTCTTACAGAGGTATGGTTTGCTGAAGTAATTTAAAATTTAAGTGCCTGATGTTTCTCATTAAAGATACGCAATGAGTCTTAGGATATCTATACGATAGTAAGTCACCTGGAAGTATGAACCACATCTTAAATTTTTATGTTGTAGGATGGATGATGAAGGGAAAGATGAAGGTATTCTTTCTCATTTTATTAAAAAAAAGTTGATTTAAGAATTCCCATTAAAATATATACTATACAATGAAGATATATACAAATTAAAAACAAAGGAAAGTGTTAAGAATGAAAATGAGGTATTATTTTCCTACATGGACAAACCCAGTTGCTTAAAACAAGTGCAATTTATATTTTAACAATTCTAGATGCAAAAATGTGAAATCTAGGTGTCAGCAGGCCCATGGTCCCTTTGAGTAAAACAATTCCTTGCCTCTCTGCCTCATTTCTGATGGCAGCTGTGAGCCCTCTGCATCCCTTGGCTTATAAAGCTGCATCACTCTAATCACTGTCTCCATATCTTTCTAAACATTTTATTCCTCTTTTTCTAAGAACCCTACTGCTGTGTACTCATCTTAACTTAATTGATTTTATCTGTATTGCCTTAGCTTCCAACAAGTCATATTCTAAGGCAACAGGGATTAAGATTTTAACATTATTTTTTGAGTGGACTCAATTTGATCAATGACAGGCAATTGCCGCAGTCCGGCTGCAGCAAAATAACCGGGGAGTGAGGAGCAACTTGTGTACGTTGATACAGCAGGAGTGGGAGCCCTTTATTGTAGGACAGGAGGGGTATATATACATTCCACACAGCTTATCTTAATTAATATAAACTCGATACAGCAGTCAACCTATAAGGAATCTCCACATGTAATGGCTCGCTGGCCATTCACAAACCACTCCCTCTAGCAAAATGCCAGGCTCCATCTTGACTTGTTTACAGATCCTAACAGGCAATAAAAACAGAGATATAAAAATGAGTATGAATTTAATGCATGGACTACAATATGAAAAATCCAGCCTACTTGTAAGAGTTAAGATATACATATCTTTACCTTTGTATATAATGAGAAAATATGAACAACCATTTTTTTCAGAATTTGGAAAAGTCAGCAGTACAATAATTGTATCATTTTGGGCCTGTTCTTATGAGAAAGATTTATATCTTTATTATTGATGACTTGTTCTTAGTTATTCATTTTGATAGTAATTTGGCATTTTATGTCACATATTGATGATGGCACTTTTTAGAGACCATGGATTATGTTGCTTTCTAATTCTTAGGGGCCTACTCCTACCACATAGATCTTTATTCTAGGATATAGTCCTTTCTGCACTATGACCTTTCTGATTTCTCAACCAAAAGCCTGATCTTCACCAAGGTACCTTATGTTAGACTGACCTTGAACTATTACATCTCTACTCAACTCTCCCGTCATTCTCTTCTGCTGTTCTCTGCTTGGTATCCTTGAGCTCTGCTTACTGAGAGGTGAGCAGTCAGCTGAAGGTACAGAAAGAGTTTTATATACTTTCTTGTGGCACCTTCCTTTAGTACTTTCCTTCTTATCATCTTGTTCCTGAAACCCAAGACAGCAGGGCAACAAAGATGTATGATATTGTTTATTTTCACACTTTTAATTTGAGTTCTATATACCTTCCCTGTGATTTTGATAATGCTATCACAGATAAATCCAGGGTGCAGCCTGATGGCATATTTTATTTGCTTCCCTTCTTGCAAGGGCACTCAGCCTGTATTGTTAATTCCCCAGTGTCTCCCTGAGGTGTCTACATAGGGTTTTCATTGTTGTTGTTGTTGTTTTGTTTTGTTAATAATTTTTGTTGCCTGATAGAGTAAGTACAGTAGCACTGATTTGATCATGGTCAGAAGTAGGACCTGCTTTCCTTTTAATGCTTCTAATTTAGGGGACAGATGCCTTCCTCAGAGAAGAGTTGAATATTGTCAGAACATAATGGAGACAAACCTGTGGGTGGGAGGAAGTGAAGTTTAGTAACTAGAAGGGAGAATATAGCATAGGTATTTTATTGCTTATCAAAGATCACCATATTTTCCAATCCTTTATAGTGAGATTTGGGCCAATCCTGGCAAAGCAGTATGAGCAGAAATAACATGAGAAAAGTCTTTGCAAAAATCTCATAAACAATCTTCCTCTGCTGAGAAGCTCCTTACCCAACAAGATGATTCTTGAGTCATTAGTTACAGGAAATCAACCCACCAGCATTGGACCTTTAGTGAGTAAGAAACATTCCTTAATTGTGTTATGTCACTGGAATTTCAGGATTTATTTTCTAAACACAGCATATATGTAAATGTACCCTGATTAATACAAAAACTCTGGACAAAACCTCTCTATATTTGTTGTAATTATTAAGTACATACTTAAGAGGAAGGAATGAAATATTTTTATATATAAAAGGAAAAAAGTGACAAAAAAATTTACTGCCTAGCAAAGCAGATTCGCTCTTAAATCTCCGGCATCTCCCAAGAAAGCAGACATAGAAACTAATATGTTAAGGGAACAAACAAATAAGTAAACAAATAACAAAACATACTGAAAGTGTTCTAAACAATAGCAGCTGAAGACGAACCCTTTCAAATCCCAAAATGCCACTGAGCTATGCCAAAGACCAACAGAAACAACACCTGCGTATAAAATTAACTACGTGAGAGAAAATAAAGAAAAGACAAAATAATTTCTGATAGCTGTCATGCTGATGAACCCAGAAATTGCTAAAAGTTATTTATTCAGAAAGAAAGAGAAGACACACTGAAGTAGAATCAGGTGTAACAATCTGAGAAAAATTGCTGAACAGCAGCAGAGGGGGTTGTGCTGTCTGCTTTTCATGGGTGAGTTCAAGAAGACCTCAGGGATGTTATGCTGAGGCTGTGTGTTTGAAAGGTGAAAGCCCATGCTAAATAGAAACCTAGGGAACAGAATGCAAATTAAACAACACAAAGATGACAGAGTTCTGGGGAGAGACAGACCAAGACAGAAAATACTGGTAACAAGAAGGAAGGAAAACAAAGTAAGTTCTCAGGTAGTATGTATCTCAACTATTTGGTGCTTTGGTACAGAATGCTCTGAAGCTACAAAGTTTGAAAACTGTCTGAAAAAATCCTCATTCACAGGAAGGTAATTTTGAAAATATAAGAAAACTCATAATTTATAGCACAATAGGATGTGTTTGAATTCCATGCAGACTCATTCTATGTAAAAAGAAAATTACAAACAGCTGGGCAGCTCTGGAGGCTGAGGCAAGAGGACCCTAAGTTCAAAGCCAGACTCAGCAACTTAGCCAGGTCCTGAACAACTTAACAAGACTCTGTCTCAAAATAATAATAATAATAATAGTAATAATAATAATAATAATAATAATGATAAATTAATTTAAAAGAAAAGAAAAGAAAAAAAGATGGGTTGGGGATGTGGCTCAGTGGCTAAGTGTTCCTGAATTCAATCCCTAGTACCAAAAAAAAAAAAAAAACTTCTTGAAGACAGCAAAGAGATACTAACATGTCATGATTGCCTGACCAAAAATTTAAATCCCTAGTTTAATATTCCAAAATAAACTAAACAAAATAATGTACTAAACAAAGAATAAATATGTTATAAAAAAAAAAGAGTCAATGAAAGAAAGTTTGAAAACAGAGGTTTCATTTCAGAGGTCAGAAATGATTTAGAAATCTATTTCAAATAATTTCAGAAATAAAGACAAAACTAGACAATGAAAAGAATATATATCATATTTTATAACAAAAGGAATAGAAAATGGAAAATTTAAATTTAAATAGATAAAAATATAGAAAGACATAAAATGAGAGGCAAAATTATAGAAAAAAAGACAAAATAGTTCCAATATATTAATGAAAGACAAAAATGAAAGCAAAAGAAAAGCAATGAATAAAGTGTTTATATAGAATTTTTTTCTGAAATTAAAAAAAATTATAGATTTATACCAAAAAGGAACATTATGAGTCTGAGGCAACTTTCACAAGCAGTCAAATCAAGACATGTTATGGCAAAATTACTTGACTACAGTTCCAAATGCTTTCACAAGCTAATAACCTAAAGAAAAGTCTAACACAACTTCAAAATTCTGTAGAATTAAAAAAAAATCCTTTAAAATTCTAGTTATTTGATAACTACAATATTAATCATAAAATTGATGAAATTCCACTAAAAAGGAAACTAAAGATCAATCTTGGATGAAAATATCAATAAGATTTTTCAGTTTATAAATTCTTATAGTTGCTATGAAAACACCATTATTGTGTGTGTGTGTGTGTGTGTTTTCTTAGAGCTAAAAATAAAAGTGCATTTTAATGTTTATGTGGAAGGACACAAACAAAAATAAGGAAACACTGAAAAATCATGAAAGAGGGCCAGGTTAGCTGGCCCAATAAGTGTATTTTTGATATTGCTGCATAAATGAAACAGAATGGAAATGCTAGAAATGAATGTATTTGCAAACAGAATTTTAGTATATTAAAAACGTAACATCAGATACCAGTAAGAAAAAATATACTTTTAATAATAATTGGTGTTGGGATAAAGGTATAATTATGATAATAAACAAAATTATTTTCATATTGTACACACAAATATTACAAGAAAGTATGAGTGATTTATCGAAAATTACAAAAGTAGGGCAAAAAAATCTTTCTTTCTTTTTTTTTTTTTTTCAGTACTGAGGATTGAACCCAGGGAGTGCTTTACCATTGAACTACAGCCCTTTTTATTCTTTGTTTTGAGACGGGGGTCTTGCTAAGTTACTCAATTTGGGTTTGAATTTGTAAAACTTCAACCTCGGCCTCCAGAGTACCTGAGATTACAAGCATGCAGATTTTTAACTGTAACTCAAAGAACAGACGCAATAAAAGATAAAATTAATGACTTTAATCACATATTATATAATTTGTGAAAAAATCATGACAAATAAACATTATAAACAAATTGACAAATTCAAAATTTGTATTTTAAAATATTACTTTTAATAAAAATATTAAAGTCATCACATCTACTCATTAAATACGAGTATACAATTTAGAAATTTTGCAATATACACAAGCAAGACAGTCATGTATACCCTAAGCATAAAGAGAAAGGTAAGTTGTTACTATGCCAGCACATAACAAAATTTGAAATAAAACAGACATTAGTGTGGCTCCTGACTAAGGACAACATGAAAATTTGTGAAGGGTGTTGTATCATTCTGAATTTTTAAAATAATAAATTTCCTACAATGTATACTTTAATAAATTATATATATATTTTCTCCATGT
>NW_026000026.1:62097509-62100828 GCF_001458135.2 Marmota marmota marmota | reverse complement strand
TTTTTTTTTTTTTTGCCAGGATTTGGCTTCTGACCTAAAATGTGACCTATTTTAGAAAATATTACATGTGCTTCTGGAGAAAGGGAATCCAGTCATTGACGTATGAAATATTCTATAGGTATCTGTTGGTACCATAGTATTAATTATATTTTTCAGTTCTGTTAAAACTTTACTTACTTTATATTTGGATGACATATCTAGTGGTGAGAGAGGTGTGCTAAAGTAACCCAGTTTCACTGTATTGTGGTCTATTTGATTATTAATATTGAGAAAAGTTTGTTTTATATATATATATATATATATATATATATATATATATATATATAAAGTAAAAAGGAATACAGACATCTTAAATTATTTTCAGTGATCATATTTTTAGTAATTATAATAAAAACAAATATGATATACTTTTGATGTAAAGAAAAAACAGAAGCATACAGCTCTCTCTATTAAGTACACTTACAAAAAGTAAGAAATAACCTAAATCAGCCTTCTACATGGAACTACTTTTTTACAGAAATAAAAGGATCTAGATGCCACTTTAAGTTTCACAAAAGATGAAGTGAGAAAAATTCTTGAATATGCAAAGTTTTATATGATTAATGCACTGAGTTTCTTTACTAAATAAAATGTAAGTGGAGGAAACAACATAGTAAGCTTATAAATTGAAAATAATTAAAGCTATACCAATAAAATGTGTCCTGCATAATTAGTTTTCTGATTCAAACAAGTTATTAAACTTAAGTTAATAATTTGAGGAGATATTGAAGAAAATTTGAGAAAGAGCACATTTTATAACATTACAAAATTATAATTCCTTGAAGTTGTAAAATATTGAAATCATGATTTTTAAAAGTATCTTTTTATGAATACCAGAGGGATCTATGGATGTTATATTCAAAATTTGAGTGCAAATTTATCTATAATGAGGCACTGGAAAGAACATTGATTTAGACTTAGAAAAAATATAGTGATGGTGTTGAAATTGGATTTTAGATTCGTGAGTGTTTATTTTGCTATTTTAATGTTTTTTATGTCATTATAGTTTTTAGAGTGGTATTAATGTTAATATCAAAAACTAAATAGTATTAGATAAACAGGTTTCATTTATCTAATAAATGATTATTTCAATTTATTTACAAACCTGGGAATAAGAAGAAACAATGAAAGAAAACCTAAATTTTTCCACATTTTTATTGGTGCATTATAGTTGCATATAATGATGGGATTTATTGTTACCTACCTGCACATGTACACAATATGATAACATACATTGTTCAATGTCACTCCCCCGCACTTTCCTCCCTCCCCTTTTTCTCTTTCCTCTGCTAATCTCCCTTTGATTTTCATGAGATCTATCCCTACCTTTCTTTTTCTTTTTCTTCTCTAACTTCCACATAGGAGAGAAAACAGGACTCTTGACCATCTGAGTTTGACTTCTTTCACTTAACATGATGGTTTCTATATATATATTCTATATTTTAAATATTTTTCAAACTGGAGAACCTAAGTTTGTGCATGCTTCATTTACCTTCTTTCAAAATCTTGTTTTATAGTGTTTCAACCCATAGTCCAAAGCACTCACAGTTTCTTATTTTAAAATCAATATGACTGAACGTCTAGAAATTTGTTAACAAACTGTTTGTGATAAAGTAGATATTTCTTGGCTTTCGTCCTTGCCTAGTAAACTAATCTTAAGGATGAGGCATTAACTGCCAGGTACTCTTTTAAGGTACATTTTCCATTTACTTTCCACAAGGGAGAAATGTGACCTTAATCTATGTTCTAAATAACACAACTGTGCCCTGGTGATGTGTGCATCAGGTCTTGTGGGGGAAAACACATACCTCTGCATGTTCATCAATCTGCTCAGCCTGTTAGCAGGAAATCTAAAAGCAACACAGGGGAATGTTAATTGGTTAAGCACAGAGGGTAAAAAAATGTAAAAAATAAAATTAAACAAAACATTATGTTTATATGAATGATATAGAGTTAACAGATTTCTGATGTTTACCTGTTAATCTCTATGGGGTAAAGCAAACATCCAAAGGTTTTCATTCATTTTAAATGTACAACCCAGTGATTTGGGGGAAACAGTCACTTAACTCTCACCAAACCAAGGTTCAGAGCACTCCTGTGAGCACCAGAAAGCTCTCTGTGTTTGCACCCTCTTGCCCTCAGTTCATGGCCACAGCCTCACTATTAGGCAACCAGTGAAATGCCAGCAGGTTAACTCTGTTTTTGCCTTTTCTAGAATTTTATATGGATTTCATACAAACACTAAGAATGTAGCCTTTAGTGACCGGCTTCTTTTACATAGCTCCAAACAATGTAATGTTTGAAAACTTTGTGGTGTGATACATGAATGAATTAGAGTATGAGGGAGAACACTGAAAAGCAGAGTAGAAGGCTGGGCTTCTCTTTCTAACAGTCCCATGTCCCATTTTTATGAATTAAGCTCAACTTTTATCTGACAAGAGTTGGAGGAGAATGGTATTAGTGTGCCTTCTTCAAGGCTGGTGTGTGGATATAATTAGAAAAATTACATAAAGTGTTTTCTAAGATGTGACAATTATGTGGATAAATTCAGAAAGGACTATCAGAAATAACAGAAATGACAGTGTTCTAAAGATGTTACTAAACATGAATAAATGCCTATGAAAGCATAAAATCTCAAAAATCTTACTTTTTTTCCTTGGAGGCCAAGATTCATCTGGAGGGATTCTGAGAGTGTATTGTATAAAATTTAAATAAAATAGGGGAAAAATTAGTACTACAGGGCTGGGGCTGGGGCTCAGCAGTAGCACAATTGCCTGGTATGTATGAGGCCCTGCTTTGATTCTCACCACTACATATAAATAAATAAAATAAAGGTCTATTAAAAATTAAAAAATATTTTAAAACTGTAGTACTAAAATTACAAGAAGGAAAAATATTAAACCTATCTAAATAAAGCAAATTGCTAGCTCTAGATATAAACTTTATTCTTTTAATTTTTTCATCATCATCAATATTTTCCAAGAATTTATTTATTTATTTATTTATTTTTTTTTTTTATTGGTTGTTCAAAACATTACAAAGCTCATGACATATCATCTTCCATACATTTGATTCAAGTGGGTTATGAACTCCCATTTTTTACCCCAAATTCAAGTTGCAGAATCACATCGGTTACACATCCACATTTTTACATAATACCATATTAATGACTGCTGTATTCTGCTACCTTTCCTATCCCCTACTATCCCCCCGCTCCTTCCCTCTCATATTCCCTCTCTACCCCATCTGCTGTTGTTTAATTCTCTCCCTTGTTTTTTTT
>NW_026000026.1:62090274-62092908 GCF_001458135.2 Marmota marmota marmota | reverse complement strand
GGGGGCGGGGCCGCCAGCAGAGCCGGGAGGGCAGGGGGCCGTTAGCCGTGCGGGCGGGGCCATTAGCAGAGCCAGGAGGGCGCAGGCCGTCTGCCAGGCCGGACAGGGACCCTTCTCGCCGGGCCTCGCCGGGCCACGCCGGGCCGCCGGGGGCCGCTTGCAGAGCCGGGTGGTGGCTGCGGGATTGGACCTCTGCTCCTGTGTGGCCGGCCAAGATTCACTTGTCTGGGACAAACTGTCACCTCTAATAAACTTACTAAGTCCTGGCAGGTCTCCTTTCAGCGGAATTTTGCTAGAAGTTCCTCAGTAGGTATAATGTAGCTGTTTTAATGGGTGTTTCTGATCCGGTTAATGTGGAGATACTGAAAGTGCTGCTTCCTTGCCGGCCGTCATGTTGGATCCCTCCAAGAATTTATTTTACACATATCTCTGTGTTCTGAGATAAAGCAATGAGTTTTTAATGAAAAAACTTTCTGCTCCCTCTCCTGCACTGGGGATCTAACCAGGGGCCTCATGCAGGCTAGGTAAACTCTCTACCACTGAGCTGTCTCCTGCCTGCAAACTTCTGCTCTTGAACCAACAGTAATAAAAAAGAAGAGGTCAACTATAATCTCAAAGAAAATATTTGTCAAACACATTTAATAACTAGTGTATACCAAGAGACCTAAAAAATCACTATCAGGGAAAGAAATAGCATAATAAAATTTTATCTATAAATATGTGAAAAATTACTCACTATATAAGTGATGGAGTTAAGATAAACACTTGTGAAAATGCTTTCTATCAGTTGTCATTAGAGAGGAAAATTAAAACCACAGTGATATGCCACAATTTACCTAATCAAATGAAAACATTGACAATGGTAAACGCTTGCAATAAGGCAAAGCATCTGGTCCTTCAATAGTCTTAAGGAAAATAAGTTTTTGTGTATCCATATAATACAATACTTTTTCAGCATTAAAAGAAATCAGCTATTATTCATACTATGACGTGGATAAATCTCAAAAGCAATCTTCTGGATGAACTTAGACCCAAAATTCTATATTCTATATGATTTTATTTATTAAACATTTTAGAAAAATCAAACCTATTGGGCCAGATTTCAGATCAATAGTTGGCAGGGATGAAAGCATTGATAGTGGTAGAACGTTTGATTATAAATGGACTCAAGGAAACACTTTTGAGTGATTAACATACTCTGTAGTATCATAATGATGGTGGATATATGGTTATACAAATTTGTCAAAATGCATAGACCTGGACACCTAAAATGGGTGAATTTTATTATTTGCATATTATACTTCAATAGGCCTGAAAATTATAAAATTGCTTTAAGATTATTATTATTTTTAAATATTATGTAAAAAGCTTTCTTTCTTTCTTTCTTTCTTTTTTCATTTTTCTTGCACAACACCAGATTGATCATTGCTGATCTAACTAGTGTTTCTTAGGTCAGCATGGTCGATATATATTGGGGAAGGAAAGACCATTTGCCATTTGTTTGGTCTTGGTGATGCTGCCCGGAACACCTGTTTTAAACACATTTTCTTATTTACAGCAGTACAGTTCATACAATACTCTCAGAGTGGAAAAGAATCAGGTCTCTTGGGCTAGACTTGGATGTGACACACCATTAATTCTGCTCCATTTTATTGACTACGGTAAATTATAAGGCTGAGCAAAATTCAAGGGGGAGGAAGATACATGTTGCCTCATTAGGTGAATTAGAATAATTTTTGCAGTCAACACAGTAAGTAAATATGTCATCAGTATACATAGTCATTTGAACTTTTAGTGCTTCCTGTCATTTTCTTCATATATACAAATACCTACACAAACATGCAAACTATTATGTTAAAACAAATTATGACAGAATAAACCTTACAACTTAATTTCTAGGGAAATCCATGTGTCAATAACTAACTTATGCAGCTAGTCAAATTAAAGCTTTTACTCACAATTTTTGAGACATTGCACAAAAATAAGTCATTTTAGTATAAAATGTATTAATAAGTGATTTTTGTAGCAGAGAGCTTCCAAAAGGAATAAGAGTTAAGATAAGAGACAATCTAAAATTTTATTTTAGGTCAAAATAAATTGTTTCATGAAAGAAAATGAGCCTGAAGTGTGTACAGAGTAGCATTTACATTAAATAAGAAAAAAATCATGAAAATATTTGCTACATATAATTTGTGAGACCATGAGAATTCTTAAAATATAACTTTTTATGGGTTATATATTTAAATCAAAGCTTTGCACATTCTCAGCAAGCAATCCAATATTGAGCTACAGTCCCAGCCAATAATTATTTTTTATTACCTAACATGAATCATGGCTACCTATAGGCATAAAGTATTCTCAGTCATTTACACGTATTACAGAATTTTAAATTTAAATATTGCTGCTAGTATACAATAACACCTCTATTATATATGAGAAAACAAGGGCACAAAAGACACCAACAACATTTTAAAGAAACTTTTACTATGAAATAGAGCCAGAATTTGAACCCAGGCAGTCTAGCTCCAGATTAAAAACCAGTTTCAGTAAAGCCTGAAATGAAGTGGTTTTTTTTTTTTTTTTTTTTTTTTTTTTTTTTTTTTTTTTTTTTTTTTTTTTTTTTTTTTTTTTTTT
>NW_026000026.1:62084241-62088867 GCF_001458135.2 Marmota marmota marmota | reverse complement strand
TTTTTTTTTTTTTTTTTTTTTTTTTTTTTTTTTTTTGTTGTTGTTGTTGTTTTCGTTTTGTTTTGTTTTTTAAGAAATACTGTCCCATGGAGTAAAATTACAGGATGATGAAAAGGAGACAAAGTCTGTACAACACATTATAGGCTTAGCTACCTCTGTAGGTGGCTGGAGTTGATATGACTATACAATTAGATGCATCTTCTGCAGAAACATAGGGGAAGTATCTTATCCACTGGATCCCAGCCTTCATTGGTAAGAGTAGTCTGAAGGATATTAAAGCCCCTGTAATAGTGGGTGCTTATGAGTGAGTCTCAGTAGTTTTCTTGAGGAATCACAAATTGCAAAGGTCAAGAAATAGTCCCTAGATAAGAAAAGGTAAGGTTGCATTTGAGCAAAATGAAATTAATTGTTAACCTGGCCAACTTTTCTAGATGGTAGAACCTAGAAATGGGGCATAGGCACAAAAATTAAAATAAAAAAATAAGGTTATCAATTTAGAAAATAAAAGGGTGTTCTGAAATGGTATCTATCTTGTAAATATATTTTCATAAGATTCATTTAAAATAAAAGCCCTGTTATAAAAAGGTGTCAAATACATAAATAATATTGATACATAGTTATTTTCTCATGCTTTTTCTGAATATATTATTCAATATGTAAATTATTTGAGTCTAAAACTAATCATGATTTATATTAATTTTCTTATGAGAACTATAAATCAAAAAGGGCAGACTGCTCCTTACCAAAAAGTAATGGGAGGGAAACATATATTACCTTCAGATTAAGTGGTTCCCAGGACTCCAAGTAATAGATTAGGCCACATGTTATCTTCACTTTGAGATAGGAGATATTTTAATACCCAAAGACTTACTGTTGCTTATTCATGTTTAAAACACAAATTGATAAAAATTATCATTAAATGAAAGAAAATTGACTTCTTCCTCCTCTTCTGCATAGAAGAACATATTATAAAGAATGCATACAGATTAACTATATATGGAAGTTAATTCCCTCTATCAACATACAGACATGCATTTTATTTTGTAGAAATATACTATAACAAAGAAAGAAGCCAGACTGTATGCCATTTAACTTGCACTAGATGTTTTAAGTAAGAGACATGACCAGACCTTAAACATAGCTAAGGTATACAACCTTCTTAAATTACTCAAGCTGGTTCCACAGTAGATTAAAAGTGCCTTCAACCATGGACAAATAAAAATGTCCCTGAGTGCCACAGCTTGCTTTAAAGAAGGCAGGATTATTTTAAATGTGTTTTAACTTACCCTTAAGTTAAGCTACTGAATCTTGAGAGAATGAGAATAAAATGTCATGTTGTTTTTTTTTTTTTTTTTTTTTCTGTTTCAAAATATAGCAGTAGAAGGACAATGTCTAATGCTTCTAAAATGTTCTCTTTCTGCTTGGCTAATTTGCATGGAAAATAATTGCTTGAAGAAGAGAGGGGGAAAAAAAAGATGAACTATTCAGGAAAAACACTTTTGTTTTTAAAAGGACAAAGAACAATACAGGAGAATGGCTTTATTAAATATATCAATCAACAAGCTAAAAGCCCCAGATGTGTACCTGGCACTGCATGCCCAAAGACACTCAAAAGTATCAAATTACATTATGTTTTCAATATTAGTATAATCTGGATTGGGTCCTAGCTACATTCATTTGAGAAAGTATTCACATATACCCTTACACACAGAGAAAACTTACAGAAGCTACCTCATCTACAAAAGAGGAGAAGAGATTTGCCTCAACTGAGACACAGACCAGGCACAAACCAAAGTTATCATTCTCCAATCATGACCTGAAAATAAAATATTTAAAGCTGTTATAGAACCAAGAATTATATATGCAGAAAGTAAGTATTGGGCCCAAAGATAAAGTATTAAAGACTCAGAAAATTAAATATAAACTGAGACAATTCCACATAACTCTGGCTAAAGAATTTTTTTAAATGTGGCATTGCTTTGTGGTACTGGGGGTTGAACTCAGGGGTGAACCACTGAGCAACATGTTTTTTTTGTTGTTGTTGTTTGTTTGCTTGTTTTTGTTTTTTTTAGACAAGTTTGCCAAGGTAGGCCTAGAATTTATAATCTTCCTGCTTCAGCATCCTGAATTGTTGGGATTATAGCCATGCTTCATCACAACTGGCAAAATATAAATATTTGTTAAGAATAACTTCTTAATCCAGAATAAAGGCATATTGACTGATTTGACATCCATATGCAAAAATTTTTAAAACATGATACTTCACTTATATAAGATAACAAAAGTGATATAACAGTTAAAATTCAAATGTACAGAAGGCAATTTATATTCCAGATAATTTACTATTTGGATGTTCTAACACTACTAATTTTTGCATGTTGATTTTGGCACAATGAGATTTGCTGAGTTCATTTATTAGGTTCTAATAATTTTGGGGTGGGATTTGGGGGTTTTCTATATAAGATCTCCATTACAGAAGAAACAATATTTTAAATAAAATATACCAAGGATTGGATGTTCACATACAAAAAATGAAACTAAGCCTCTATCTCTCACAAATTAAAAAAGAAAAAGTCCAATCCAAAATGGATTAAAGACATAAAAGCAATACTGAAAACCGAAACTACTATAAGAAGACAGTAAACATGCTGCAGCACAATGTTGTGGGCAAGGATATTTTGGAAAAAAAAAAAAAAAAAACCAAAACTATTGGAAAAAAGCAAAAATAGAGTATGGATTACACCAAACTGAAATTCTTCTGCATAGCACATAAAACCATCAACAGAGTGCAGAGACAGCCTACAGAATGGAAGAAAATATTTCAAACTATACATCTGACAAGAGTTGATATCCAGGGTATATAACAAATTCCAAACATTTAATAGCAAAATAACCTAATTAATAAATGAGAAATAGACCTAAATAGACATTTCCCAAAAGAAGATGTAAAAATGGTCAATAGTTATATGGGGAAAAAATATCAACATCAGTAAGCATGAAGGAGGTGCAAATCAAAACCACTATGTTATATATCTCTTCACCTCAGTGAAAATGACTATTATCAAAATGACTAGAGCTGAGTGAGGGTGAGAATGTGGACAAAAAGGAACTCTTATATACAGTTGGTAGGAATTGAAATTGATACATTCATTATGTAAAACAGTATGGAGTCTCCTCAAAAATAATAAAGAAAGAATTGCCATATGATCCAACATTTTCACTACTGATTATACAGGTAAAAAAATATGAAATCAGTTTCCCAAAGAGAACTTTGCTCTCTTGTGGTTATTGTAGCACAATTCACAATAGCCAAGATATAAAATCAACCTAAGTGTCCATCAACTGATGAATTGATAAATAAAATGTGGTATATATGCACAATGGAATATAAAATGCCACAAAAAATGAAATCCTGTCATGTTAGCAACAACATGAATGGACATGAAATTCCCTATATTAAATGAAATAAGACAGGCATAAAAAGTCAAATACTGCATGTTCTTACTCATGTGGAATTGAGGGATGGGAAAAGTTTAATCAATGTGTATTAAGTTGCAGTTAGAAAGGAAAAAATAGCCCTAGTTTGTTATTAAAGAGGAGATTGTCTATAGAAAATAATATTGTACTGTACATTTCCAAAAGCTAGAAAAACGGATTTTGAATGTTTTTTTTCCTATGAAGAAATGATAAATATTTGAGGAAAGAGATGACTAATTTGATTAAACATTGCACAATGTATTGTGTACTGAAAAATCATAAGTTACCACATAATTATGTACAATTTGTATGTCTTTATCAGCTAAAATGAATTTAAATAAGCAATTAAACGATTTGAAAGTTGTTTAGTACTCCAGGATAATTGTTCCAGTCTTCAAGGAAGAGATGTATTATTTTTATGACCTAGCCTAAAAAAAAAATTACATATTATCTCTTCCTCCATGGCTACCAACTTCAGTAGACTCAAGATAGCGTGGTAGGGTGGGTGAAGATGGAATATAACATAGAAACCCCATCCCTTGAAGGGAAGAATGTGAGAGTCACTGTGTAAGAAATCATTATCACCATCCTAAAATATCTAATCTATCTGCCTTCTGACAATGACATCATCACACATGAAAATGTATTTATGCCCTACTTCAGTACTCCTGAGTTTTATCTTTCTATAGCCTTAGTTTGATATTTTTAGGCTATCACTAATCAACTATCTTCAGGTTCAGATGAATACCCTCAGGTGAAATTACTTGGATATAACTCTTTGAATATTATTCTTCTGAACATGAAGTCCCATGAAATAACATGACAGATTATATAATTTATTCTCCCACCTCCAACAGACCTTGGTAAGACAAACACAGAAAAACCAATATACATTATTTTGTACACAAAAGAATAAGGAGGGAAGGACACAGCAAACACTTGCCCATAGCAAGTCAGAAATCTAACTGAAAGTATGGAACAATACCTATCCTTGAATGTTTTCATGGCTCTTGACTCTAGTGGTCATTTGCATTGTTGTTTTCCACAAAAAGAATGTATTTATATATTTTCTCTGCTTGCTTCCTTGCTTCTCTTTCTGTAACATTTTGGAGATAGAAAAAGGTTGTTTTTTTTTTTTTTTTTTTTTTT
>NW_026000026.1:62044585-62084047 GCF_001458135.2 Marmota marmota marmota | reverse complement strand
ATTTCATATATATATATATATATATATATATATATATATATATATATCACAGTGATCTTGCCATCATACATCCCCACGAATGGGGTCTTAAATAGAATATATTCCATGCTTATATAATTATATCACAATGAATTCTACTGTCATATATGACCAAGAAGAACCAATAAAAAATAGAAAAAGTATACTAAAGAATGTACTCAACATATAACTGAATAATTCCTTCCTTGTGTACTTGTCTGAGAACATAAAAAAATATGGCCAAAATAAATGTTTTTAAAAATTAGGCTTATAAGAAAAAGTCAAATCAACTTTAATCATTCACAACTGGAAATGAACCAAATGTCCATCAAGTGAATGACTACTGTGTTATATCCATATATTGGAATATTATTTAGTGAACAAAAAGAGCAAAGCATAGAATATGTCTGAGTCTCAAAAACATTCACTCAAAGTGAAAGGAACAAGAATTTAATGAGTGTCTACCAGCTGGAGATAAAGTTAAGTGAATACTTGCCTGGAATGTAGAGACTCTGGGTTTGATCCCCAACACACACACACACACACACACACACACACATTTACACTAGTATTACTATTTAAAATTACAGGGTTATATGCATTTATTGCACACAGAAAACTGGTGTATTTAATTATTTTAAAATTATACCTTGATAAAATGTAGTTAAAATTGTCTAGGAAAATTAGAGTAAAAATATCAAAAATAATTCCAGTATCTGGCTTTCAGAAAAAACAAAGTAGATATAGGGATAAAGCACATATGAATAGAGGGATGAATATTCTCCACAGTAGAAGAAACCTCAATTTGAAATAGCAAGCTAAATGTAATGTAGTATAAATTAATATACAGCAATATTTTTGTTCCGATATGACTTGCCTGTATATGTAGCACTTCCTTTTTGCCAATTTTCCTCAATTGCAATACAATCAACTCTATTCATGGAATATACATATAATTTTTTTTATAAAATGAAGTTATTTCTATGATCACTAATAAATATGATTCATTCTGTTTCTTCAGAGGAAGAATACACTAGTTTCAGTCAGTGCCTTGTGAGAGCCATGGCTTTGATTCATTAATTCTGCAGTTCTTGCATCTTAACATAGGATGTGGAACATTATTGAAATTCAATAAATATATTGTTCTGTTCACTGAGCAAGATATTTGGTAACTTTATTTAAATAGTCCATTCTTCGGGTGTTTCTTGAGTAGGCAAAATTAAATCATGTGCATTATTACCCATTTGGTACATAAGAGCATTAAAATTAATATTGTAATTAAATAATTTACTCATTTAAAACTGTATATGTGAAAGTAATTTATATGATGATGATTAAAATCAATATATCATAATAAACTTTTGACAAGCATTATGCAAATTATTCTAAAATCAGGTCATTTTTCTAATAGCTAATAATCTATTATTGAAAAGAGCCCTAGCACATTCTGTATCCAGAAATACCTTTGTTCACCGAGATTAACAATAATAACAAGGCATGCCTTGAATGAAAAAGAAAGTGTATGTTTTCAAAGAAAGCAATTGTTCATAGTTTTGTGGATCTTATGTGTTTCCTTTAGAAGCCTCCTTCATTGGTGTCCAGAGAGTGTTTGAATGCTCACTGTTCTTTAACTCAGTTGGTCTTGACTTTAGTTCTTGCTTTGTTACTGATATTTTTCCCCATTTTACCTCAAATTTGACATTTATTATGATTTTACTCTTCAGATTCTTACTCTCCATTAGCCACTCTAATATGAAAAGACTCTCCAGCCAGGGAGGACCTGCTACACTTTCTTTGAGTCCTACATTTTTATCTCTACAGAAATGATGTAAATTTAATTCACTTGAATTAAGAATATCGATTATGAATATGATAAAATGCTGAGTTAAATGTATTTTGCATCATTAATGTTGAAATGACACTGTGAGAGCACTCAGAATGTTTTACTGACAGAATAAACAAAAGGTGGTAGGCCTTGCTTTAGGAACAACAGTTTATGATATTCAACATGAACAGGCAAAAAAAGCTACAAAATTTATAATTTCAGAAAGTAAACTGAAGACATAAAAAACCAAGAGAGACCTTAAAATATTTAAAATGTTGAAACCTACTTTCTGCAAGTGGGTATACAGTTACTCCATAAATAACCAAAATTTATGACATCTAATATCACAGAATCTGTGGTTAAGTCAGTGAAATGACAGTAGTAACAGTACAGGCTTCAATAGTGAACTTTTTGCCAGTTCAAATGCTTATTAAAATATCAATGCAATTTGCATTCTGAACATGATGGAATAATTGGTACTAGACTGGTCGGATGCCATAAACATCTATAAAACTGAACAACACATGAAGCAAAAGGATAGGCACAAAAAATGGAACCACTGATTCCATTCCATTCCATTCCAAATTCCTGCAGGAATTTGGATGAAGTGCGCTGAAAGAAAAAATAGTCCAGAGTACAGTGGTCTTACAAGATGAAAATTATTATTGGAGTTTGGGGTGATTAATATGGCTAGAATTGCTGAGCAGAATTTTAAAGCTCAGTAAAGAAGGAGCTCATGAAATCTGCATAGGCATTTTCTCGAATATTTGACTGAATGCCTACCTATTTGTGTGCAAGACAACAGTTTACATTGCTGGGCACAAACTATATTATGAAAAGTATAAGTAACAGATACATTTAGAAAGCTACTAGGAAGTTATAAACAAATCAGTTATCAGGATTCTGACAGAACTGGGAGACCAAAAGCTCTGAAAAGTTAGAATAAAGAGATCAGTTTTGTCACCCTTGGAATTCAGTAGAGACATCAAAAGACCACATCATAGAAGTGTAGTTAATATAACTGAAGTAGGAACTGCTTCTTCTCTACTCTAAAAATTCATACAACTTTTCTCCAGAGTAAAGATTAGCAAGTCAAATATTGCTTAACTAACGACAAAAATAATGGGGAGAATATTGTGGATATAATATTCACATAATAAGAAAAAAATGAACATGCAAGGAAAACAATGTTCTTAAAACAAAAGTAATAAACATGAAAGTAGAAACTCAATTAAGCTAGACAAAAGTGAGAGAAAAGATGGAATTCATAGGTATGGAATTTAAAACAGGCATCAAAAATGTGTTCACATATTTGAGGGAAAATTTAAACAAACTGACAAAACATAGGAATTGTAAAAAATATCATAAAGTATAAAATGGGAATCTAAGAATTTACAAAAGTCAATAGGTGCATTAAAGAGAATATTAAACATTATAAGGTACTTCACGGCAGAGCAAAAGAAATTAAAGAACAGAAAAAGAAAATAAATGGCTGAAAATTGTTAATTGACCCTTATTGATCATTACTGGGACATTATTGAGCACCTTCTATATATTCAATTGACACTCAGACTGTGAACTCAGAGAAGAGGAGCAGAAAATTTAATTGAAGAACTATTGAGTAGAAATTTTATGAATTTGATTTGAAAACATTAAGTCTCAGACTTAAGGTTATTAACAATTTTAAACAAGAAAACAGGAGAAAATAAACACTAATAAATCAGAAGAAAAATCTTAATACATGGCAGGGAAGAAGACATAACGTATTTCACACAGAAAACAAAACTGAAATGAATACAGAATTGTCGATGGAAATAATGCAACCCAGAAGACAATGGAACAATAAGTTTAATAACCTTAACTAAAAAGTAAAAACTGTCAACCTCGAAATAGTCTTCACAAATGTGAAGACAATTCAATATTATTAGGCAAAACAGAGAAAGTAGAGAGAGTCTATGGAGAGCAGTCTTGCATTTCAAGAGATGTCAAACAAAACAAAAACAGAAACAAAAATCTTTTTTCAGGAAAAAAGGAAATTATAACCAATGGGCTTTCTAAACTATATAAAAGGATTAAAAAAACAGTGATGTGATTAGTGAATGCATGAATAATTATAGAATAGATTTCCTCATAACTAATTGAAATGACATAATTGTCCTTGAAGTGTTTGCACCCAACTACAGAGATAAAACATAGGAGACAGAAATGAGGGTTAGTAGAAAAAATATTTATAATCAAAGATTTCAAGTATAATTGAAAATGTAGGAATTAAAGCAAAATATGGAAAACTAGAACAATGTTACCAACCAACTAACTATAATTATGAAATAGTATACACAAAAGCCACTGATACATATTCATTTAAGTGTGTGGAAAAATGTACCAAGATAGATAACAGATTTGGACCCAAAACAATTCTGAATATATTTACAATGAGTAATACCATACAGGTAATATTTTCTGCAAACAACATTATATTAAAAATCAATTGCAGAAGGCATGGGGAATATTCCTAGCTGGTTGTAAATGTACACATACTTCCAGAAATTCCATGAAATTTCAATCTTAATGAAAATGAAAGCACAAACCCAAACTTTAGAGATGCATTAAAATCAGTTTTTGGATATAAACTGCAATTTGTTAATGTTTATATTACAAAAGAAGAAAAACTCATATTAACATAACCTCTATCCTCAGAGGATAGAGGAAGAACAATTTAAACACAATGTGAGAAACAACAATAACATATTGATGTAAGTGTGGAAATAATGTAATGGAATATAGTCAAACAATCAGTTAAATATAATGTGTGTTTTTGAAAAAAAAATAAACTTGATAAACCCTTGATCTGGACTGATTAAAGGAGAGAGAAATATCATGATATAAAGATGGAGTAGCAACAAAATACCATAATCAGATTGGGAAGACAGGCTATCACATAGAGCATTCAGGTGCTAAAAGGATAATAATGATTGACTCTTTTTCAATAAATTTTATAATGGCATTAGTGGACAAATGTATTAAAGAACTGAAAATTACACAAAGAGCAGTAAAAGTATCAATATTTATTTATTCATTTATGACTTCTAATCATTTGAGAAAGATATTATACCAATATTACATAAATTTGTTTTAAAATAATGGAGAAAAAACTTCTAGCTTATTTTATATACTAGCATAATCCTAAGACCACATCCAAGAGACCAATGTTCTTTATTGACATAAAAATAATATTTCTAAACAGAACACAACAAAATATAATTCAATAATATGTTAAAAATATGATAAACTAGGTTTTTATTGATTCTAAGAATGAAAGCTTGATTTAACAATTAAACGCTAATAATTCAAGTCTCTATATTAATAGGATAAAACAAAAACAATAAACATAATATTATCTCAAGTGACAAAGAAAATGTAAGAGGACTTAACATTCACATACAGTTTTCAAAATCCATCAATAAACTGCAATGGAAGCAAACGTTCTCATTGTAACAAAGAGATTATAAATTTTATTGGTGAAATAATGAACACTATACTGTCAAGATTTGCAGTAAGTCTATCATGACTGGAGACAACCTCAAACTCATACAAAATGTAGCAGAATGTTAGAGCTTTGGAATGGCTTGTTGAATGCAGATCTGAAGCACCAGATCATACCTTACTTTGCCATAATTGGGTACCCTCCTCAAGACAAAGTGTAAATATTGAATTAAAGAAATTTTATATAAAATCATATCCTTAGCAGGAAGAATACTTGATTCCAGGAACAAAAAGTAGAACTAGGAATGTTGCTGCTTGCTATTCATCTCAAGAATTCTTGCCTCTCCTTTCCACAACTGTGGAAATCAACAGGGTTAGAAGTCATGCTATTCAAAGGGGGCATGTTTTATCTGGGTAATACATCAAGGGTCATAATGAACCATAAGAAGTGACTATCACCTAGACATTTATTGTTCCTTATGACCAGGAACCAATAGGCATAGTCTGTAGTGAAGATGATGACAATTAATTGGCCATGATAAGCAGGATGACCACGATAAACAGGGGTAAGTAGAACTGCTAATATACAATAAAGGCAAGGAGGAATATGAGTGGAACCTGGTGTTCCATTGACACACCTTTGCCCAATTTTAAATGGTTATTGACATGGACACTAATCTAGTGTCCTCAAAGTGGCTAACCAGAATAGATAAAATAGTTTAAAACTAAAAAATACAAAAGAGTAGTGAAAAAAACACTTTTCATTTCTATGCATTTCTAGTCTGAATACAGAAAGGTATAACCACACTTTGGAAGTCAGTTTAAAATTTTTGATAAGTTAAGCATGTACCTAGTATATGATTCAAAAATTTCACTTCTAGGAATTTATCCAAGAAAAAATTAGAATATACATATACAAAACTGGAACAATTGCATTCATAACAGCTTTGCTCATAGAGCTAAAACTGAGAACAACACAACTGCTCTTCTACACTAAAGTGGGTAAAAATTTAAGTACTCTGTGAAACTATTTGTAACAATAAGAAGAATAAACTACTGACACACCCAACATAAATGAATCTCAAAAACATGATACTAACTGGGAAAAGTCAGCCATAAAATAGTACATATCTTTCAGTTTGCATAATGTTTCTAAGAAAAGCAGAACTATGGAAGGTAAATGAAACCAGGAAACAGGGAGTATATCTTGACTGGGAAGGGACCTAAGGGTTACTGTTAAGGACACTGCTCTGTATATACAGAAGCTTAGATCCCATCAGTAAATGCAACTGCAAGCATCCATGGAATTTGTGCTTAACATATTTGCCTTTTGCTCCATGTAAATGATTCACCTCATTAAAACATTCTTTCCCTGGGTGTTACTTGCTAGACTAGTTGAGTTCAATAAAAGTACAAATTTCTAGAATGTGAGATGAGATTGGTACATAATAGTAATAATATAGTAATAATAGTAAATAGTAATAGTGAATTATTCCTCCACCAGGAAGCATGATTGTAAATGAACTGTTTTTTGTTGTTGTTGTTGTTGTTGGTTGTTTGTTCTAATTAGTTATACATGACAGTAAAATGCATTTTAACAAATCATACATAAATGGAGTATAACCTCTCATTCTTCTGGTTGTGTATGATGTAGAATCACACCAGTCATGTAATAATATATGCACATAGGGTAATAATGTCTGATTTATTCTACTATCCTTCCTATCTCCCTATCCCCTTCCCTCCCTTCACTCCCATCTGTCTGATCCAAAGTACCTACATTCTTTTCTTTCACCCACTATTGTGAATTACCATCTGCATAGCAGAGAAAACATTCAGCCTTTGGTTTGTTGGGGTTAGCTTATTTCACTTAACATGATATTCTCAGCTTCATCCATTTACCTGCAAATGCCATAATTTCATTCTTCTTTAAGGATGAATAATATTCCATTGTGTATGTATACCATATATACCACATTTTCTTTATTCATTCATCTGTTGAAGGGCATCTAGCTTGTTTCCATAGTTTAGCTATTGTGAATTGAACTAAACATTGATGTGGCTGTGCCACTGTAGTATGCTGATTTTAACTCCTTTGAGTATAGGTTGAGGAGTGAGATAACTGTGTCAAATGGTGGTTCCATTCCAAGTTCTCTGAGGATTCTCCATATTGCTTTCTAGAGTGGTTGCACCAATTTGCAGTCCTACCTGCAATGTATGAGTGTACTTTTTTCCCACATTCTCACCAACATTTATTGTAACTTATTTTCTTGGTAATGGCCATTCTGACTGGGAGTGAGATGAAATCTCCGTGTAGTTTTGATTTGCATTTCTCTAATTGCTAGAGATGTTGAATATTTTTTCAAATGTTTGTTGAACAATTGTATTTCTTCTTCTTTGAAGGATCTGTTCATTTTCTATGCCCATTTATTGATTGGGTTATTTGCAACCAACTTTAAAACAAGGAGTCTTTAAAAATAAATACAGTATGAATACAACAGCAAAACTTAATAAGATTGAAATGCTTTCATTGTGTAAGTACAAATAAGAAATCAGCTTGCCAAAATGAAAACTTTCATATGTATTTCTCAGTGTTCCTGGAGGGTTTCCTTCACTCTAAATATCAAAGTGAGATAATAAGGAAAACAATATTTTAAAATGTAATTTTATGTTAATTACTTCTTCCTATTAGCATTACATTTTTAAGATGCACTCATGTTGTTTGTATTACTAGTTAATTCATTTTTATTGCTGAGAAGAATTCCATTGACTATTTTGCTTTTCACCCATTTTAATGCAGTTGAAAATATGTATTGCTGTTAGTTTTTAACTATATGAATGAAAGTGTTATGATCATTCTCATTCAAGTTTTGTAAATTATATCTCCAATAAAATCAATAAACACTCTCACAATTAGTAAGCTTAAAGACTGGTTCATTATTTTCCATTTATAGTTTGTTTATTCACAATGTACAACCACCTTCATCATTTGAAACAAATTTAAGCTGGCAAAATGAGCATAGGAAAACTGCCTGCTTTTATTGAAATACTGAGAAACTCCAACAATCTCTTGATTCCTTTAATATGTGCTCATTTTAGTAAATTTGTCTCTAACTAAACCTAAAAATTTTAGGTTTTCAATTTCGACAAACTTTTTCTCATTAATTCTGTCTTCAGAACTGTGTCCACATTCTCCTTATTTACATGATACTTGGGGAAACAAAGAAGAAAATTTTTCATTGTGAAGGAAGGCTGTTTTGAAAATATCCACATGAGTGGAAGCTGGAAGATACTGATGAATCTAATTCATGTTAAAATACAAACAGAAGACTAGAGGATTTCAAAAAGACATTTCCATCATTCTTATTCTTATCATTTATTCTTATCTGTCAGCTCTGACAACTAATGGTCCTGTTTTCTAACTGGCATATGACAGACACTTTAGATACATGGGGGACTAACAACACATTTAACAAGAATATAGAGCTAATCCATGATCCATAGGAAAACAGACCTTGCATAGTCCATATCAAAGTTAACGAATTTTCATTATAATCTCACTACTAAGTGATGAAAAAATTACACTTTGTATACCAAAAGATTCTAAATAAAAATCTGGAAAAAAAAATAAAAATTCTTTTAAGAGTAACAGAGAAAACTCAATCTCATTATTTCATGCTCAATAGTTTTGTTTTAAATACAGTTGTTACATCAACTTGGTAATACACAATAAGATGATAATTTAACAACCAGAAAAGATAAAAGTTCAATCACAGTATGGAGTATTCCCTACATGTCCACACAAAGTTCTGTGGATGGTCAACCCTGCACAACTATATAATTAAAATTGGATATTTGATTCAGTAATTTAGCCTTTGGAGTATTCTGCATATATAAGCAGAAATTTGAAGTTTTTATCTTTAGCAAATAATTAAATAGAAAAAGAATCACATGAATATAATTTCTGATGTTAATAGATCATTGGATAGAAAACATATAAAGCTTTAGTAAGAGCATATTCTATATGTATTATGATTCAATGAATGCTAGCTTGCTCACCATGGTTTATAAACTGATGAATTGCACATCAACTACTCAACATTAATTTGATCAAATGACTGTAATGGAGAACTAAGAGAAAAAAAATATAGTATTAATGGTAGCCATAAAAATGACTGGTTTCCAATCCTCTGGAATTTATGGGTATGCTTTCTTTATAATAAGAAAGAGAGGGCATGAACCCTGCTAGAATACATAACTAGATTAGGATATAGGAATACAGCCATGTGTACACAGTCTTCCAAGAAGATGCCATTTGTTTGCCATTCACAGAAGAAGCCTCTCTTGAGCCAACTACAACTTTGTAACAGCAGTAGGCAACAAAGTTGACTAAAAATCATATTGTCATTTAATTAAATAAATAAAAAGATTTAATTCAAGATAAAATAGGCAACATTCTGCAGTGATATAAAAATAGAGCAATTAAATAAATCTTAAAATAATTTTAAAAGCTTCATAGAGATGTTAGTGATATCTACCTTGCTATATTTTTCTTAATCTAGAATACATAAATTAGAACATTATTTGTTATATTTTTAAATCTTAATTAGTTTGTCAATTCCTAACATGAGTAGCTATACAAATATATACCGTCACTCAGGTAAGTGTGCAGAGTGACATTATAATATTAATGTAGCCTTATTCCAAAAGCATAAGAAAATAGAACAAAAACAAGTATTTGAAATATATTTTAATAGTAATACATAGAAAACCACCTGAAGCCTCATTTCTTTTCTTCTACTAACAATGTGGCAGAACAAAAATGCCGAATGCATTATTTTGAAAGTAAATTAAACTCAGTTTAAGCCTTTGTATCCATATCCCCATAGTGAATCATATAGATAATACATTTACACCTAGAAAGAAACCATGGTTCATCAAAGAGAATAAAAGCAATTGAGAAGCCAATACCAGTTCATATGTAGCATGCAAAAGTAGTTTTAATCAAATATTAACAATTTCTAAAGATACATGGCTAAGAAAATAACCAGTTAGTGTAATTGTTGAGCAATTTTGTAGAAATGCAAACGAAGCCATGTTATTTAGCAAGGAACAAGAGTAATGAAAAGCTATTGGTATTACAAAAAAAGAAAATCCAAATGTGTTGATAGGAATATAACAAGTCAGAAAATGAAAGAAACAAAAGGCTTTGTTGCTGAATTATGGAATGCAGATGTAGACAAGATGGGACTGGAAGTGTAGCTTGATGGTAGAGTGCTTACCTGGCATGCATGAGGCCCTGTGTTTGATTCCTAGCATAACACACACAAAAGTATATGTGAATTTAGCATTGAAAGGCACAAAAAGAAAATCTTTATTTAGAGCAATTAAAAATGTCATAAGCGTCTATGAAGATTTTCCCCAAAATTTTCTAGTCCAACATTTGGAAAATTATTCACAGTTACAACAATTTTTTAGAATATTTAGTTATTAGCTAATCAAACAAAATTAGTAGGAAAAAAAGCCAATTTTAATGTTTTGATATAATTAAATTTTGACCAATCTTTTATTAATACATAGTAAAATGATCACTAAGAAGATTGTAGGAATTGTTTAAAGTTTCTGTGCAAAGTTCATGTTATTTTAAAAATTTTCTTACATTATCACAAACCTATTAGGCACTTAAGCACCTTACACTAAATATTTCTTTCAGATATCATAAACCTACAATATATTGTCTCCTTCTCCTTCCTCCCAATTTCTGAATAATTGTATCAATAAAATAATTTATTTTAATTAAAAATATTATTTTCTTGGGACAAACATACATGAATAGTTTTGGTTATGAAAAGAAGACCTCTAAGGAAAACCTTGAAAGAACTAAGAATAGACAAATTGTTTTTCATAATCTCTGATCAGGAATTTGAAGATAAAATGCAAATTGAGGAGAGGAATTCCAGCAATGTGGGATAGACTGGAATCCATGTAGAAAACACCCCAAATTCCCTCATGATCACCTGAGCAAGTGATAATCATTGAAGGGATATCTATGCTTCCTTTCCTATTGTTTAGTGCCATGCTTGTTTTCTTTTGCTTCTTCAAGTACTTTAAATAATTTTTAAAAAACCGCCATAGTTGTAAGTACTTAACTAGGAAGAAGAAAGGGCAACTAAAGGAAGGAGACAATAATCATACTGAGAAATGGACATTCAGTTAAAAAGATATTAACAGAGCTAGAGATGATTTGGCCAAATGAAATTCCCCAAGAGGAAGGATTGAATTTCCCTTCGAAAATGAATTGGGTATCACTTTTTCATTGCTGTGTAACAACTCATAATTTCTTTATAATAAGCTGACAACAAATTCACCAGTACACAAGTGCATTATTTCAGTACAGCTTGGTGGCTCTGCTGAGG
This sequence comes from Marmota marmota marmota, assembly GCF_001458135.2. Lineage (NCBI taxonomy): Eukaryota > Metazoa > Chordata > Mammalia > Rodentia > Sciuridae > Marmota > Marmota marmota. Next base: position 62,072,305 of record NW_026000026.1, on the reverse strand, counting down.
TCTCAGGAGTCTGAGATGAAGTGATTAGCAGGGCTTCTGTCTCATCTGAGTCCTCAAAGCTGACTCCAAGTCATAGGCAGAATTCCTTCCTTGAGGTTAAAGGACAGCTGTCATGTCAATGGATATTGACTGGATCTCAGTTCTCAACCTTAATGTTTGTTCTTATTGCTTTGAATCTCTGACTTCCTTTCTGTCTGTCATCTAGACCCAGATGTAAAAGGCTCATGTGCTTAAATCAGGTGATACACAGAATATCCCTTCCCTAAAGTCATTAGAGTGAAATCACATTCACTGGTTCTTTCACATGAAAGAATATGGAATTATAAAGGGCATGCATAAAAGAAAAGGGGGATTTGAGGACATCTTAGAACTTCACTAAGACAGATGTTCAACTTAATTTTTGTCTTAATTCCATGTCTAGATGTATGTCTAGATGACCCCCAGGAAATCTTCCCAAGACTTGGGATTATCCAGTGGTTGAGAGCTTTATTATATATATGTAAAGAAAGAGATCCAATTATTGTATTATAATTTTTCCACACTGGTTCAAGAGTGTTGGCTTATTTTTCTATTTTTAACATATTCATGAATGGTTCAAATTTCAGACATATTTTTAAGAAAAACATCAGTAAAGATCATGATTTTACAAGGACATGATTTTGAAAAACAAGTTTATCCATGAATTTTAATGTAATTCTAAGTTTCTTGAGACATTGTAGGTAGAAAAGAATAAATGTCCTCAATTTTCTATAAAGTGTGAGACTGATACATATTAATGATAAAAATCAGAATTGTGGAAAAACCCAATCCTTAATGATAAGCTCAGGAGTGAGAGTCAAAAAATTATGTTTTGTAAATGGATGACAGCAAATATTTTTTAATTGGAGTGCAAAGAGTCAAAATGAAGAAGAGTGAGACAGTTATATAAGAAAAAAGTTTCTACATAATTTTTGTTCATGAAATTCAAATTTTATGAACACTAAAATCTGAATTTCATGTTTCCTATACCATTGAACATTTTTTTTCTTTTTTCTCAATAATTTAACAATATAAAAGCATTTGTTGTGCATAAACCTACAACTGACCAAATTCAGCAGGGGTCTATTAATAGTTAAATTATTATACAGTAGTTTTTCACTTTCCTAAGAACTCTGACACATTCTGTCTCTTTCACTTTTTTTGTCTCCTCATACATACACACAAAAAAAAACATACGTGTATAGACAGTATGACCAAATTGTATTTTCTTCATTCTATTAATTATACTATGTACTCATAAACTCTCATTCCCAGAGTCATGACCACATAGAATTTTATGCAATGAGATATAGATAAAAATCTCTGTATATGTACATAAAATATATCTTCAATGACTTGAGGGTGGTTCCCAAGTGAATTGGTTCTACCATTTTTTACAATTACATTTATTTTCCCCTGTAACCATGATAATAGCATGAACAATTTATGATATTTTTAGTTTGTATTCTTTCTGCAATTAACACATGAAGATTTTATAATGAGAAAATTGAATTTCTTATATTTTGAATACCAATTCATGGGCCTTTAATAGCAGTAGTCTGTGGTTTGCAGAGGCAGAAGTTAGATTGCTGGTATTTAACACATGGAATATTTGGAGTTGATAGAGAGAATATGTGCTAACAGAGTCCTTCCTAATTCTTCTGTATAAAACATAAAACATTATGCTCTCAAATATTTCACAAAATGATTTATTCACAAGTTGCTGTATGTTCTATAGAAAGAGTATTCTAAAGTTCAGATTCAATAAGATTACATTATGCTCTGTTCACCTTGAACCTGTATAGGTGGTTAAATATCTTTCTTGGAAACTAAACAGCAATGGTTAATGGAATCTTCTAACATTAAAATAAGATGAATACTAGACTTGGAGTCTTTATTTTCTCCAAAGAAACATTAATGATTATTCTTTTTGACAAAGTAGGTACTACATAAATACTTTCAAGTAGCATTTTATGTTTCTAGCAAGTTTCTTGAGAATATATTTTCATCTTTTGTCTCAGAAAAAGATTCAGGCCTAAAAAATCTTTTTCTATCCATTTTTACTTACTAATATGTTGGTGATGGGCAACATGGATATCAGGGGAGATATGATCTTTGTTTGATTCCAAGTAAATGAAACAAAAAGAGTCCTAGCTGTTAAGAAAGTATAATAATCAAACAGAAGTCAGCTATTATCACCTCAGCCTTAAGGAAGAACTAAAGGACTTCCCAGATACACATTCCTAAGAATAAGACAGCACATGAGTATCCTTGAACTTGACAAATCCGTGGAAGCATGTCTCTTAATTGAGGCATTGAAGTAGTAGAGGAGAGTGGAGGTCAGTACATAGGAATAAATAGGACAACCAATTATGACTCTCTGAGAAAACTCCTCTTCTGAGTAGGACACACAGACTCCCTTTTGATTCTAAATCAAACAAGCCAGATACAGTGGCATATACCTGTCATCCCAGGTAGAGGCAGAAGAACCACAAGTTGAAGCAGCCTTGAAAATTTCATGAGATCCTGTCTTAAAATAAAAAAACAAAAAGGGCTGGGGATGTGGCTCAGAGTCACCTGAGTTTAACTCCCATTACCAAAAACAAACAAACAAACAAAATGAAACAAAACAAAACAAACAAAAAACAAAAAGAAAGAAAGAAAGAAAAAGACAGAAAGAAAGAAAACAAAACAAAACCTACCTTTAGTAATTGTCCCATAAAATAGCTTGTATTTTATGGATGTGGACTTATAAGAATGAAATAAAAGATCAGATTAGAAATCAAGGCAATACAGATCCTATGTCTCTGTATTTCCAGAAAAGTAACCCTGACATAGATGTCTTAGGTGAAGTAATTGCTAGTCATCAGGAAGCATTTTGACCAAATTGACTATCAAGTTCCTAATCTTCTCTAGGAATGAGAGTAAAATTTAGGGATAATGTTCTTACTTTCTGTTCAATACAAAGTAATGATACAATCCCATAGCAAGGGATAACTGCTGTGAGACAAGTGTTCCTATGTGCTGGAAATATTTAATAATTTTTAATATTTAATGATTCCATAACCTCTTTCCTGGTGAGTCCCCTTAATCAAGTGCTGGCAGTAGTGTTTCTTTCCTTCTAATTGAAAAAGTCATGACACTTGAAATGTTGGCTGTGGTGATGACTTCATGAAACTTAATAATTTCAATTTTTCACAAAATTCTTGAAAACCTAAAATAACTTATGATTAAAATACTGTGATAAAATTTTATGGAAAATTCCTACTTATATTTAAAGAGAATTAGTGGCACTTTAAAAATTATGGTATTTGTAAAGGATGTCTACATTTGCTAGATGTCTACAAGGCAAAAATAAATGTGCAATTGGACTCATAAGTATCTAGTAAAAATGTTCAAAAAACTTTCCATGTGCATTGTACTTATTATAACATGATTTCTTTTCTTTGTATGGCTGTAAAATACAGTTTATCGTTAACCTGTAGGTTTTTTTATAGCAGTATTCCTTGTTTATATGAATGGCATACTTTTTTATTCCCTCACTTCTAATGGGAGATTAAATTGTATGACTACCATTTTATTTATTTTACTGTAACAACTTGATAAGATTTCTAATTATTCATATTTACAACATTATCTGGTATTCTGAATAGCTCATTTTTTCTTTTAGGATAGTAATACACACACTACAATATGAGTGCCAAATCCAGCTATGCTTTGTTGTTGTTGTTGTTGTTGTTGTTGTTTGTTTGTTTGTTTTTCAAAGTTAGGTTCTTTTTAACACTTTAGTTTCTAGGTTATTTGGAATAACACTTTTATTTTATTTATTTATTAATATGTGGTGCTGAGGATTGAACCCAGGGCCTCACACGTGCCAGGAGAGCACTCTACTGCTGAGCCACAATCCCAGCCCCTGTGCTTTGTTTTTATAAATAAAGTTCATACCCATTCTGTTACCATTGTCTATGGATGCTTTCCTCTTCTAACACAGGGATGGACAGTTATTAGAGAGACTACATGGCCCCCAAAGGCCTTAAATATATATATATACTATCTGGTCATTTACAGAAAAGGATTGCTGACCCTTGACTGTTTCAAATAGTGAAAGGAATTTCTAAACCATCATGCCTGGGAGTTAATGTATTGATAATTGGAAAACAGAGAAAATAAAAAATTTAAATAAAACTTTGTTTTATCATGTGGTACTCAAAGATTGCCTAACCAAAGAGAACATTTTGCAGCGCCTTCATAATATTAACAAACTGCTGTCTTAGGTACAATAAGCAGCTGATTTATTGAAAGTGACTTGTGCAGTCAATATCTGAAATGAAACAGCTAGTTTCATCTTGTCCAATTTTTACATTACTCTTCATTTTCCCTGAGAACTACATTGCCGAAACACTTTTAGTAAAGCACGTCCTTGTAAAATGATCAGTTGTATCTGTCACTAGGAAGAAATGCATTTTCCTGCTTTATTACAGCCATCTGCATCTTTCATTTTCTTTTAATTCAGTCACTGGAGCCCTAATGATCGCAGCCATTTCAGGAGATGCCATCAATTACAGCGAGGAGCTCATTCAGAAGTGAAAGATGAGTTCCATTCTCTCTTACTTAGAGGTCAGTGATCATTCCCCAACCTCTTCCCAGTGAACAAATAGTACAGTAACTTTCAGAGGCTCCTTTCATTTTTCTCAAGTCGGCTTCTTTACGACTTTTTGTAGACCTTGGTTATAATAACTTCATATGTTCAATGCTGGCAGCCCTGGAACAAGCCTGACCCAAACATTTTCTTTGTGTCCAACATGTTAAAATCAAACATATACAAGCCTGACTTTAATGGGGACATTTTTGAAAATATATGTATTGTTAAGACAGTATTTTTAAAAACATGGTACAATTTATATTCAAATAATTCTGTAGTAAATTACTTTCCCTCCACACATCCTATATAATTTTTATAAAAATAGTCATTTTGAAAGATTCAATATAGATCATACATTTGTGTTAAAAATAGCACAATATTGAAAATACTACATTTGTATGCCTTCTTCAGAGCACCTTTAATGATTAGGGATGGAATTCAATTGTCATTATTCTGTTTGGAAGTAGAAGGATTGGTGTGACTAATACATGGACACAAATGCCAGCAGAGAAAATATATACCAGCTTTAAAAATAATCACCAAAAGTATGAAGCAACCAAGATGTTTTAAAATGGCCAAATGGATAAACTGATAACAAATATAATGGAAAATATTATTCAGCAACTTTAAAAAAATTAGCTATTCAGTCATTAAAAAGACACAAAGAAATGTCATATACATATTATTACATAAATGATTTAAGAAAAAATAAGAAGATGGGGAAAACTTCACCAAAGGATCAAGGGGAGGGATAAGTGGGTGAAGCAGAAGGAATATTTAGAGTGTCAAAATTAGTGTGTATGTTTTTCTGGTGAATATCTGACTTTTCATTGAAAGACCCATAGAACTTCACAGCACAAAGATTTAACCTTAATGCATGCAAATTGGGACAACACTAATTTAAGAAGTTGAGATAACCCAACATGAATGGAACAATAATAAAAAAAATACATATATTGTAAATGCACAAAGTAACCTTACTGAACGGGGTTAGCACAAATAGTACTGACCTACCTAGTTTTGGAAATGAGTCTTAAAAAACCAAGTATGAGAACTGCTACATAAGCACTGCGATCCAGCTGACAAAGTTGTCTCCCTCTGGGGCATGTGACAATGATTCTTATATTTCTATATGAGTATAATGCCCATGAACAATTAAGCAAACAAATGGTGGACAGTGAGAACTACCTTCTGGCTTTTGGAATACAAGTTCACACAAAAACCAGGGGATATAGCTAGAATGAGATTCTGGGTTAGAAATGGAGACATCATGTGAAATTAAATAGTTGGCTACATAAAGAAATCTTAATAAATTTGAATAAAATATATGCATTAATACATATATATTGTTGAGGGCCACAACCAAGTTAAGATGGCACCTGGCAGTATGCCAGGAGGAGTGGTTTGTGAGCCAATGACAGCGAGCCATTAAGATGATGAGGATTCCTTAATGACTGACTGTTGTGTCTAGATGATGTCAATTAAATTAAGCTGTGTGTAATTAGTTGGGTATATGTACCTCTGCAGTCCGGCAGAGAAGCGGCTCTTGCTACCTTGGGTGCCCACTACTTTGAGTTCTCAGTTCCTGCTGAGTTCACTTGCAATAAACCTTCAAGTTGCTTGTCACCTCTCAGTTATTTTGCCTAGCCAGACTTAGGCAGCCCAGCCGGACTATGGCAATATATAAATATAAATACATAAATATAAATATAAAAGTTCTCTCAGCTGAAAGGATCTTGGAGCAATGACATCTGGAAAAGTTAAAGTGACTGGAGAATGGGGAGCAAGGGGACAAAATGGAGAGTAAAGTATTTCATCCCAGAGGTTAGAACTCTTTTAGTAGTTATTAGGAAATGAGACAAAGGAAGGGGATATTAATAGAGCTGACACTTCAAATATTTTATTTCACTCTTTTTTATTCCATGATTTCTGAGGTGAAATTCAAAGCAACTTATCATTAAGCCTGTGAAGTTTTTCTTGCCTCTGATATATCACAATTTTCTCTTAATCCTTTATTTTCTATAGTATAGTATTTTGTCATTTATCCTGCTCAATGTTTTATGAGCTTACTGATTCTATGGTTTGTTTCCACTAATTAGGGAAATTCTAAATCATTATTGCTCCAATCATTTTATCTGTTTCTTTCTTCCTTCTCCTGATAGTCCTATATGTATATACTGTACCTTATGTAATTACTTTGCAAGTATTGACTATTTTATCCCAGTTTGAATATTCTTTCTTCTTTCTGCATCTTAGTTTTCAGAGTTTTTATTAAGGTATATTCAAGCTGATTGCTATTTCCTTGGCTATGTTCAGTCTATTGATGAACCCATTAAAGATACTTTTCATTTTTTATTGTAATATTTCTTATTTCTAGCATTTTTCTTTGTTAGGTAAGTTACTTATTCATGAGCAGGTGGGTAGAAAAAGGACAATGAAGGGCAGTAACAATCTAGGGAAGACATCAGAAACATGCATTAAGAAAAGTCCATCTGTCACAAAATCAGTACTACAGGAAGCCTCATGGGACAGGCAAGCATTTGAAAAATGGGAACCCAAGTGCCCAACCCTCCCCAATCCTTAGATAACAGTGACCCCTTAAAGGGATTATTACTCAAGATTATGGGGAACTTTGTGAATCTTCAGGAAAATAGGGCCTGGTATGTCAGAACCTTCCCCAGCCATAGTTATTTACAATCCTTTAAGGAAACTACTGGTTTCAGGCCGTGTCACTGCCATCACTTATGACTAGGTCACTAGAACCCTTTCTTATCACAGATACCATGTCACAACCACCATTGTGACTAGGTCATCATGACCCTCACATAAGAAATTTTAAAGGGGTAACTAATCACTTAAGTTTACATGTGAGAATAGAATAAGGACAAAGAAACTCAAACCTCCTAAAAACCCATTATTCTGAAATGCCTATAAAATAGTTTTCTTTATTTCAATCCCTTGAACTTCCCCACTCCTTCCTCTCTTCCCTCCCCCAATGCCCTTCTAGTACACTATTGATATTTTATTTATGTATTTATTGTAATTGGTACACTCTAGAAATGCATAAAATTGGAATTGGAATAAATTATGATATATACATACATGCATATAGCATAATATTGTCAACTTCTTCCCCCTAGTTCTTCATCTTCTCTTTTTTCCTTCATCTCCCTACACTTTTTGTTTGTTTTAAATAAAAATAAACAAAAGAGACTCCAGCTCAGGGAAGAATCAAGGAGGTAAGACACAGCTTTCCATCACAGCTGTTCTTGAGAATAACTATGGACTTTAGTGGTCCTGTTGCTCCTCAGACATCTCCTGACTTTGGAGGTGTTTGTGCTGTGTCCTGACTTTGTGTAGATAGGTCTGTCTTGCCTCAAGAAGAATTAAAATTAAGTTCTGTCCCAGCCTGGGCAAAGAGGAAGAAATTCTGTAGGGTCCAAGGGTAGATGCTATTCCCTTCAGAGAGAGTACAGAAAGTGAGAATAAGAGGGATACACATGCAGTGCATGTACTGCATGTGTATCCCTCTTATTCTCACTTTCCCAAGTGAACTCCTGCCTGCTAATATATGCAACTAGCCTGGAATCTTTGGGAGACCGAGATCACAAGAACTAGTGGCTTCATCCCTGTAGATAGGTTTCCACCGTGACACTTCTGAATTTTTTAGTTTCCACATGCTATTTTTTTTTCAATTTGTTTCTTACATTCATGTATTAGAAGCTTATTTTCTAATGTAATAGTATTGAGAGGTGAGGCCTCAATGAAGGATGATTGGGTCCCAAAGGCAAAACCCTCATGAATCTATTAATGCAGTTATTGTGTCAGTGAGTTAGGTATGGTAAGAGTGGTTTATCATAAAATTGAATCTGCCCCTCATGCTTTTTTTTTTTTGCCTATATTTCTTTGTCCTTTCTTTCACTTTCTCCCATATCATCATGAAACATAAAGGCCCTCACCATTCATCACAGCTATTCACTTCTACTTTCCAGCTTCTAGAACTGTGAATTATAGAAAGTTCTTGTCTTTATAAATTACCTAGTCATTATGGTTTAGATATGAGGTACCCCTCAAAAGCTCACGTGTGAGACAATGCAGGAAGTTTCAGAGGAGAAATGACTGGTTTGAGAAAGTCTCAACCAAATCAGTGAATTAACCCCTGATGGAATTAATTGAGTGCTAACTAGAGGCAGGTGGGGTGTGGCTGGAGGAAGTGATTAACTGGGGGCGTGGTTATAGGGTATAGATTTTGTGTCTGGAGCTGGAGTCTCTCTACTTGATCACCATGATGTGAGCTACTTTCCTCTGTCACCCTCTCCTGCCATGATGTTCAGTCTCAACTTGAGCCCCAAGGAATGGAGCAGCCTACTCTGGACTAAGACCTCTGAAACCCTGAGCCCTCAAATAAATTTTTCCTCTCCTACAGTGTGCTGGTCAAATCCTTTAGTCACAGGAAAAAAAAAAAAAAAACTGAAACACCAAAGTTTGGCATTCAATTGTAATAACAGAAAATGGGTTAAGACAGCATCTCTTGCTTATACTACCTGTCTGTTACTATGCATTTTCCCCTTTCTTTATTAGAGCCTGTAGCATAATTGCACCAAATTTCCAGTATTACACGTCCCCCACATTTTTGAACCTGGTTCTTATGTTCTCTCTGTTTCAAACTGTGTTTCTTTTGTTTGTTTTAGAAAGTGTTGGAATTTTGTTGGTTGTTGTTGAAATAGGACCTATTGTGCATGGAAAATGGAACTGAGATAGAATGCTCTTAATGAGGTGCTTTATGATTTTCTGGTAGAAGTTAGTGTGTATTCAGTATCTGCTTCCAGAAAAGGTGTCAAAGCATAAAATTTCTACTAGTGTCACCGTTACTGTCTTGCTTTTATCTTTGCAATCCTACAGAAACTTCTTATTAAATGACTTCTAAGACTTGTAGTTTTTTTTCAAATCTAAACTCCTATTATTATAAAAAAGATATATAGATATTGTTGCAAGAGGTGGGGTGAAGTGAATCATCCTTTATGCCTATCATTACTTCAGGATGATTGGGTCCTAAAGGCAGAACCCTCATACATGATTCTCAATATTTTACATTTTGTATATTTTTTTGTATTTGTAGGCAACCCCCAAAATTACTTGGAACAAGAAAGTTAGAATGGACAAAATTGGGCTTATTCCTTTCCCACATGGATGTATAGAGTGGGTAGGGTTTATGTATTTTCCTGATCCCACTCACGTAGTATCTGCTAAAATCATTTCCCTTAAGCACAGATATTGTTAAGGAAAACAAAAGCTCTGAGTTCATTTCAAAATGTCCATTTTTCTATTTCCTCCTCCTGAAATATTCACAGCCACATCAATGTGGATAGCAGCACAATTCACAGTAGCTAAACTGTGGAACCAACCAGATGCCTTTCAATAGATGAATGAATAAAGAAACTGTGTTATATATACACAATGGAATATTATTTAGCATTAAAAGAGCATAAAATCATGGCATTTGCAGGTAAATGGATGGAGTTGAAGAATATAATGCTAAGTGAAGTAAGCCAATCCCAAAAACCAAAGGTCTAATTTTTTTCTCTGATAATTGGATGCTGATCCATAATGGGGGCGGTGGAGGCATGAGAAAAATGGAGAAACTTTTATTAGACAAAGGAGAGGGAGAGAAGAGGAGTGGGGGTTTGGGGAAGGAAAGAAGGTGTAATGAGATGGACATCATTACCCTATGTGCATGTATGACTACACATAGGTTGTGACGCTATGGTACAACCAGAGAAATGTAAACTTGTGTGCAGTTGTGTACAATGAATCAAAATGTATTCTGTGTTATGTATACCTAATAGGAATAAATAAATAAATAAATAAATAAATAAATAAATAAATAAATAAATAATTTTTTTAGATGTCCGTTTTCCTCCTGCCCCTACCAGCAACATGGCAAATATTTTTTTTTAATCTTTGTTGTAAGAACCTGACAGAGTTCTTGAAGGCAAAATACACAAAAATACGGACCTTTTTAAATATGAGGCCTTCCTACAGTTTTTTTTTTTCCTCTTTTTGTCTATACTGAGGCTCCAATAGTTACTATCTATTTTATACCTTGGTTTTACTCTAGCTGTGATTTCTCTTCCTGGACCTCTCTTCTGATAAACTGTGCAATGATTATTTTTCTTTGGGGTTGGGGGATACCAGGGATTGAACTCAGGGGCACTCAACAACTGAACCACATCCCCAGCCCTACTTTGTATTTTATTTAGAGACAGGGTCTCACTGAGTTGCTTAATGTCTTGCCCTTGCTGAGGCTGGCTTTGAACTAGCTATTTTCCTGTCTCAGCCTCCCAAGCTGCTGGGCGTGTGCCACCATGCCCAGTTGTGCAATGATTCTTCATACCTGCCTCTCCATATCAGTGAGCACTGCAGTTTGCTCTGTGAACTCTATTCCTTGTTAATTTAAGTATGTTGATTTTTAATTTGTTCTATTTTTTCTGTGATGACTACATAAGTGATGACTTTCAAGATTTGTATATCAGTATATATGTATCTATTTTTAGTACATATATATTTTTACTCAATACATCATAAGGAAATAATTGAATAAATACCGACAACTATAGGCGAACCTTGTTACTAACAGTATCAAACTTCTCAAAACAAAAATGATGAAGTCTTTAAGATGATAATGCATAGCCAAATGTAAAGGAGGAAGAATAGATAGGTAGAGTGAAAATTGAGATCAGAGGAGTATCCAGTAACATTTTTCTAAATGTCTTTGAAAAATTCACAGATATTATTAACAAAATATTAACAGAAATCATCCCAGGACAAAATGAATTATTTTTAATTAAGTCTCTTAATTTCCTTATTTTTATAATAAATATAGATTGTTTGAATAAAAAAGTGTTCAGATTTATTGTAATAAAATATTTATTTAGGAAGAATTTTACGTATTTGAATTAATTTACTGACTGCTTTATATGTGTGAGAACTTGAGCTAGTCAGTACTGAGAGGATTCAAATAATTCTGTTCGTGTCCTAAAGAATATAAGGAGCTGCTTATCTTTCAAAACTCAGGGCACACTGAAAATTAATAAAAACAGAAGGTAAAGCTTCCTCTTTCATGCATATATGGGAAACAGCAAGTTTACTAAGGCATTTTTATCAGTTTTAGAAATTTAACTCACAGAAGCAATGTAGTATAGTAGTTTTGGTCATTTTTTTTTCTTCTAAGTGTTTTAAATGTAGAGAAAAAATGTATAATGCATATACATATAGTCATTTAGTTTGTTGTTCTGCTGTTATTTTTTTACTGTTTTTTTTAAACATTGACTAAAAATTAAAGTCATCTGATAAATCATAGAATACTGTCTACATACTATTGTGTGGTTAAATTAGTTAAATTACTTGCTGGATAATAGAGACCCTAACATACTTAAAGAGGAAAAGAAGCTACAGCCTATTAAAGTATTTTATTTTGACCTGGTACGTTTTGTAAATGAGAGAAATATTTTTATGAACTTATTTCTCTTGGTCTTGTTTTAACACATTTTCTTTCCATTTTTCTGCCCTCTCCAGTGATTTTAAATTTTATATGGGCCTTAAATAAATCACAACCTGTCTCTAAGTATACTACATTTTACATAAATTCATCTAAATTCTCAGTGTTAAATCAATTAAATCATTCTGTAAATATCATGTTCTAACAATGGAACAGTAGATATTTACTTTGATTAAACCTTCCAAAATTATAGAAAGTCTACTTAACCTAAAAAAAATGAAGACCTCTAATCACAGTTTTAATATAATTAAATTGCAAATGTCATTCTTTTTCAGCTTTAAGAATAGCTATCATAAAAAATGGTTTAGAAGAGAAAAAGACATAAACCCTTTGGCTATATCAATTTGTCCTCCATGAATTTTCTTCCAATACCTATTGCTGGTTAATTTTTCACACTTTTTTTGGTTAATAATTTATTATATATTATTAGTTAATGATTTATAGTAAAATTTTCTTTGTGCTGTAGAAATATATAGAGATAATAAGAACTATGAATATAGTGACTGTGTTTTAGGATTGGGTTTTAAAAAAAAGCAACAAAGTTTATTTTTGGTTCAGACAATGAGTCCCCAGATATTCTGCTACTTCCAGAGTGATTACTGGTGAAGAAATAAATTGGGTTAGAACTCCAGCTGACTAAGTACTATATTCAGCATTTCCAGAGTACAGGCGACATCCATAATAAATGACTTTAATTTAAATGTGATTTCTAACAAAAATAATTTTACCATTCTGACCTTATATATAGTAGTTTCTTAGTATAACAATTATTTCTAATAATTTAAAATTTGAACCTGCTGGCATGGACTCTATTTCCAGCACAACACAATATGAAATATTTAAATTGGGCAAAGTCAGAGGCATAGTCATGCCTGTTAGAAAACCAAGTTAAATATTTTGGGACATAATTTAAATTCTCAATAACTATTTCAAAAATGCTGATTGCTAATCAAAAGCTGAGAAATGTAAAGGAACTAACTGATGCATCCTGCCTTCAGGGAGATTATGGTCCAAAAGGGGAGATCATGATACTGGTAAATAAGCCTTCTGCAGAGTTATCCTTGCCCTCAAAAGAGTACGCATGTTCAAAAGGGGGGTTTCAGAGGAGCAAGAAAGTTTTTCTAGCTAATGGGATTAGGAAAAACCATGTTGAGCATAGGATGCTTAAATAATTAGCTTTCTAAGGCAAGAATTTAAAATTTAAATGAAACACTGAAGAAAGTGTTTTTGACAGTGATTTCAGTCTGAATAAGAAACCCTGTCATGAACCTAAGGTCATATGTAGAAAATAACGAATAGTTCAGTTTGACATATGAATGTATACACAGAATAATGAATAAATAAAACTAAAAAAGTAGCTTGTATTCTTATTTCACTAAATACATTGCTATATCACCACAGCAAAGTGAGTTTAGCAGAGAAATTCAAAGAGATGTTCTTAATACTTGTTGTTTGGATATTATCATTTCTTTGCCTTCTTGAATGATCCTATAAGCACTGCTCTTCCAATCTCTTGCAATCACAAGATTAAAACAAAGGCTAAATGGTGCACCATTTTCTTAATAAGAAAAAAAAATAAGCAAAGTAATGACAAATATACCTTTATATGATATTCCTTTATATTTTTCCTGTGTGTATACTTCAAAATTAAAAAACTAAAAGCATTCTCAGTAGATATCTACTTAAGGACAAAGTCTTCAACCTACATTTTTAAATAGATAAAGTATAAGGTCCTTGCTTAGCATCTGGATGGCCATCTTAAGTGGCAACCACCATTTTAAGGAAGAGTTTCACTTTCCTGTTCAAAGGCATTTTTGAGAAAGGCTCACCACTCCCTCATACCAGCCCAACCCCTAACCCCATCCCCCCACCCAGCATTAGGAGTCCCAGCTCTGATTCCTGAGCCTGCCCTACAAAAGTCCCAGAACCTGTTGAGAGCCACAACCAAGTCAGGATGGTGCCTGGCATTTTGCCAGAAGGAGTGGTTGAGAAGTAATGCCAGCGAGCCATTAAGATGATGATAATTAAGTTAAGCTGTGTATAATTATTAACATAATGACTGATTGCTGTAATTGGATGATGCTAAATTGAAACAGGTTGTGTATTCAGTTGTGTATATGGACCTCTGCTGTCCAGCAATAGGGCGGCTCCTGCTACCTCGGGTGCCCGCTACTTTTGAGTTCTCGCGGAGTTCCCGTTGAGTTCTCGCGGGGTTCCTGTTGAGTTCCCGTTGAGTTCGCATGGGTTGGGGGATAAAGTAGTTGCTGTTTGAACCTACAAGTGGCTTGTGACCTCCCCGTTATTTGGTGACCAGCCAGACTGCGGCAGGAACCCAAGCCTGTTTTGCCTCTCTCCACTATACAGAGATGGCCTTTATTTGTTAACTCTGACAAAAACACCCTCTTGTGTACATCTCTGCCTGGTCTCCCTCTTTCATTTCTTGCTTACCCATCTTTTGTTCCTCGCTTTCCGTTCATAAAGTATAGATTCCAATGCCCTATTATCATTGAAACTGGATGTAAGCAGCATTATACCACATTTAGACATTAGAAGTCTCCCTGATTTATCTTCTGGTCATAAAGTTTTCATGCATTGATACTTTTATTCATTTGCTTATATGTAGGAAAAGTTTGCAAGTTACAATTTGGATGAAAAAGTAAACTATCTAACTTTTTCTGAGGGTATATATTCAAATTAACATCAAATTTTATGTGTATGCTATGTTTACTTTGGGTAGCCTAGGTAACGAATGAACTTCAGTAGTGAATTAAAGCCTACTCAAATTACCCTCAGGGCCACCATTTTTCATTCATTCAATACATACAGTGAATCTGTGATTCAGGAACTATGAGTACACTGAAATAAAATAAGAAATATGAAAGATGAGATCTATGTCTTCAGAGATACATGGAATATTGAGGGAAAGAGAAAATTCAATAAGCAATTGCACTTTAAAATGAAAATGATGTGATGAGACCAAAAATACAGTATTGGTATACAGGTATAGAAATATTTTATGAACCCTAGATCCTAGAGAATTGCATATTACTGCATAACACTATCATTCTATTTCCAACTACATTGAAATTATGTATCCCTAGAGTTGGAAAGTTACTTGAGCACCAAAAGAATTACTGTTTAGTAGGGAGAGGGAATTTTATATTATCTTAACATTAAATAATAATCTGTGAGCTCTCAACTGGAAATTATAGTTCCATAGTACATACCAGTGATTTGCAATCACATCTGGATCCAAGAAACTACTTCTTTAATATCCTAACTATATAAACTGAATAATTTGTTGAAGTTAGGGTCTATATAAGTAATGATGACAAAATCTATCAAATGTAAAATAAACCAATATAAGTGTTAATTAATTATATAAACCTATCTGTATTTGAAGTAATGACATTATAGAGAAGATGCAGTCATGTGCACCCGTAGTTTTAGGTACTCAGGAAGCTGAGAATGCTGCATCACTTGATCCCAGTGTTATCCAAAGTGTGGTCCTTGTCTCTGATGCCAATTCATGCCAATTTAATAATGAGGACACGTTTTTGAGAAAAAGGAAAAAGTAGGTTTGTTGCTTTGCTAGCCAAGAAGAAATACAGGGCACTTCTGTCCCAGAGGCTGTGGTTCTGCCCATCAGGAGAACAGAGGGCTTTAAAAGAAGTTCTTTAAAGGCTGCATTCCAGGTGTGCCTTGAAAGGGGGTCCCAGGTGTGCCCGGATGGTGTGTTGAAATTTACTTGTTAATTTGGGAGATAGTCATTTCCTAGATCTTCATGTGACATCTCCTTCTAGTGGTAGGTGTGTGCTCAAGGACTGATAACTCAAGATAATCTTGCTTCCTGCTCCCAGGTTAGGGAGGGAGAGAGGGAGAAGAGGAAAGGAAAAATATGTCCTTTTTAAAATAAACAGTAAAATCTATCTATATTCAAACAGGTGAAGTGAACCACTGTTAAACTAGGAATTTGAGTCCAATCATGGTAACATAGCTAGAACCTGTCTCCAAAAAATAATTTTTAAAAAAGGCAATATAGACCTACATTTTTACAAAGCAGTATCATGTATGTAGTCTTTTCACACATAGCTAATTTTCACAAAATTTATGACATAAATTTATGACTTAAAAGATAGGAAAAATGAAAATAAATAATTTATACTTAGATTAAATGGATTTTAGTAAATAGGTATTATTTTTTATCTCCCCCCACCAAAAAAAAAAAAAAAAAAAAAAAAAAAAAACTATTAAAGTTTCTTATAGCTGAATAGCCTTCATATTATATTCTTTAATATCATGGTCAGCATAGTGTGTTCACTGACCTATACTGCTAACATTATTTATGATTATTTATTATTTATGGCTAAATCAACATGATGAAGCTATGGACTTAAAGCTAAGGGTGACATTGAATTTAAAAAAAAATTGAAGTGAGTTGGATGCTATTTCACTTGGTGTTTTAGCAGGACAGTAGATTATACTGAATGTAGATGAAGTGTAGTCAGATCTGGGAGCAATGGCTCCATTTAAATTCTTGTACTAAAACAAAGGAATACACCTGCTTTCAGATTTGAAGAGGAGAGGAGGGAATCCTCACTGGAAAATGTAGCACCACTTAGAGAGGCTAGAGGACCAAGGTTTCTAAGAAGCAGGAGGTGGGTGTTGTAATTCAAATTACATGCTAATTCTCATTGATCAGCCTATTTAAATGGTAATGAGGCATAGATAGTGCTTCTGGCCTGAGTGTTTGAAACTCTGTGCAGAGGGTGTCTGTCAGCAAGAAAAAATACTGCTGCTTGCTTGAAAAGTTGTGGTTGCTTCTAGAGCATGTGATTGTAAAAGGGAATTAACTCTCAGCCCTCTGACCTGTGGGGAAGGAGATCCTATCAAGAGTTTTTAGAACTACAGGTTACTTCTAACTGCTACCATCCTTCCACTGTCACCTTCAGCTTTTCAGGCTTGTATTTTCTGGTAACCCAGAAAGAACAGACACAGCTATAACTGCCATGTCTGAGAAGAATAACCAACCCCACACAACATCTTTAGCAAACTACAGAGGCAGTCTGATGACTTTTCGTGTTCTGCAAAATCTTAATCATACCTCATGGATGTGGTGTATTGATTCTGACAACAAAGCAAAATTAAAGCACAATTGTTGGGAGAATGAAATGCTCTCCTATAACAGGAGGCTCTGGTCCAACAGGGAAGAAAAGATGTGAATACACTTAATAGATGATAGCAAGTGATTCTTGCCTTAAGAAAGGTATAAGAAAAGGTGCCAGGAAACCTAGGAAAGAGAAATTGCCTAAGGCTAGAGGGTCACAGAGCACTTAACAGAGATTCTGCTATGTGAAATAGGTGTTGAAAACCATAAAGAAATTGGGAATTGAGAAACAGTAAGCTAGAAGTGTGTGGGTAGGGGCATATAATACCTAACAAAGTAGGATTCAGCTTAGAACAACTTCTTAGAAGATATTGTGGCAATAAATAAATACTGTCTGCTCTCCAGTGTACTCCTGAAATGCATGGAAGAGGAATTAATTGATTTGCTTTCCATCTTACAGATGGTCATTTGACTATTGCTACTGATGAAAAGGTTGATTATAAAACACATTTTGTTTGTGTTTGTGCCTGAATGTTTATTATTGTTGCTTATATTTGGAGAATTTTGTTGTTGTTCATATTCATACATATTATGTTGGGGGAGATCTACATTTGGGTCATTTTGTTTATTTGTTTGCTTTTGAAATGTTGAGTGTCAGGCTATTAATCACTCTGTCTACATTTGACATGTATGAAGTTCAACAACTTATCACATGAAAAATGTATTTTCTCAAACCTGTAAACAAAACAATATTATGCTATCAATCATTTAAAAAAAAGTTTGCATGGATTTTCTAAAGATAATCATGGGCCAACTTTATTGTTAGAAGTGATGAAAAAAAATTTTCAGGTAATAAGAGAGGCACTATTATGTTTGTGCCCAGCCCCACAACATCAAGCCACTTATTTAAAGATGATGATGAGGGACAGAGAGATGTGAGTGGTGGGAACAAGAGGTTAAGGGAATAAGTCTATATAATGGGCCCACTGTGCTGAACTGCACATACTTTCATTTCCAAGAAGCAATTTACCTGCAGCCCTGCCTGGCTTAAGTGGACAGTATATGTCAAATTCCTTAGCAAACTACTTGTTATCTGCAGGAGAAATGCAGGCCCACAATATTGTCAATAAGAGGAAATTACTCTGAAGGGGAAGACTTTTGTAACACTTTTCACAGAACAAATCCCAGAACTCAGGGAGATAAGGATAATTCTTCTTAACCATAAAATCTGTGAGAATTTGTGGTTTACAATCTAATTGCAACTAGTCAGCATGGGTCAAAGTGATCTAGAGATGTCATGCTAGTGGGGACTTGAAAGTCTGATGTCAGTCAAAAATCAAGAGGTGGAAATGGATGAGACTCTCTGGAAACTTCTCTGGAATGCCCAATAAAACTGGACTACAGGAGAAGCATGCTGCCCCTATTCTCACTGAGAACACCCACTCTCTCTCTTCCTTGAAGGTGTCCCCTTTTCTTTTTCCTGTTCCTTCAATAAAGTCTGAGTGATGTGTCTGAAATCTTTTTGAAGTGTTAGCAAGATTAAAGGTTCGAAGTGGGGAGGGGATCCTTATACTGCCTCAGTTTCCTGCCAAGCCCTAGCCTTATAACAGTAAGCTCTTTTTTTTTTTTTTTTAACATTTATTCTTAAGTTTTAGGCGGACACTATATCTTACATCTATGTGGTGCTGAGGATTGAACCCAGTGCCTCTTGCATGCTAGGTGAGCACTCTACCACTGAGCCACAGCCACAGCCACAGCCCAACAGTAAGCTCTTTTAACAAGTCTACTTACTACTCTAATAATCTTTAGCAAATTCTTTCCTTTTTATTTCTCTATTAACAATGTAAACTGGTAACTTTTTCCTTATAAAATGTTCTATCAAATATAAATATTTGAAATCGCTTTCTTAGATGCATAAATTTCCTATGGTATACATAAAATAAAACTTTAGACATATGCTTCCAAATATTATGAGAATTTTCTTTAATATATTCAAAGAAATCATAGAAAGTAAAAATCTTACATGTGATTTTTCTTTGGTTAGCTTTTTACAAAATTATAAAAAGCTACATTCTCATCAATTTTTTAAAACAATCTCTTGGATATTAATGTCAATGTTTATATTTCCATGTTCTTATTAGTACTCCCAATTCACCTCAATAACTCTTATACAAAATATATAGAATGCAGCTTATGAAGGTCTCCCCAACTGGCCTGTCAGCACTCTGGCTGAACTCTTCAACTCTTTGAAATGTGTACCAATTTATCCCCTCTTGCTTCTATCCAGACCCATCATAATACTGAAGAGCCCAGGGCCTGATTAACAAATAAAATACCCTTTTTCTCTCTCTCTCTCTTTGTTGAATATTTCTTTGACAATTTTAGTTTTCTGTAGTTGCGTGGTTAGATTTTTGTTGTTGGTGGTGACAGTGATGGTTCTTCTTCTTTTTCTTATTCGTTTTTTTTTTTGTTGTTGTTGTTTGTTTGTTTGTTTGGTAAGTTGCCAAGAGAGACATAATTTAAGCATAATTTTTTTAAGATGGGAATATTGTCGCTCATAGGCTTATAAACTAAATACCTGATTTTATTCAACTCATTAAATAATAAGAGAACCAAAAAGATATATTAAATGCATATGCCCATACACAAACACTTGAGGAACTTAGTATTTATAGGTAATTTAATAAAGGAATGCTAACATAAAAATGTTGAATTAGATACAAAACTTCTTAATATTTGCCCTTGAGTTATCTTCTCCATCTAAAAATGTTACTTCCCTCTCTTCTGAACAAAAATCTACAAGTTAAACTGTACTGTGGAAATCTGAAATAGCCCAGTCAATAGAAACTACATCAAAGGTTCAAGGTCAGAACCAAAATGAAAGAGCACTGAATAAAATCTTCTGCCCTTTTCCAAGTTTCAGAGAGTTTTTCTAACTTAAGTTCTTCCCATTGGGACACTTCCTATGTTTTTTATCATTCTACTGGTTTAGATGTTTTTCTCTTGCAATATGGTGGTGCTGGCAAGGTTAGCTTAGGTATTCTTATCAAAGTTTCTCCTATTTCTCCTAGAAAACTAGAAATGTGGAAATTGAGAATTTGCAAGAATTAGCAATATCTCAATCTCCACTCTTTCCTGGGTCACTGCCCATTGGGATATGAAAACAACAACAACAACAAAAATTTATTAGTGTTTTCTACACATTTCAAACAAAATCTTAATATCTGGTTTACATAAACCCAGATTACATAGGCTCAGAAATTTTGTCCTATACTATGTTACACAAATACCATGTGTTTGATGGATCATAGAAGACACAATTGTAAGAAATATTGCCTTATTAAAAGCAAAGTATGGATGAACTTCAACCTGAGAAATTAGTTCTATGAAATTTACTGTACTGTGATAGGAGAAGTGATGGACATAGCAAATCTATGACTAAAACCTGCTAACTCTTTTTCAATAAAACTTTGCTTCTTGGAATCTTGCCGACTCAATCTTTATAACAAAATATGCTTTGGTATCTCTGTCTGAGTTCAATTACATAGAGTCACTTCCGAAGAAGAGTGAAGTTTTGTTTTCCCCTAGATTCTGATTAGATACAGAAAAGAATTAAAATTCAAGGATACTCATGGTACCAGATAGATTATAACAATGTTAAGTAAGTTCTTTTAGTAGATTCCTCTGGAGACAGTCCAGCATTTCTGAATCTCAAAGTTCAGTTATTTTGTCTCAGATAGCTTAAGTGCATAGTACATTAACAATTGTATGCACTTCATAAAACCTTAAAACAATTTTTTCATATGTTTTATATTTATTATTCACTTTCAAAAAGTGGAAAATAAGAGTCATAAAAGCTAAATGGATTATCTAAAACCATTATCTGTAGGAGAAGATTCAGATTTGGGTTTGTCTGCAGAGAATAGATAGAAAAGAATTTGAGTTAATTAATATCACATTTCCTTACATCATAGAAAACACTAATTTGTATTCTAAAATGTGACATAAAATTGATCATAAAGCAAGGTATAATCTTGCTTAATATAGGTAAGAATTTATAAAAAAGGATGAATCAAAATTATAAATTTCATTTTCTAAACTACTAAATAGGATAATAATATATCATCAATGTTTCAATTTTGAAACTGAAGAAGAACAAAATGTATACAACTAATGTACAAATACTTGAGATGACCAGGTTTCAACATTTTATCTGAAAAGAAGCTTCAAATTTTGATTTTTTTCTTTTGTGTTAGTTATTTGACAATATTTCATTCCAATCTGTATGCCTTTTGTGTTTGTTTTAAAAAAATCACTAGATTATTTATAAGAAAAATAAAATCAGCTTCATGAAATGTAATGTCTTCTATTTTTTAAGAAGGAAATGTGTGAGTATTCATTTAAATTCTTATTAATTATACATATGTCATGTTTTTCTTATTGGTTTGATTTATTTGGATTTTATGTACCTTTTCCAATTTTTAGGGTATGTTTCCAAATTTATAATAAATTAACTAAATTGTATTCATACAAACACGTTTTACATTCTGGAAAGAATACAAGATTGTAGGGTGCAGGTGCTTCATAATTGTGAAAGTTTTGTTATGAGGAGCCACTTCAGAAAACACTCTAAGTCTGAATTCAAATCAAAGAGAGCTGTATTAACCTGGCCAGGGACTGTCAGTCATCCACCCATAGACACTGAAGCTCTGTGGGAGAACAGCAATTTCCCAGTCTGTATCTTGGGAATTTAAGGATGAAAACCACAACTCAGGGGCTTTCCTCAACTTCATGCAAGCAAGCAAGTTAGAGAAGCTAAAAAAAAGCTGTTTAGCTTAACCCTTCCTTGGTCCAAACAAGTGTTAGACAACGGTATCCTGAGTTTCAGCTGAGCAGGGGCAATAATCTCTTTTAAAGTCATATAGACCATAAAAGAACTCAAACCCAGGATGTAGCTCACCATGACCACAAACATATCCTGAGTTGGGTACATTCTGTTGGGTACATTCTGTACATTACAAAGTACAGCGAAAAAAAAATTTAAAAAAATACAGGCTTCAGGGGCTGGGGTTGTGGCTCAAGAGGTAGAACACTCATCTAGCATGCATGAGGCACTGGGCTCCATCCTCAGGACCACATAAATGTAAAATAGAGATATTGTGTCCACCTAGAAAAACTAAAAAATAAATATTAAAAAAAAGTCAGCCTTCATTTCTGTTTCTCATAAATGGGTCATGCAGTTCACAGGAGCAGTAACAGAAAACTAAGATGGAGTCTAGAAGTGCTAACATGGAGTTCCTATGGCCACACTTTTTGTTCATATAGCCACAGTGACTCCATTTGTGCTATTCCAGTACTAGTGATTTATTTGATGCTTGCAGTTATCTAATTTACTCATCATTTTACTACTGATATCTATAAGCCTTATGTTTATATGATCAAGCTAATACAGTTGTTCACAACTATAGTGATTCAACCTTGTTTATATCTATATTAGCCTATCAGTCTATATTTATCCATAACTATAGTGGCATACTGACTTATCACCTTTCACTGTTCCATATCTTTTTCTTGTGGCTTAAATCCTATGTCTTACGGTTACATGATTTTATTGCTATTACTTAGGCTTACTCCTGATAAACTTATCTATGAACTTATATGTTACTATTGCTTATCTATGTTATCTTACTTTATTCCTATAATCTATAACCTATAACCTATGTCTATGACTTATTGATTATATTGATCAGTTCACACCACAGCAGTTTAAAAGATTATCTCTACTTTGGAGAAATGTTAGTGGAGAGAGAGAGAGAGAGAGAGAGAGAGAGAGAGAGAGAGAGAGAATGAGTCATCTATTGCTTAAGAGGAGTTTGTTCAGAGAAATGTCTCCAGACAAAATTCATCATGATGTGAACATCATACATTTACTCAAACTAGGATGTCTATAACATCACTAAGCAATATATTCTTCTGGGACCATCTTCATATATGTGGTTTGTCATTGAACAATAGGTCATTATGGACATTTCACTATACACAGTTAGCCCTCCATATCTACAGCTTCTGTATCCATGGATTTAACATACTTGAAAATACATAATGTGAAATCTAACTCAAAACTTTGTTTTATACTATTTACAAAACAATTATTTTGGGAAACATTGGTGCCATTCACTCTACCTTTTAAAATTTATACTAAAAAATATTTTCAATCTTTTTTTCTCAAAAAAAAAAAAACTAGAGCTTTACTTTTGTAGCATACAATTGTTTATCATGTGTACTTATTGCTACTCTTCCCATTAAGATGAAAAGTAAGTAAACTTATGATATTATAGAAATATTGATTGTCATGTATAATATCAATAAAAATTAATCTCAACTCAGATGGGAGAGAAACATTGTTTACAATGATAGAACTATACTGTGTATTTTAATAGCATATTCTGAAAGAAATTAGAAATATAAAATGCCATAAAATAATATGTGAATACATGAAGTGGTTCAATTATATTTTAGAATTACAAATAAAATACTTCAAATGATAAAAAGAAGTTTCACTTTTTATTTTTCACTATAGACACTGCACAGTTCCTGGTTTAATTTTAGCAGTAGATAGTTCACCAGGTATAGCAGTGACCCCCTCCCCACCCCAGTACATAACCATGTAAGTCTTAAGTAGTGGTACTTAATTCTTTGATGCTCCTCCCATTCAATATCCCCTTCTCTTGAATCTGGTGAACCTGTGATTATATCAACCAGTCAATTACAATAGATGTATGCCATGAGAATTCCAAGGTTTTATTTCAAAAAGCCATGCAATTTCTGCCTTGTTTCCTACAATTCTTGGTACCAGAGTTGTGAGCTAAAACCTAAAAAAGCTGACTTCTTCTGACAGCCATATTGAAGAAGTATTCTATAGGTATTCAAGAAAACACGTCAGCTAAGACCAAACTTCCAGCTGTTCTGCCAAAGCACCAGATATGTCAGTGAGGCCATCTTGAATGTTGCAGAGTAGCTTCTGCCAGCTGACTACCACAAAGTGATTCCACATAAAACCACATGGAACAGGAGAGTATTCCACCCAACTACTGCCAGAACTCTGTCCCACAAGTAAGTGACTATATTAAGCATATTGTACCTTGAGTCATTATCTTTTGAAATAGTTTTTTACAGTAATAAATACATAAAAACATATATCAAAATAATTTCAGGTGTTTAACTCCTCAGTCAAGTATCCAGAGAAAAGACTGCCTATAAAGGTGTCACATAAAATTCCCAAACCATTATTAATTATCTGTTATTGAAGCCACAAAAATATTTGCTTCTGTTTATTGAATGTTTGGTTTTTCCAAGCATGGGACTACATATTTTGTGAATAACTGATAAGAATCACAATACCTTGATTATATACACTGCATATGATAGCTAACTCCAGGTATCATATCAAAAGCAGAAAATTGAGAACAAGGAACTTAGAAAATATGACTCCTTGACAATATAAGATGGAAGTTCTTATTTGTTTTGAAATTTCAGCTATAGTCAATCATAAAATTCAGTCTATATTATAATATTATGTTATCTGCTGTGGAGGCCATTATGAATTATAAATAACCATCCCACTGATACTATCAAAAGCTGTGTTAAATTATGAAATATGATTACTCTATAGAGAACCATACTTTCACCAGTATAAGGAGAAGTATAGAGGCATAAAAATATTCTAAGGATCCATAGTACATTTTTTCTAAGAAATATCTAAACAGATTTCTAAAAAAAGATTTTCTGAGCTCTTTGGGGTTTATATAGGAAAGCCAATACCATTTAGATTAAAACAACATCACTGACTGACTTAAATTGAAGACAAAATATTTTGCAACATGTAAATTGAGAAAATTATTTACACCCTTATTTCTTATGATATAGCTAAACACTTTATTTACAGGTGAAATATACCATTTGTGCCAATGCTAAATACCATGACCTTTATTTATTTCAAAAGTTTACTACCATTCAAGACACACAAAATTTAAAGATAAATTTATGAGACCCTCAGGAACCTCACAGACAGAAGTTAAGAAGGATGAAGGCCATTTTATTAAAGTTATAAAGTCTAATAAAATAATGTGTGTGTATATCATACATAGGTTGCATAAAACAGCAGAAGATTATTTTCACCTAGGGTAGGCAAAGAAGATGAGTATGATAGGTCCATATGTTACTTTTCTATTCCTGCTATACCTATTATTACAAACTCAAGCGTTTTAAAATAATACAAATGCATATGGCAGCAATCTGTGGACCTGGCTGGATTCTCTGCTCCTGCTTTAACAAAGCAATTAATGTAGTGAGTGGCTGGTCTCTTATCAGGAGCCTCTTGGAAGATTTTCTTTCATATTAATTCAGACTGTTGACAAAGTCCAGTTCTTTGAGTTTGTAGAACTGAAGTCCTCATTTCTCCTACAGATGCCTTTCTGGTCCTTATATAGAAAGTTTCTACTTTAAAAGGTACATGCAAGTACATTAGACTTACTCAAAGAATCCTGAATTCTCTCTGCCTTTTAAAATTTACAGTTTTACTTGCATCTACAAAGTTCCTTTTGCTATGTAATGCAATAAATTCACAAGACTCAGAGATTAAGATATGGATATTTCTAGGAGAAGCTTCTGCCTAGTTGTGGTTCATCAACTTATTAGATATCTTTTAGAATAAAAGATCATGATATATGTAGTAGCAGAAAATGAGTATATCTAGTTTGAGAGTGAACTATCTATACATGCACAAGGCACAAAATACTGTAATATTAATAACTAATCTTCTGGGTAAAAATGATGCTCATGTATGTGAAGAAATGTGTATATGCTACATGATGTTATACTTTATGTGAAGAGTTACTACAATTTTCATACACATAGATGCAGTTAGCTTGACCTGGCTCAGCTTCAGCTTTTTTGAGAGGCCTCTTTTGTTCTTTGTATGGACTAATAATGAAGAGAAATAAACAACAAAGACAAAACTATTTTGACAAAAAAAAAAGGTTCACTCCTATTCCCCAATTATTGAAGTGCTTGCACCATACTGAATATAATACCATATTTGCAATGCTGGAAGTACAGCACTTCCTGGGAGAAAGGATTCTGAAGTTCATATTTCATTGAGATGTGAGACAGCACTGTTAAAATGGTTTTATTCATAAGGGTGGTTGGATCCTAGGGAATACAAAATTATACATATATTCTCCAATTTTTGTTGTATACACATTCACTCTTCTTCACTTGGAAATACTGAGGGATATTTAACCTTATATGGAAAATATGAATGTACATATTTATTTGTATATGAGGAGGATGGACACAAAAGTATAAAAATCGTTGAGGGCATGGGTATGTAAAAAGACTTATTTGCCATCTGAAAGGAACTTTGAAATTTGATTTTTTTTCATTAGTAATGGGGATTTAAATAGTGGGACTTTATTGCCAAGCCAAATCCTCAGACCTTTTTATTTATTTATCTATCTTGAGACAGGGTCTCACTAAGTTGCTTAGGGCCTTGCTAAGTTCCTGAGCCTGGCTTTGAAATTGCAATTCTCCTGCCTCAATTGCCAGTGATTGCTGGGATTATAAGCGTTTGCCACTGTGCCTGGCTGAAACTTGATTTTTTTTAAGAATATATAATCAATGTTAATCAATTTTAATTATGTAAATACATGAAGAATAAATATTATTTGATATAAACTTTAGATGTATTTATTAATAAACCAGTCCAAGAAGACTGTGACTACCTAGAGATTGGGTTTCAGGAACAGTGTCACAGTTATGTATTTGTAGGAATGAATGCATAAGAGAAAATATGTAATATGCAAATAGAAAGAGAAAATATCTAATATACAAATAGGAAATATAATATTAAAATTTATGTGAAAGCATAACACACTGCAGATAGCCCAAGAAATCTTGAATAAAAAGATTAATACCTTCTGCATAACAATACCTGATTTCAAACTACAGAACCATAGTATTCAAAACAGCATGGTACTGACAAAAAAAAAAAAAAAGAAATGTAGACCAATGGAACAGAATATAGATCCCAGAAATAAACACACACATGTATAGTGAACTGATACTCAACAAAGACACCAAAACACACATTGGAGAAAGGCCAGGCTCTTCATTAAATTGTACTGGGAACACTGGCTATTCATATGCAGAAGACTGAAATTTGACACTTATCTCTCAACTTGTGTAAAAGTCAACTAAATAAACTGCAAATCCATATGCAACAAAATGAAACTGAATCCCCTCCTCTCGCCATGCACAAAAGTTAACTCAAAGTGGATCAAGGAGCTAGATATCAAATCAGAGACTCTGCGTCTGATAGAAGAAAAAGTTGGCTCC
>NW_026000026.1:62012179-62041453 GCF_001458135.2 Marmota marmota marmota | reverse complement strand
CTTTACTCCTCACACTTCAGATAGAGCCCTAATATCCAGAGTATACAAAGAACTCAAAAAATTAGACAATAAGAAAACAAACAACCCAATCAACAAATGGGCCAAGGACCTGAACAGACACTTCTCAGAGGAGGACATACAGTCAATCAACAAGTACATGAAAAAATTGTCACTGAATCTTTTAGAGGTTTTTCGCCCCCATGATATGTAAAACATATGTCTAAAGAATACTTTCAGTCCTTTTGCTCATATTGTCTGATCAGTAAGATAGTGTTGATGTGATGAATCTGTGTAATATTCTGTGGAATCTCCTGGAAGTTTGTATCAGAGGTTATGATAAGAGAATGACATATTATTGAAGCAAAACATTATATGAATATTCTTCATCATCTTATAACACAAATAAGAACTTTTTCTTATCCTATTATCTGGATGGAAAGAACTCATTCTCCAGGTCAATTCTGTTTACCAATTTCCTGAGATCTTATCAATTTACTAATGATGCCTCATTTAGCAAAGCAGCCATAACTAGGGTGCCCACTTCACATTTTTAATTTTTAAAATTTGTTTTAATTAGTTAGACATGACAATAGAATGCATTTATGCACTTTGATATATCATATGTAGATGGGATATAAAGTCTCATTTTTCTTAGTATACAAGTTGCGGAATCATATTGTTCATGTAGTCACATATATACATACAGTAATAATATCTGTTTCATTCTACTATCTTTCTTATCCCCACATCCCCTTCCTTTCCCTCCCATCACTTCTGTTTACCTAATCTAAGGTACTGCTATTCTTCCCTAGTGCCCCCTGCCTTATTGTGAATTAGCATTTGCATGTTAGAGAAAACATTCAGCCTTTGGTTTTGTGGGATTGGTTTGCTTAGCACGATAGTTTCCACCTCCAACCATTTACTGGCAAATTCCATAATTTCACTCTTCTTTAAAGCTGAGCAATATCTTATTGAGTATATATATCCCACATTTTCTTTATCCATTCATCTATTGAAGGATACCTAGGTTTGTTCCATAGTCTAGCTATTGTGAATTGAGCTTCTATAAACATTGATGTGGCTGTGTCACCATAGTATGCTGATATTAAGTTCTTTGGGTATAAACCAAGGAGTGGGATAGCTGGGTCAAATGGTAGTTCTGTTCCCAATTTTCTGAGGAACCTCCATACCCCTTTCCATAGTAGTTGCACAGCAATGTATGAGTGTACCTTTTTCACCACATCCTCTCCAACATTTACAGTTGCCTGTATTCTTGATGATTGCCATTCTGAATAGAGTGAGATGAAATCTTAGAGTAGTTATGATTTCCATTTCTCTAATTGATAGAGATGTTAAACACTTTTTCATGGATTTGTTGATTAAATTGGGAGGCTGTGCATGTCAAGCATCACCCTTGTTGTCTGCCCATTAACTTTGTCTCTGGGGGTTGAAAAATTCAGGGATGAATTTTTTTGTCTCCTTATGTGACTTTGTCATGATTTCTGATGTTCAAGTGCTGACCAACTTGGCCTCTTATTTTGGAGCACCAAAACCCCACAGATATTATAATATATAGCTCTGAGACAATCTTTTTCATTGTCATCCATGCATTCACAAAAACAGCCATCCTCAAACTTCTTAGTGATTATGTGCTACTCTCACTGGCACACCCTGATGTCTATGATGAATAGTGTGATCTCTAAGTCTTTCTGTGGAACCTAACCACATAGTAGGTATTCTAGCCTCACATAATAATTTCATTCCACTTGCCTCAGGCTTGTTATTATTTTCCCTACTTTCTTCCAGGGCAACTCAGCCATTTCTATTTTGCTTAATATTAACCATCAATTTCTCTCGGTTTCTGAAAGCAACCCTAGCAGAGAGTTTGCTGCATATCTAAGGGTAGTTGAGAAGATATTATATTCCAACTTCAGTTATAGACACCATTTGAATGAATTCTTGTTCTTCTGGTCTTACATGCCATTCTTTTGATCTACTACTCTCAAATTCCAATCATTGTGGCAATGCATGCTCCTGTCAGTGCATGCTATGTAATTCTTGAAATTCCTTAAGTGTATCGTCCCATTCATCTCTTATCAGGTCCATCATATCCTTACTTAGGCTATAATAAGATTTAACTCTAATTATCAGCTTGCAGCCAAGAGAAATTGGATCAGCACCATAAGGTAGCAATTGTTGACTTGTGAGGAAGAGGTCTATACAATATCTTAGAACAGGGTGGAAGAACTCTAAATCTTACTGAGCAAAGGTGGACCACCTCTTCAATCTCTATCAATGAGAGACGTTTGTAAGAGTCATCAACTACCTGAGCATCCTTACAAATATCCACAACCCATGTCTCAGGGCCCCAGGTTTGCCCAACCAGTCAGTTTCAACACAAAAGATCTGTCTTGAAGAAGACTTCAGATGTCTCTGGAGTTATGAAACTATTCTTACCTCATCTTCAATTTGTTGCTGAGTATTTCCTTCTGCTTTAACACATAAGGATCTCTTTCAAGTTACCAAGGGAGTCCTCTGGTGCTCACATTTAGCTGTTAACTGATTGTTTATACCCCTCCCTTTCTCATTATTCTTGTGAATACCACCATTGTAATGTAGAAGGCCACTGATGATTTTTCTTTTTATGCTGCTTCTTATGCTCTTATTTTTCAAATGAGTGAATCCTTGTACTTCAAGAGGCATGTCATTCCATTGGAACATGTTGCCAGATGGCAAAAGATAAAACAGTGATTGTGTTATAATCTCCTTTCTGAGACTCCACCTCACTTAGAATGGCATCCTTTTCTCCTGAAGAGGGGGCAACTGATCCTGTTTTCAACACCCATGTTTCCATCTCATTTTATGAGTCTCTCTCAGTACCATTTATGTTACTTCAGATTTTTTGATAAAAGGTGCTAAGAAGAGCTTATTTGTGAAAGAGAATTGTTGAGAAACACATATTACTGGGAAAGGAGAGGATCCAGAGGAGGTGTGATGCAGAACTGAGTCCTAAAAAGGACAATGGGAAAGGCGCAGTATGCAGTAGGAACAGTCTTAGACTTTAGTACATTTCAAAGAAAAATTTAGCCATGCCAATGAAAGTCCATGAACCAAAGTCATTTGTCTGAGGACACCTATTTTCCAGAAATGATCTTGCACTTGTACCATGAGAAGCATGGTCTTGGTATAAACATTTTGGTGGATTGTCAGAGAGCAAAGCATAGCCATTTGTCAATCACTCTTCCTGCAGCAGACTATCTCTATGGCATATTTTATTGTCTACTATAGAAAGCATGACAATTCTTGCTGCATTTTTGTACCAATATAATGTGAAATGGAAGCTGTTAAAGCAAAGGACTAATACTTGCAAATACACTGACATATTAAGGAAAGTTATGATTTAGTACAGTAAGTACTAGAATATTACTTGAGTCAGAGGTTAAGGGGATATAGCTAGAAACTCATCTAGAAGCTATCTTATCACTGAGAATAGAAATGCAATGTGAAATTAACATGTGAGCACTACTTATACTCAACACTATTCTGGAAATTGATATTGCTAAGCTCATCAAGATTTATCTTTAATTAAACTAGAAAACATACTCAGTGGTGAGGTCTCCTATAATTGTTTCAATGGCTTTTCATGACTCAAATTGTCTATTTGAGAGGGTGGGGCAAACTTAAATCTGTCCAAGCTACATACCATGATGCAGGGTTACATTTAATTACAAGGAAAGTAAGCAAAATTGTCATCCTATTACCATAGTGCTACACTTGCTTAGAGTGTCATTTTTTTCTCACTGGAAGCACAGTAGTAGGCTAGAAATGGATTATAATCATCACTTATTAAGGTTTCCTCCATTGAAAACATCCCAGTTAAGAATTCATTCATCTTCATCTTCACTTTTTTCAGCTTTCAAGTATGGCGTAAATTTCAGCCATGATCACGTAACAGGTAGATGGTCATACATCAGACTAACTTCATATAGATATGCACAAAATGTATGAGCTTTGGAGTGAAAGAAAAAAATATGAAATTATATTATCTAGTGTCATCACTCCAGCTGTCACATCAATGCTTCTGAAATTTAATTCACTAGATATAAAGCACATGTTCTATAATTTACTTTTAATAATGAATAAATCATTTCCAGATCTTTCTATTACTATTACATTAATTGAAAGTATGCTTTCCACCTTTGAAAATATATAACTACTATTACACTACTTCATGATGCACTATTTTAACAGTATTCCGTAGGTTTACCAAGATTTACCTCTAACCATAATATCGAGCTTTTTCTTTTTCTTGTTTTCTGTAAAAGTATCATGATTTTTAAGTAAATATAAACTTCTCTTTCTCCCTAATGATGTTTACTCAGGACTGGTAAATAAAAGATTGGCTGTAAAATATCCCATGACAGTATGATATTTAACTTTCCAGCACTTTACAACTGAGTTAGACATAAACTTTATGCATCACATATTCCAATTTCCTTTTTTGTGGTATTTTCTCTCTGAAAAGATTTGACATTCTCATCCTGCAAAGCCAGTTATGACCATGAGACTCAGTTTGGTGTGTGTCTAATCTAAGAAAAACATCACTTTGAATAGTCACATTTTGTTCTGAGGTATCCTTGTCCAGTGATGGGAACTATTCCAGATGGAAACTGTTTCTTTTTTTTTTTTAAAGGAGCTCAGATTAATATGTTATTAAAAAGCATCTCAGTTAACATATAACATGTAAAAGAATTACCTCATGTTTAAACTCAAATACTATTTTTTTAATTATCTATTTTCAAGAATGGTACAATTACCAAACAAAATATCCAAATTTTTAATGAAAATTGACCAAATTTTTTTTGTGAATATTCAATATTGAAAGAGTTGCACCAATCCAAAATAAATTATATTTTGCTTGTAATAAATTTTCTCTTGAAGTAATGGTGTGTGCTTCTTACTCTACCTAACATATCAAACTCTAAACTCACAGTTCTGTAGCAGTTATTTACAACACATGGATAGCTGACAATTATTGGTTTTGACCAAGGGTCTACATTTGCTCTAGTAGTGTTTAACGAATTTGAGTGCACAAACCTTATCAGACTGTCACAGTTATACCTTATCACCTTGAGCAAATGCCTGGTCTGAGAGGATTGTACTGACTACTAAGAATTCTCGGAAGGTGATGGTTGAAAAAGTCTGTAAACAGGATTTTCAGATTTATTTTTGCTAAACATGTTTTTACATGTTCAAAAACATGAGTGGATTATGCTTACTAATCCATGGCTTAATATCATTTAAAATACTGGATTACGCATTATCCAGATTTAAGGGGGAAATAAAGAATGTCTATATATTACTTTTTCTGTTTCAACATTGTTAGTTTGTGTCCCTTTGGTCTTTATAAGAAAATCTAGAAAGAAAGTAAACAGGTTCAGAAACACTAAATTAATAGCAATGTTCCAGGGTGTAAATGAGTTGAAATGGCACTACAAAAGTTCTAACCAATAAATAGAAATAACTCTTATCTTTTAAAAGTTAAATTCCATAAGTAACACTTTTCCATAAAGACATTTTCCAAATCATGTTGCTTTTCAGAGCCTAGAATATTTGTTGGTAAAATAAATGCCTGATCAGTCATTTTCTTTTGAATGAAGAAAATTGATTAATATCTGTGAATAAAGAATGTTATATCTTTCTCAAGATGAAGATCTATTTCACTGAGTGGGTACTAGTAATGGAAAGGACACTACGGTATGTAGGATAGTATATTACTCTATAGCCCAGCCTGGTAATCAGGGGTGACCAACAAGAAAATAGATGCTTTACATTTTATTTAAAAGGTATTAGCCCCATGTAACTTTTTGTACAACAAAAGATCCACTAGCAGTTTTTCCTGAATACTATCTCACTGATTACTCATATAACCTTCAGAATATTCATTAGTACTAAAAAATGCAGAAAGCAGTAACATTTCCCAGACCACTATAATTGTCAAAGTATAATTACCTATATTTTCTCACCTATACATTTGAGACAAAAACAAATCATCCAAGTGAATCACTGATTATGCTCCCTGAAAGTGAATTTATACCATACTTATTTAGGGTCAGAGAGGTTACATATTGGTGATTTGGGATTTTAGTTTTCTTTATTTGCACGTGATATTTCAATTAAAACAACTAGTTTAGTTTTAAACAAAAAAAAAAAACATTACTTTTCATTACAGCCTTGCTTTTTACTTGTCTTTTTATTTCATTTATAAGTTTATTTTTACTTAAAACATGGACCGTCCTCACCCCTATTATATGAAAAAGAAAGCTTGGAACTAGTGACCTGCAGCTGCATTTTAAAATGACCTCTGTCTTTTCTAATAATGAACTCCCATGTGAGACCTTTCTGTACATTAATGGCATATATAATAAATGGCAATTAAAGCCATTTAGTCACAAATTCAGGCTTAAAATAACTGTTTCTGAAATTTCATTATGCAGTGATACCAAACGAATAAATACAGCCACAGAAGATGTTTTAAATCACTTTCTAAAAACTAGACTTTTCAACTCTGTGGCCTTAAAATTGATAGCTGCAATTCTCCACTTGCCTTGTAACCCTGATGATGCTGATACAAGCATGATGCTCCTTGAAAGTAGAAGTGCTATGCTTAAATTAAGCCCAGTGATGGTGCAGAACAAGTCATATATTTAGGTGAAACTGTTTCTTGGGTGAATAAGATATCTTGATATGTCAATGGAATATGAAACTCAATTTTGCAAGATTTTTCTAGTGCCAAAAGAAATTTAAGTAGAGCTATCATTTTTAGTCTTAACAGAAAGGATAAGTCTTCCTCTATAGACCTCTATATTCCCGACCTGTACAATTTAATTTTATCATCCTCATAAAGTCTAGCATTCTATGAGCCTTCATAAAAGCAAAATTACATTTCACCATTGCCTTGTTTTTTGTTTTCACTTTCAGAAACTTCTCAAACTTCCAATTATTCCACTTTTCCTCCTTCCGCCCCATTTAAGATTCTCTATTAACCAGTTTTCACAGAGCTGAATTCATTAAAAAGAAAAATAGGGGCTCACAGCTTTCTTTAACCTATATTATCTAGAAAGAAAAATAAATATTCTACAATCAGTGAGACACATGTTAGAAGCATATCCAGCTGAGTAAAATTAAGGCCACTTTTTCAAAAGGCAGCATCAAAATCCCAAAAGGACTTTAAAAGTCAAATTAGACAGCCAAAAATCAGCTTAAAAAAGTTCTAAGTAGGTAATTTGAAGGTTATTTAAAAGCAAAAATTTTACAAAGAATTTGATTTTACTGTAAGTATTGTTTTATTCGGTGATCATTGTTTATTTCCTTAATGACTATACTTTCATGCAGCAGCACATGGTATTTCAAACTTTGAAGTGTCTTTTATTTTCAATTTTCTATGATAACTCTCAAATGGCTTTAGCTAAGTGGTATTCTTCTACTCATTACACCCTGACATTAGCTCAGTAGCCCAAACTAAACCTCAGATGTTCTCTACTTATTTATTTATTTTTTTAAAGAAAGAGTGGGGGAGAGAGAGAGAGAGAGAGAGAGAGAGAGAGAGAGAATTTTTTAATATTTATTTTTTTAGTTCTCGGCGGACACAACATCTTTGTTTGTATGTGGTGCTGAGGATCGAACCCGGGCCGCACGCATGCCAGGCGAGCGCGCTACCGCTTGAGCCACATCCCCAGCCCCCTCTACTTATTTTTAATTAGACCAAGAATCAAACATATTTCCCCAAAAGTGTTTACTGATGAATTTGCAGGTAATCAAATTAATATGAACACCAACTATCATTCATTCTTTAAGTAATGGTAGACCAAGGGATTATTGCTTCAAGGAAGAAATTTTAGAAGTTGAAAGAGCAAAAAAATGCAGATAGCAGATATCACAGTACAACAAAGTGGAAATAATATCTAAATTATTTCTCCTCCTCCTCCTCCTTCTCCTCCTCCTCCTCCTTCTTCTTCTTCTTTTTACAAAAGTCCCTTCATGATCAGTAGATATTAAAGAACTGCACATTGTTTAAAAGAAAAATATCATTGTGGGCAGTCAGTTCATGAGCTAATTGAATGCAACTATATAATTTTATTTTATTTTTAATTTCTTTGATAATTTAAGCTATTCAAGATTTTTTAGTTATGGTTGTGCATGCTGATAATGAGAAATAATACTAAAGGCTTAAAGTAAAAACTTGGTCAAGGTGACCCCAATAGTAGTGTTGGTAAGGATTTCATACTGAAGATGATTTCCTTTCCTGGAACTCAATTAAAGCTTGTTTTTTCATTGCTTCATATTGCAACTATTCCCATCACACTATGTGTTCATTCAGGAAGCATTTTGAGAAAGAAGAAAACACCAAATAATATTCCTCTGGAATTCCATATCTTCTAATAGCTGTTTTCACATACTTTCACCCAAGATATTGTGTTCACATACTATACATTTCCAAAGTGCTTATGTTGTGTAGTGTTTCTGACTGTTGTGTGTTTGGACAGGAGAACTGTAAAGGATCATTTTTTGCTTTAATATTTTAAATCTCTATCACAGCCATATTCTATTCTGGTGGGAAGCTCAGAAAAAGAAGGGAAACAGATTTCACAATGACAATGAACATTGCCTTTATGATGAGAAATGATATAATCAAATTATTACTATCGATTTACTTCTTTTAGAGACTATGAACCATTGTGTTGCCTTCCAATTGTCTATTCTATTCATATGCTTTCCTTCTTATATTATCAATAGATTGTTATGTCATAAGCCTTAGCTACATTTTATGGATTATCTTTATGGCATCTAAAATGCTCAGCTTCCAATAATAATGCCATATATCTCATAATGTGTATTTGTGAAGATACAATGCTAAAGGCATATGCTAACATATCAAAATACTATGCATACTCACACAAACTGCTGGGACTAGCTTAAACTTCCCCTGTACCTTTTCCTGTCTCAATTATTTATAGCTAGTTCAGCACATCTTTATTTCTACCATCTGCTTAGTATCCCAGTTCAGAGCTGAGCTTATTTTAATTAGAGTTGTCATAGGTGATTCACTAGTTGCTCAAACGGTTGAAAAGTGATGCCTATGCTAGACTATAACAGATTCTGCCAACTTTGACTCTCTATGACTGTTTAATTTGTCTCTGCTTTTTAAAAATAGAATATATTACTTTATTAAAGATAAATGTGAGTCTAATTCCATTCTTGGCAATATAAATACTCTCTCCTTTGGGCTGGATTACAATCATTATGGTATAAATTGTTCAGAATGAGTAATGCTAAATAGCTATTCCTTGCCAACAATTTAAAGTGGTAGATATTACTGAATACAAAGTGAAGCATGTAAGCTTTTCCTCAAAGGACATTCAAATTCAACATTTAGTACATTCAAATGTCCACTACCTGAGAGTTATAATCTTTATATTAAATTTATGTGCACTTTTTATCATTTTAAATAAACTATTTTAACATGACAGTGCTTAAAAACAAGAGTAGTATTTATGTTATAGAAATTGTTACAAATTATTGGTTATAATATTAAAGTAGTTAGACCATTAAAAAAAAAAGTAGTGCTACAACATTTGTTCCAGGTAACGGTGTCAGCTGTAAACACATTTTGACCTCTGATGTTTCTCTTTTTAAAAATCAGGATGAAATGTATATGACATTAAATTAACCCCTTTAAAGCAAACCATTCATTTATCTTTAATATTTACTAAATTGTTCTGTAAGAATTAGCTTTAAAATATTCCAACACCTACAAATGGGTCTGCATGCCCTTTAAACATGTTATCATGCTTACCTCTTACCAGACCCTTGAAATTACTGATGTTCTTTATTTCTCTGCAGATTTACCTACTTAGGACATTTCGTATATAGAGATAATATAGTATATCACCTGCTAAGCTGCTTTACATTGCTGTGACCAAAATACCTGACAAGCACAACTTAGGGGGAAAAATGATTTTGGTTTTCACAGTTTAAGAGGTTCAGTTCATGGTCATGCAGCTCCACTGGTCTGGGGCCAAGATGAGGTAGAATATCAAGGTAGAAGGGCATGGCAGAGAAGAGCTACTCCTATCATGGAAGCCAGGAAGTACAAAATGCACAGGGAAGGGACCCCAGGGCAAGTGAATTTTCCAGGATACACCCCATGTGATCTACCTCCTTCAGCCATATGCCATCTGCCTACAGTTACCATTTCAGTTAGTCTATTCAAACTAGGATGAACTATTTAGATTACACATCTCATAATTTCAATATTTAAACTCAGAATATTTCTGTGTTAATACAGTAGCTTTGGGGGGACATCTCATTTCCAAGCCATAACACTTTTGAGCCTGGGTACTTAGAAAATATTTTGAAGTTCATCCACAACCACATTGTAACACATTGTAGTACTTTATTCTTTTTCTGTAGATGAGTAATATTCCATTGTTTGGATATCAAGTTTAGTTTACCCACTCATCCATTAGTGGATATTTAAATGTTTCCACCTTTAGGTAATTGTGTAGAGTGTGATTACAAATACTCATATAAAAATATTTATCTAAATACCTCTTTTCAATCATTTTGCATACTTTGCTAAGGGTAGAATTGATGAATAATACAGTAACTATGCTTATTTTTATGAGAAAGTATATTTTTAAATAATAATTCATTTATAAAACACATTATGATTCAGAAGCTATCTTTAAACGTGTTATCTCATTTGATCATCAAAAACATCAAGGAACAAGTATAATTACTCATGTTTTACTGAAGTAAAACATGAGTAATTATATTCTCATATATATGAGTAATTATGTTACAGGGGTAGAAGCTAATACCTAATTAAATTAATCAAGTTCTCAGTATTATTTCATAGTTTTAATAAAAATTTCTTTTTTGTACTGGAGATTGAACCCAGGTATACTCTACTACTGAGCTACATCCCCACCCCTTTTTTTTCTTTCTTTTTTTTTTTGTGTGTGTATGTGTGTGTGTGTGGCACAGTCTTGCTAAGTCAAGGAGGCTGGCCTCAAACTTATGATTCTCCTGCCTCAGCCTCCTGAATAGCTGAGATTATAGGGATGTGCCACCACACCAGGTTCAAGAAGATTATTTCTAATATTTACTCTGAACCTGAAATTCTATTATTCTAAAGTTTGAGGAGATCCACATGGTAGATTTTACAGATATTCTTGTTTTCAAGGCACTGAGCAGCATCTTCAAGTTGTCTTATTATGGCTTCATCTGCCCATGCCGGGTTAGTGTTTCTTATAACCTGGAAAAGAAAGACAAGTTTAGTTTATGTCTTAGAACACCAATGACTCTCTCATACCTTTGGAGACATTTCCATTTTGTGAATCTTATTCACTCTTGTCAGTAACTTAATATAGATTCCTGCCTATTTTTTTTTTTCCCTTGGCTTAATTTCAATCCTGTAAATAGCTATAAAAATTCTGGTTTAACTGTTTGATGAAATAAATGAAGAATTTGGACTGGCTCAGATTATTAAAATGATAAGAACTGGGTATGGATATATTGATGGAATATTAAAATGTAAAAACCCCTTTCAATGCAAGATTTGTAATCAACTACTGTTAGAGTTGTGGGTATTAAAAAGAATGAAGATATAACATGAGTGACATAGAAACATGAATGAATGGAAAAGGCAAAAAGACACAGTATTGTTTGAATTCCTTTAGTTGGCATGGTTTCTGTGCTTCTCGGTTTCTATCCCAGGTTATTTTCTGCTCTAACTTAATTTTTGGTCCATCTCCCTGCTAAACAGTTCCCATTTCAGTTCCCCCCTGAGCCTTTAAAGGAGATTGAAAGTAGCAGTTAAAGCTGGTTATGCTCAATAGTCAAGGCGAATTTTGTTTACAAGATGCTCCCTGTTACAGTGTTTGCATTGTCTAAATAACAGGCAATAAAATCTATCAGCTGGAAACCTCCCCTTGTTGTAAATGAGCAAATGATTTTAATCAGTATCTTCTGCTGAACAGTCTTTCAAGGGCCGTCCAGTTTTAACATTACAAAATCTATCTGAAACCAATGTGAAAATATTTATTGGATTAATGATCACATACCCAGAACTCTGCTAAGCTCCATAATAGATACAGAAGTAGTATGAAAGGGCCCAGCCTGTGAGAATTTAGCATCAATTTCTGTGACACATTAATTTAATTTTTTAAATGAAGAAAACATTATTATGGTGCTACATATAAATATGGAATCCAACTTAGAGAAAATAATTAGAACTAGTATCTTCTGGTAGAGCTTCAAGGGAGAGCTCTCTTCAAGGGAGAGCTCAAAGAATTTTGAAAATGTGAGATTATAGGGGAGATGAAAGGGAAAATGATAATGACAATTTGGATTACAAAGAAAGAGTTGACTAAAGATTTATAGGAGATGGTAGTTTGAAATATAAAAATGGATGGGAATGTAAGAAATACATTTTTAAAAGGCCTCTCAAGCTTTACAAAGTGATTCAACTCATTGAAGAAGTGATTGTGAATTGACTTAATGAACTGAGAAATACATGTGATTGATTGCATGTACTAGAGATGTATATAGTTACAAAACTGTCCTGAGAGATAGCCAATAAGCATGGAGATAATTTTGTATATTCTACAAAAGGAGATATGAGAATGTAAATGAGGCAGCAGGCATGGAGTGGAATAGAAAGGAGAGGAAAAATATGGCTACCTGTAATCTGTGTGATAATCTTCTTAGCCCTTTTCCATTGTTTGCTACATTAAGTAGTTTTCATAAGTATGTATTTTTCAATATAAGACAGGAGTAAATTGAGAGGTCTATGATTTATACAAGTGGGACACAAAAGTGAGATTTTTATCTAGATTGATTTTATTCCAAAGTGTTATTTCCTTTGGCTCTTGCTGAATTTTACAGGAGAAGCAAAATATAAAGTGAAGCTTTCACACTAAGGTAATCCCAAAGTTTCTCATTATAAATTGTAGCCTCCTATCTAACTGAAATGGGAACCATATGTCATTAATATATCTCACAAATACTGGTAATTATTAAATCCTAGTAATTGCATGTTAACTTTGAAGTCAGTAACAGCATTTAGATGATCATGTTCTCCCCCTCTTAACGTGATGAAGGTCTCCAATCTCTTCTTGTTGCCTCTTGCTTTTGTTATCTGGTGACAAATACATCATTTTCCCACCAGATAGAATAAATATCAATGCCACACTGTCCTCAGCACTTCTGCCAGCCCTCCCAAATTCTATAGATTTACATAGATGCCAGCTTTCAAATATTTTCAGTGAGTATTCAAACTTCAAATATAAAAGGCACAAACCCTCTCTGATTTTTATAGAGGAAGAAATCTTGAATTCTTTGATATCACTATCTTCTTCTTCAATTTATCAAATATTGTGTTTCTACTTATAGTCATCTCTCCTTCTCTTCAGTATTCTCTCCTCATCTTTTTCTCAGCCAGTCTTCAAAGAATTTTTCCTCCACATCAGCTTTCCTCCTGATTCTCTGTGCATATTACTATAAAGATAAACATCTCTAATCTGAAAATCCCAAACTGAAATGCTCCAAGTGCTCACACGTTTCATAAGTGTAAAATTCTCCATTTGGCCTCATATAACCAAATGTAGTCAAAACCCAGGTCAGCTAAAAATATTGTGTAAAATCACTGTCAGTCTATGTCTATAAGGAGTATATGAACCATAAATAAATTTCAAGTTTACACTTAGTTCTCATCCCCAAGATTTTTCATTAAGTATATGCAGATGTTTTAAAATAAAAAAAAAATCCCAAATCTAAGACACTTCTGGTTCCAAGCATTTTGGATAAAGAATCTTTACTATAGTTTAATAGCAGTATCAGTGATTTTTAAAAACAATTTCTGGTCTCAGAGCATTTGTGCATGCTTGTCTTTTTCTTTAACAACTTAAAACATCTGTTTGAATGAAGGTAATGTGCAAATGTCAAATGCTTTCTAATGTAATTTGAGATTAAATCAGGAAAAAAATCCTTCTAACTGTATTGAACACCATTTAAAAAAATTGCTAGTTTAATCAATTTTAGTTTTCTTCAAAGCCTGTCTTTTGTATTACACTATTCTGATAGAGTCCGGCAATGAGAAAAAAAGAAAAGCAGAAGAAGATGCTAAATAGGACCCAATAGGAATTAAGTGTAGGCCTTAGACTTTACAGCCAGTACCAGGTGCATAGCAGTGAAG
Organism: Marmota marmota marmota; assembly: GCF_001458135.2. NCBI lineage: Eukaryota > Metazoa > Chordata > Mammalia > Rodentia > Sciuridae > Marmota > Marmota marmota. The sequence continues at coordinate 62,027,193 of NW_026000026.1, read as the reverse complement.
CTTCATGCAGGGCAGAGCTCCAGAATCCCTTCTGCCAGGCCAATATCTGTGGGCCAAGCTATTGGAATGGCATTAGCTGGGCAGCAAGGATACTCTCCAGCACTGCCACTCAAGCCTCTCACAGCAGATTGGAGAGCAAGACTTCACTTGTTGAGGGGCAGGGGAAAAAAGCTAGCAGAGGACTATGTCTTGGAGCTCAATGCCAAGGCTGGTGCAGTGAGACCCAGCACACAGTAGAAACTGACATTCCCTTACTCAAACAAGAGCTCACAGATGGAGGCTCTAATCTGCCCAAGCATCAGGAGACCTGTGACTGATGGGATAGACTCACTTTGGGGCCTGCATCATTGCCAGCTCATTGGGCACACTACCTTATCCCAATACTGTGCACATTCCTACAGCTGTGAGATGTGTGACCCAGTTGAGTGTTAGTGTGTTGGCCAAAGTACTTTCTTCTTATTCCATCTCCAACCTCAAGCAGCATAGTTATCACCTGGCCAATGCTTGCAGACAGCACTACAGATGTGCCCTGTTGCCAGTCAGAGACCTGTATTTTGTTAGAATGAAGGCCTGCTGCAGCATGAGCCTTCGCATGTCCCTGAAATTGTACAGGTCTTTCTGGCTATGAGATTAAGGTGTAACTGAGCTTAGTAGCGGCCTGCGTTGTCAAGGAACTGCCTTCACCAACATTATCCAAACCTTGGGCAGAATACCTTGGAGTGAGATCTCAATTGGTTTATGTAAGATAGGATAGAAAGCACAAGATTGTTACCTGAAACTTAGTGGCCAGTTGGTGAAAGCCTCATACTAGGAAGTTCCTAAAAGCCCCTATTCCAGGCCTGGCCAAAGACTGAGCCTCTAGAATAGCCTTCACACCAGAAGACATATGGCCTCAGTCTATCACACCTCTTCTAAGACCAACACCATATGAAGCTTGGTCTGTATATCTTTCTCAGCAGTAGGCTGCCCATAACAGTATGGGCCTTGACTGTGCTGGTCTTATCAGGGTTTGGACTCAAACTTTGTGACATTTCTTGGTGGTGTTAATAGCCACAGGTATGACATAAGGACCTGGGGCTAGATGATCCATAATTGTGTTCAGAGCTGGGAAGAATCTTGTAGCTCTTAACCATAGGATGGCTAATGTGGATAAGGTTTCTGGGCCTACCTAGGCCTTAGGAAGAGGCTTGTGGGAATGGATTATCCTTTTTAGCACTACCCTATGTCTTTCTAAATAATACACCAACTATGGTTTAGGGAAAATCTGGGATTGGATTGCCCTGTAGTGCAGAAACAGTGACAACACATTGAACACAGACTTGAGTGCCATTCAGTATTTCCACAGTGGGAGAGTCTGTAGGCTCAGAGAAAATAGAGAGCAAGCTTAGAAATTCTGAATAGACAGAGACAAACAAGTCCAAATTAGGAAGGCTGGAATCAATATACAACCCTTCAATGCTCACGAGCAGCATCAAGAGCTTTCAGGAAACCATGACATCACTCATATGTTGGAATCTTGAAAAACTGACTTCATAGAAATTGAGAACAGAACAGTGGTTAACCAGAGACCAGAGAGAACATGAGGAGAGCTGTCCAAAAGCTACATTTAGGTAGGATCAAGATGTTCTGGGGTGTTATTGCACAGTGGGGTGACTATAGAAAATAATAATTTACTGTACATTTATACAGGCTAGAAGAAGGAAGTACTAAAGTTTTCAATATAAAGAAATTATAAATGTTGAAAAATGTATACATGCATCAAAGCATGTTTTGATACATCAGTTAAAAAATAAATTTGACTTAAAAAGACAATATGGGTGTTTTAGCATTGGCATCAAAGTGGGCAGAAAGGAGCAGCAGCAGATGTCTTCACAGGTAACTTTCTCTTCCTGTATCTATAGACAAAAATTTTTATCAACACAACAAAATGCATCATATTTTTAAAGACAGCTCAAGGATATACTGTTGAATATGAATATAACTTAATTAATTTATTTGAACTAATTTGTTTTTTAATCACCTAAGGGATACTTTCTCTAGTTGTCTCATCAATTTAATTTGGTTTATAACATTTTCCCATAGAATAAGCCTGCATTTCCCTTCCCAACATACTTCTTTCTTTCTCATTTGAAGGAGAAGTCAGCAAATTATTGAATTTATGCCTGTTTTTTTTTTAACCAGAGCCTGCCACAATCCTTGAACAAACTAGAGGCTCAATAATTTTAGAAATGATGAATAGCTTATATTTCACACAAAGCAGAGAGAATAGGTTAAAAAAAAAAGACCAGCTGTGAAAACTCTTTAATCTTGCAAAAGAGGCATTTAAATTAGTTACAAGGAAGACAGGCTAGTAAGAGAAGGGGCCAAGGATTAACCAAAGTGATTACACCAGAGAAGAACTAGAATTAGGTTATTCTTCAGCCCTAAGATTCCATGAGTCTCCTCAGTGCAGATGAGCGAAGAACAGATTATGATCCATTCTATCATTCAACAGCTTTCTATTTCCCATGTATCTTTAAGCAGACGTGGTTCTAGTGTGGTATTACAACTAGTCATCATTGCTATTACAAACATACAGTGACCAAATATTCAACATACAAGTCACTAAATAACACAAATTGAGTAGTGTCAGCTCATCTGCCTTCTCCAGAACATACTGTTTCAATGTTGGTCTGGGCTGAGTTGATTGACTTGCCTATCATTGCCCTGTTCTGCCAAGCAGTTATGAGAAATTTATCTTGAGAGTTGGAGACTTTCTTATTCATCTATTTTGAGAACAAAGCACACAATGGGAACTCAAGAAACAGATTTTTATAAGCAATTAACTTTTCTAGTTCAGCTCAGTTAACCAATTTTCTGCATGAGCTAGAAGAAATCACATAACTATAACCTCAGTTTCTCCATTTAACAAGTGAAGACAATGTCTACTTTAAAAGGAGATATTTTGTACAATAAAAAAAACTTAAATTGTTGAAATAGATCAGTCTAATTCTGGGAGCATAGTCTAACTTATTTATGAAAATTGTATTACTACTTCCATAGTTATTAATAGTTTCAAAATAATTTCTCTCTATAAAAAGGTATTTTGAAGACAAAATTACAATAAGTGTTTTTAACACTAAACAATGACTGATTATTAGAGACCAGTGATTTATGAATTATCTTAGAAAACCCTGGCTTTGAGACTTTATTGGAACTCTAAAGGATACTGCTCAATTGAATTCTTCCTATGGAATCCAAGGTACTACTGATTAGTAAGTGAGGAAATAGAATGGATCCATTAATTCTGTCAGATGACTGGGGAACCATGTGGTGCCTGCTACCTATGACTGACACAACAGCAAATGCAATCTACCACGATGATGGTGTCACAGTAGTTTCCCATTTAGTGTATACTGTCTTATTTCAGCTTTCATAGGAGAAAAGACTTAGCCTCATGTTTTACCAATACAACTTTAAAACTGCAAAGAAAAAAATAGAATGATCCCTGAATAGCAGATGTCACTTTTTATCATTTCTTAGGAGAATGGAAATAATGGAGATGATACAATATTTCTAAGTACTTCAGCTCTATATGAAACTTTTTGTCAGGATGAAGGCTGATTCAATTACAACTTAAAACAATATATAAAATAAGTAATGATTTTCATATGTATTTAACACATATCAGAAACTATAAAACTTATTTAAACTCTATTATATATACATATATTATTTTTTTTAGTAGTAGATGGACACAATACTTTTATTTTATTTATTTTTTATGTGGTAGTGAGGCTTGAACCCAGTGCCTCACACATGCTAGGCAAGTGCTCTACCACTGAGCCAAAACCTTAGTCCCTAAATTGCATTATATTATTTAGTCATTTATATAACATTATTTAGCCTATTGTAATATCTATCTGTTACAGGTAAGAAACGAAGAATATTTTTAAGATCAAACATTTGGTTTGTAAATGGTGGTGGAAAACATGCAGGTGGTAGTGATGTCCAAATCTCAGGTCATAACTATGACCTTGCCCTGGCCCAAAAGAACACTCAGATCTAAATATATGTTATGAAAAGACAAGGCATGTGTAATCATTGAGCATTTGCTTCCTAAAAACCAAATAGTTCCTAAAACTCTTGAGATACACTAACATGCAAATGTGGATCTATAATCAACCATATACTTTCCTCACTTTTTGAACTGAATTATTTGTCAGATTGATCGTTTTTTCAGCATATTTCAATCTTTTTTGTTAAACTTTCTAACAAGTTCAAATTCATGAAAACAACACGAGAGTTCTGACAGGTATCTGTTTATTTGTTCTGATTCACTGGTCTGAAGAATTCTGGATTTAAGTAGCAAAGGGGCAAATGTGAAAGGCACACTAAACCACTCACCTTATTAAAACTCATATCACTATATACTCTCAGTGGCATTTTCAGGATATAAGTGATATTATTACAAAATCACTGCCTTTTAAGAATCATTATAGAAGAGAATGATAATGACTACATGTTGAGTACACCCAAAGGAAGATCAGTAATCACTGAGTTTTACCAGAGCATAGTACCTCATTTACTAAGCCAATGAAATAAAGTAGAAATATAATAAAAAATAATTGATTGAAAATAGAGAGAAATGTGGAATGTCACAAACTATGTATAAATAAAAATACTGAATTCATCAATTCAGCATCTTTTACGGGAAATTTCATCTTTCCCTTTATCAGTATTTTTTATAAGTAGAATGTTATACTTTAATTAATAGGGAAAAAAAAGCCAGGCTGCTTGAACTACTTTAATTTCACGCCTGTAATCACAGTAGCTCAAGAAGCTGAGGCACAAGATTGCAAGTTCAAAGTCAACCTCAGCAACTTGGTGAGGCCCTGAGCAACTTCGCTAGACCCTGTTTCAAAGTAAATTTTGAAATATGCTGGGGATGTAGCTCAGTGGTTAAACACCCCTGGGTCCAATCCCTGATACCAAAAATAAGCACAGGAAGAAAGAAAGAAAGGAAGGAAGGAAGGAAGGCAGGAAGAAAGAAAGAAAGGAAGGAAGGAAGGAAGGAAGGAAGGAAGGAAGGAAGGAAGGAAGGAAGGAAGGAAGGAAGGAAGGAAGGATATTTAAAAGAAAAAAATTTAATGTTAAATAATTTTTCTCCCATTTTTAAAGTAAAAATGACATCAGTGTGACTTAGTCACATGGAATCTTGTATAAAGAATCTTGATTGAATATACTCAACTTATTAGAAGACCATTCATTAACTCTGACATCTTTTTATATATAAGCGTGTTCCAAGTGGTGAAACTTGATGCTTAGAAAAAATACTCAATTGTGAAGTACTTAAGGAATTTAGGAGCTCAATAAGATCATAGAAATACCTTTCTATTGCCCTTCTTTATATAGGTAAGGAAACTGAGGTCTTAGAAGGTAAAATAACTTATTTAAATTAATTTGCTCAAAGCTTCTTGAATTCAGTCTTCTAGTTCCTACGCTACCATTTTTATTTTCCAAAAGGTGGTCAACAGCAAAGTTGCCATTCCAGGATATCTAAGAAGAAACAATTCTATGAAAATAAAAATATGGGACTTATTTTTCAATTCATTGCTCACATATCATGACACCATTCACTGCAGATGTTAATTTTATAGATGATTTTTAATAGATAAGATATTTCCAATGTATGAATATCTACCAATAAAGAAACTGTAGTAACAAACAATAAACTAAGCTCCGATTATTGGGTCACCTACTTTTTCCTCCACGCTCAACCAAAGATATAATTGTTGTTAGTTTCTTAGATGTTCTTCCAGAGTGCCTCTATATAAATGAAAATATGAAATATGAAAATCAGTATATACCTTCTTTAACTCATCTCTTCTACAGAAATGGTGACAGCAAATGTTGTGCACTTTAACGTTTTTCACTTAACAATATATCTGTAGATATTTCTATTTCAGTAGGTGAAGAGCTCCCTTATTCTTTACAGAGCTACATTATGTTTATGAGCATGAAAGTAACGGCATCATGTTATTGACAACCTTTTATCAATACATTCAATGACCACAACAAAACTTTGTGTGTTTCATCAACTGGTAAATGTTTATATCCAGAATAATTTCTAGAAGTAGAATATCTGAGATAAATGTAAATAAATTTGTGATTTTTTTAATCTATAAATATTATACTAATTTATTAGAGTATCTGTTTCTCAACAGGTACAAAATTGAAACTTTTGAGGATTTTCCAATCATATTGTTTTTAAAAGATGAATAACCTGTTTCTATGAGCAAATATAAAGGGAAAGTAATTTCCATGGTATTTAAGCAACAGAGGGCTTTATGATTTTCCTTCATGAATCCTGACTGTTCAATTTTGTGGTTACACAGTCAGACATCACACACAATTTTGTCCATTTGTTAGGAGCCAAATTTTTAAAAGTGAAACAAAGAAGAATACATTATTACCTATGCATGTACATTTCACACTCAAGCAACACAATTTTAAACTGCATGAAACCACTTACTTGCAGATTTTTGTTTTGTTTTATTTTGTTTTGGAGATTTATGAAAACTTGAAAAACTCACAGATGAAGTTCATAGAGTAGAGATACCAAAACAATTAAAAAAATTCAGGTATGTCACGAATACCTCAGAATATAGATAATAGTCTGTTTTGTTATTGATGTAAAATATACAGAAATTTATTATAGAAATTTTATCAAAACTTATTTACACAAACTCTCAAAGGCTTGTACATGGCACCAAAATTGAAGTAATATAAACGAGCATAAAGATGCCCCACAATTAAATCATGCCTGCATCAAATTAACTCTAGTACATAAGGTAATACTATAATAATTTCACAGCCACCTCCCGTTGCTGTCCTAGTGAGCTCAAGCATTGCGTGTATCCACTTAAAACAGACATGTGATACTAGTCATTTTCATATGAATAGTTCATCTCTCCAGTGAATTATAAGTGATCTCTCACAGTTTTTACACATTTTTCACAATACGGAATATATTTTATATCCAAAATATATATTAATTGACCCTTTATGTTAGCAGTAATGCTTCTGGTTAATGGCAACCTATTAAAATTTGGGGAAGTCAAAGTTAGCCCTTGGATTTTTTACTTTGTTGGAGTTAGCATTGCTAGCCCTCACGTTGTTCAAGGGTCAGCTGTATATGAAACCAAATTTTATGTTTGCCTTTTGAATTTTTAGATAGCTCTTATATGAGCAATTGATTCCCAATATTTCCATAGATAACTATCTCCAAATTACCCAAGTGCTGGAAAATGGTATTTAGCAGTGTGTTCTGGCCCTGGTAATGATTGATTGCTTGGTCACAGTGTGGAAAATAATGACTACAAGTGGCTACAAAAGATTATTTGTACCATATACACATTCAGCTTGTCAGAAGCAAATTTTTATCAAAGAAGAGAAGGCAATAACTATAGAATTTATTGTATGTAGTGCTTATAAATAAAAATGTGTGTTAGTTATTTTTATATAAAAGCATATTTTGATAGTGAAGAATCAAAAATTCTGTTCTGAGTTATTTTATGGAGCTCTATCTGGTCATGGAAATATCCTGGCATGAATAAACACATCTAAAGCATCATGTCTTTCACAAGGAAACCAGTGACCATTAGAATCTGGAGCAGGTAATTGAATAAAAAATGAATTCATTTATCTTGGAGGTAGGAGAAATTCACTTGGTATGGCCATAATATCCAAGAACTTATATTTGAGCAGGAAACTGACAGAAGTGAAAATAATGTTATTATAATGCACAGCAAAACCCTACATTGTAAATTTGGGGAAATGTCATTAATGGGTCCCAATTTACAGTTTGATAGCTGCAAGAAGCTCCAGCATGTTATTATATGATAGAATGGCTGCAAATAACAATAATGCACTGTGTTTTTCACCATACAGAATTGTTAAATGTTTGAGGGGATGGATATGTTTACATTATACATTGTGCACATATACTGACATATTGCATGCTCCCCATTAATATTTGTAATATTTATGTTTTATATATGTATTTTATAATGAAATAAATTTAATTTAAAGAAAAAGAGATTATTATTTTTGGAGACTTAGAGCTTTATCCTTATTGTATTAAAGAAAAAACAATATTTATCAAACTGGATAGAGCAAGTAGGATGAGATTACAGATGGACATTTTGAATATTTCGAAACAACGAGGGAGAAAGGCCTGCCCCAGCTCCAGGAGGCCTGCCAGAAGAAAGGCAACCTTCCCACCCCACCACCAGGCCACTTGGATAGAGGAAACCCTACACCCATGTAGAGAGCCACTCCATGCTGGTGCTTCTTATTCACCAAAACATGGCTCCATAGCCCAACATCAGAGTACATATAAGCTTGAGGATGCTGCACCTAAGAAACTGGGATATCCCTGCTTCTATCAAGGAAGAACAATAAGGACCTGGTAAGATGTCACGAAGGTGCCTGTGGATCTGGTTGCACCAGAGGTATCTCTATTAGGGGTGCTAGCAGTTATCCTGTTGCTGAGGTAACAGGGAGTCTTGCATGGGGTTGCCTTTCTTTTCTTTCTCCCATTAACAGCCAACTTCTTTTCACTAGTCATATAATTTTTTTAAGAGAGAGAGAGAGAATTTTTCAATATTTATTTTTTAGTTCTTGGTGGACGCAACATCTTTTATTTTATTTGTATGTGGTGCTGAGGATCGAACCCAGCGCCCCGCATATGCCAGGCGAGCTCGCTACCGCTTAAGCCACATCCCCAGCCCTAGTCATATAATTTAATACCTCTATATTCTCACATCCTACATCATAAACATCTCAGACAATCCTCAGCCCCCCTTCTACCATTGGAAACTATAATCCATTACATCATTTCTGATTATAACAACAAAGCTGTAAATATACAAATAGAAGTTAACTGATCTATGGCTGCACGTTGGGTACATTGAGTACAGTAATATTGATTTCCCCCTTAAAGGTGAGGTATAGGTAATCTTTAGGGGCAATATAAGAAAATAGGACAGAAGCTGTAATACCTCGAATCTACACTGCAAGAGAGGAAGATACATAGACATCATGGAAAAACAAGGGAGGAAAGTGCCCCAAATAAACCAAGATACTACAACAATAGAATTCATAGATAGCACAGTAGACAAAATGTCAGAGAAGGAGTTCAGAATATACAAAACTAAAATTACCTGGGAATTAAAAAGGACCCAAGTGAGCAGATACAGGCAAAAATTGATGCTCCAACAAAGAGATAAGAGAGCAAATGTAGATAGCAAGAGATTACTTCAGAAAAAAGATAGTCTGGAAAAAAAAACCAAACAGAAATCCTTAAAATGAAAGAAACAGTAAGCCAAATAAAAAACTCAATAGAAAACATTACCAACCAATTAGATCACATGGAAGACAGGACCTTAGACAATGAATACAAAATATACAATCTTGACAATAAAGTTGTCCTCACAGTGAAGATGGTAAGAAACTATGAGCAGAATATCCCAGATTATATGATACCATCAAAAGAACAAATTTAAGATTTATTAGGATAGAAGAAGGTTCAGAGACACAAACCAAAGGAATGCACAATCTTTTCAATGAAATAATATCAGAAAATTTCCCAAGCAGGAAGAATGAATTGGAAAATCAAATATAAGAGGGCTATAGGATACCAAATGTACAAAATTACAATAGATCTACACCAAGACACATTATAATGAAAATGTGTAGCATACAGAATGAGGATAGAAATTTAAAGGCCGCAAGAGAGAACAATCAGATTACGTAAAAGGGAAGACAAATTTAGATCTCAACAGATTTTTCAACTCAGACCCTCAAAGCCAGGAGATCCTGGAAAAACATAGACCAAGCTCTAAAAGATAATGGATGCCAACCAAGAATCTTATAACCAGCAAAATTAAGCTTCAAATTTGATGAGGAAATAAAATCCTTCCATGATAAACAAAAAAAAAAAGCTAAAAGAAATTACAGCAAGAAAACCTGCACTACAGAGAATATTGTTGGCGAAATATCACACAAGGAAGAAATTAAAAACACCAATGAAAACTGCAAATGGAAGAACTACTATAGAAGAAAAGCCAACCAAAGAAGAACTCAAGTTAAACACAAAATAATAAACAAAAATGACCAGAAATACAAATCATGTCTCAATAATAACCCTGAATGATAATGGCCTAAACTCACCAATTAAAAGATACAGACTGGTAGGTTGGATTTTTTTTTTTAAAAAAAAAGACAAAACAATATGCTGCCTTCGAGAGATTTATAGGAAAAGTCGTCCACAGACTGAAGGTGAAAGGTTGGGAAAATATATTCCAATCACATTGTCTGCATAAAAAAGCAGGAGTTTCCATCCTCATCCTCAAATAAAGTAGACTTCAAGACTATTTTAATCAAAGTTAATCAAAAGGGATAAAGATGGACATTTCATACTGCTTAAGGGAACCATATTATCAACAAGACATAACATTTATAAATATATATGCCTCAAACAATGGAGCATCTATATTCATCAATCAAAGTCTTCTCAAGTTCAAGAGTCAAATAGACCACAACACAATTTTTATGGATGACTTTAACACACTTGTTTCACCACTGGATATATCTTCCAAACAAAAGCTAAACAAAGAAATTATAGAACTCAAAAATACAATCAATAACTTAGACTTAACACACATATATAGAATATATTATTCATCAATGAGAAAATACACTTTCTTCTCTGCAGCACATGGATCCTTCTTTAAAATAGACCATTTATTATGCCATATAGCAACCCTCAGTAAATACAAAAAAGTAGAGATACTGCCTATATTCTATCAGACCACAGTGAAATGAAATTAGAAATCAATGATATCAAAATATCTGAGACACTATGAAAGCAGTTCTAAGAGGAAAGTTAATTGCATGGAGTTAATTCCTACAAAAAGAAGAACAAACAAACACCAAAAACAACAGAGGTAGGAAATAATTAAAATCAGCACTGAAATAAATGAAACTGAAACAAAAGAAACAATGAAAAAAATTAACCATAAAAAGTTGGTTCTTTCAAAAAATAAATAAAATTGATAAAACATTAGCCATGTTAACAAAGAGGAGAGACAAAACCAAATTACTAACATCTATGATGAAAAAGAAAATATTACAACAGACACTACAGAAATACAGAAGATAATTAGAAAATATTTTGAAAATTTGCACTTCAATAAAATAGAAAATACTGATGGCATTGACAAATTTCTAGATGCATATGATGTAGCCAAATTAAATCAGGATGATATACACAATTTAAACAGATCAATTTCAACCAGGAAAATAGAGGACACCATCAGAAACCTACCAACCAAGAAAAGCCCAGGACGGGACGGATGCACAGATGAGTTATACAAGACCTTTAAAGAAGAACTAACACCAATACTCCTCGAACTATTTCATGAAAAAAAAAATAGAGAACACTTCCAAACACATCCTATGAGGCCAGTATCACCCTGATTCCAAAACCAGACAAAGACACATGAAAGAAGAAAATTTCAGACCAATATTCTAATGAATATAGTTTCAAAATTTATCAATAAAATTTTGGCAAAATGAATACAAAAACATATCAAAAATATAGTGTACCACAATCAAGTAGGGTTCATCTAAGGGATACAAGGTTGGTAAAAGATATAGAAATCAATAAATGTAATTCATCACATCAATAGACTCAAAAATAAAAATCATATGGTCATCTCAATAGATGCAGAGAAAGTATTTGACAAAATAGAGCACCACTTCATGTTAGAAACACTAGAAAAACTAGGAAAATATCAGGAACATATCTCAACCTTATAAAAGCTATCTGTGCTAAGCCCTAGGCCAACATCATTCTAAAAGAAAAATTGAAAGCATTCCCTCTAAAAACTGGAACACGACAGGAATACCCTCTTGAAACTCTAGCGAGAGCAATTAGACACATAAAAGTAATTACAAGGATACAGAGAGGAAAAGAAGAACTCAAATTATCATTATTTGCTGAAGATATAGAATTCTATACCTAGAATATCCAAAAAAAATCCATCAGAAATCTTCTAGAACTAAAAAGTGAATTCAGCAAAGTAACAGGATATAAAATCAATACCCATAAGTCAAAGGTATTTCTGTACAGAAAAAGTAGGCCCAAAAGAGAAACTAGGAAAACCACCCCATTTACAATAGCCTCAGAAAAAATAAAATACTTGGGAATCAACTTAAAGAAAGAGGTGAAAATCTGTAAAATGAAAACTACAGAACACTAAAGAAAGAAATTAAAGAAGACTTAGAAGATGGGAAGATCTACCTTCTTCTTGGATAGGCAGAATTAATACTGTCAAAATGACCATACTATCAAAAGTACTATACAGATTCAATTAAATCCCAATCAAAATCCCAATGACATTTCTCATAGAAATAGAAAAAGCAATCATGAAATTCATCTTGAAAAATAAGAGACCCAGAATAGCCAAAGCAATCCTTAGCAAGAAGGGTAAAGCTACAGTATTACTATTCCAGACCTTAAACTATACTACAAGCAATAATAACAAAAACAGCATAGTATCAACACCAAAATAGACCTGTATACCAGTGGTACAGAATAAAGGACACAGAGACAAACACACATAATTACAGTTATCTCATATTAGACAAAGGTGTCAAAAACATATATTGAAGAAAAGATAGCCTCTTCAACAAATGTTACTGGGAAAACTGGAAATCCACATGCAACAAAATGAAATTCCATCTCTATCTCTCACCATGCACAAAACTCAACTCAAAGTGGATCAAGGATCTAGGAATTAAACCAGAGACCTTGTGCCTAATGTAAGAAAAAGTAGGCCCAAATCTTCATCTTGTTGGATTAGGCCTCAACTTCCTTAATCAGACTTCTACTGAGCAAGAATTAAAACCAAAAATCAATAAATGGGATGGTTTCAAACTCAAAAGCTTCTTCTCAGCAAAAGAAACAATCAGTGAGATGAATAGAGAGTCTAAAGAATGAGAGTGAATATTTACCACAAGCATATCGATGCAGTACTAATCTCTAGGAAATATAAAGCACTCAAAAACCTTAACACCAAAAAACCCCAAATAACCCAATTAATAAATGGGCCAAGAAACTGAACAGACACTTCTCAGAAGGTGATATACAATCAATCAACAAACATATGCATAAATGTTCAACAATTCTAGCAGTTAGAGAAATGTAAATCATAGCTACTCTAATATTTCACATCACTCCAGTCAGAATGGCAGCTTTTAAGAATATAAACAACAATAAATGTTGGGTAGGACGTGGGAAAAATGACACACTCATACATTGCAGGTGGGACTGCAAATTGGTGCAACCAATCTGGAAAGCAATATGGAGATTCCTTAGAAAATTTGGAATGAAACCACCATTTGAACCAGCTATCCCACCCCTCAGTTTATACCCAAAGGACTTAAAAACAGCATACTACAGGGACACAGCCATATCAATGTTTATGGCAGCACAATTCACAATAGCTAAATTGTGAAACCAACCCAGATACCCTTCAGTAGATGAACTGATAGGGAAACTTTGGCATATATACACACTGGAATATTACTCAACATTAAAAGAGAATAAAATCATGGCATTTTAAGGTAAATAGATGGAGTTGGAAAATATAAGGCTAAGTGAAGTAAGCCAATCTCAAAAATCTAAAGGCTGAAGTTTTCTTTGATATGAGGATGCTGACTCATAAAGGCAATTGAGGTGGGGGGAGCATGGGAGGAATGTAGGAACTTTAGATGGGGCAAAGGAGAGGAAGAGGGCAAAGGAGTCAGAATGAGGGTGGAATGAGTTAGACATCATTACTCTAAGTACATGTATGAAGACACAAATGGCGTGAAAATACTTTGTGTACAACCACAGACTAGAAAATGTGTGCTCTATATGTGTAATATGAAATGAATTGCATTATGCCACCATATATAACAAATTAGAATAAATAAATATTTTAATAAAAAATAGTGAGGCAAGCAAAGCTCTTTTGAGTGCTTACAGGAAAGTTACTAGTTCTTATTAGAAAGCATTCTCATATTAACTGTCCCTATTTTAATGAACATACTTCTTGACTCCAAAAATGCATGTCTTAGAATATATATGTATTACAGATGCAATCATACATATTCATGAAGAAATAAGCTTAAAAACATTAATTACAGAGTTTTTATAAAAGAGATTTGAAAACCACAAATGTCATTTAGTTGAATGCAAATTGAATACATCATGGTAACTCACAAAAGAGAAAAATACCATATGCCCACCAGAGAAAAAAATGGAAGTCTCACCATGAACTGATATTGTACAAAACAAGATAGTTTCTTAAATGGAAATAAGGAGATCACTATTTAATATTAAAAACATTTGTATGAAAACAACAATTTACAATAAATACAAATATATTCTTATATGGTAGCATAGTATAATCTAACTCTTCAAGGAATGCCCAAGAATGAGTAATACCTTCAGTCACAGAAACTCAGAAACTGGGATACTAGGAAGAGTGGGAGAATCAAGAGTGAAGACAAATAAATGGAACACATTCTTGGGGTGGGGGTTTTCTGCATATCAAGCTCTATGAACTTGTGGGAACTGATATGCCAGTCCTCTGGCTACACACCTGGAGAAGTGAGTCTTTAGTCAAGCATCTAGTGCTTTTTTAAGAACAGTCTTAAATAAATGTACATTTAATCTAACTTTCTTCTCTTTTCAACAGGATTGGAAATATCTTGAAGTTAAGTCTTTTCAACTACATTTCTTATTAAGAAAGAAAAGAAAGGTTGTCAAAACACAGTTTTTCTCCAACAGTGTTCTTTATGTTCACTGCAATCTTACTGGATGATCATCTCAATTTGACAGAACACACTTTGGTGTCTATTGTGGTGCCTATACACTGACAGAAGGTGAACAGAGGATAACTTTTTTTTTTTTTTTTTAC
>NW_026000026.1:61984236-62012156 GCF_001458135.2 Marmota marmota marmota | reverse complement strand
CTTTTTTTTTTTTTTTTTACTGTTGGTTCAGATATTGGACCCATCATGAGGGTTCAATGTGACTTTTAAGGTTGATGTTCTCTGACTATATATTTTTTATCCCCTCATCTAGGAACCTAAAATAATATACACAGAAAATTAATTTATTAGAACTGATGTAAATAAATACCAGACTTACAGTGATAGAGTTACCCTAATTTATTGAATTTTTCAGGGAAACCACGACTGTTTCCTTTGATGTTATTGAATATTGGAAACTCTTCTTTCAAAAGCCATTTACTTTATTTTACACAAAACTGATTATATGAGTGCTTCAAACTTTGAAGTGTTATTTCCTTTGATTTTCAGGTAGACAGAATACCCAGCACCTAACTCATAAGCATTCTTTCATGTCTTCTATAGATAGAAAATGAGGTTTGTTTTTTGTTTTTTGTTGACTTGTACCGTGCTGGTCTTCAACTCAGTTCTTTGATCTACTATATCTACAGGCTTTTCTAACTGAGGAAATGGCTAACTAATGTATGCTGAATTAGATGGACTGAGTTATCACCAGAGCTCTTGATGAGATACTTAGGTTTCAGCATGCAAGCCTTGGCTGACTTTTGTGAGCTGTTAAATTTTCATCAATCTCACTGTATCATTTTGGTCTCCTTGGTTTATGTGATTCCACAGTTTCTCCCACCATTTCTTGCTGGTGCTACCTATGGGGTAGAAATGGCCTCTCCACTTATGGACCCTTGGTGTCTTTTGATGGAGTAGGGCAGTCTCTGGTCTGTGGGATGAAGATGCTTCCTTGCTGGAAGCTTGCTGTGCCAGGATCATCTGTTGGTTAAGCTGAGAGTGGTTCCCTGGCCGCTGGTTTTGGGGAAATTTTTTATTGCTGTTGTTTATTGGCTATTTTATTTATTTTTAGCTTTTTTTTAGCTATACATGACAGTAGAGAGTATTTTGACATATTATACATACATGGATTAGAAGTTTTTCTAATTCTCTGACTGCTTCTTGTGATGTGATTTTTTTTTCCTAATTTGGCTTTGATTTTTCTCTCCTGAGTTTCTAACAACTTTAGACCTGCCTTAATGAGGCTCCTGTGGAAGGTATCTTGGATGTTTACAGTGTAGTTTTCACAGAATACTTCTTCATCCTGTAAAAAGGCCTAATATCTCCAACACTTAACTAGGTGTCCCTCTCACAAAAGACTTGTTAGCACTGTACAATACCCTTGTGTCTTTTGTCTGACTTGTGTTCAATTTACTTATACCAAGATGGTCACTCTCTAGGAGAACCCTGGTCTAGGAAAATATTTAGGTACAAGTGTGGTCAGATGAGACATTGAGAGGATACACATAAAAATGTATAACATGACAGAAGCTCTTTCATTGCTTACAGATCTCAGACGAGAGAGGACATCATGGCTCACTGGTCCCACAGGAAGGCAGTTGCTTTCTGGGACACACACACTCCACTAGCTGGAGGAGAATATGTGAGAGAGTTGGGCCTATGGGCAGAAGACTTTGGGGTCTAGGACACTATCCAAGCAGGTTGCTCTTGGGAAGCTCTTGTTAAAGCAGAGTTCTTTGGAGTTCCACTGTATTTGAGAGGTGGTCACACTGTCTTCCTGTGTAGTCCACACTGGATATAGGGTCAGTGGGGTGAGATTGTAGTTGGCAATCTCATGGAAAAGTAGCTTTACTCTTAGTGAAGCTCGAGATCCATCTCCTTTGCTGGCTCTGCCAGGGCTGACCTGGGGTTTTAGATGTGACCCATAATCTGTCTCAGAGGAATGGGTTTCTCTGAAATGTCTTCTGTTCCCAGTTTAGGTATCAAAAAATGCCAGATCCATGTCCCTCTCTTCTCAAATCCTAAAATCCCAGTCTTTCTTCTTGCCAATGTTCAGAAATCTTGTATTGCCTCTTCTGTGATTTTCATGGTTTTTAGTTGACCTTAGCAGTAAGAATCAGGGAAAAATAATGCTATACCATCTTGTCCTATAACTGATGTCTCAATAAATGTTTAACCACACAGTAAGTTTTATGATTTCCTTTAGTAGATGCTTCTGCGTTTCCTTTCCTGGAGTGTAATTGTATGGAGTGCTAAATATAAGCCTCCAGCAATATTAGATATTGCATATTATTGATATCATTTGTCTGTAGAAGACCATATTCTGGTAAAGTCTAAAAATGTCAAGACTTTTTAGCTTCATAAATTGCATAGGGGTAAGTGTGCAACAGTCTCTCTGATCCCCCTCAAGGGAATAGCTATTGGATTTCTTTACTACCATAACTTAAGATATATCTATTTAACCTTAACCTGAGACTATTTCCTGAGAATGGTATTCGCTTCAATATTTGCATCGTTATAGTCAAGATAGGGACAGCCTATTTAAATTGCTAACAATACTTAGATGATCTTTTAACTTTTATCTTTTAATCCTTCAGAATCATTTCATATTTAACCCAAGTTCCTAATCCCTTAAGAGAAAGATAGCTTTCATATCTAGACATGTTTTTCAATCAAGTAGAATAGTCAATGAAGTAGTCAGTCAATTAGCTGCCCAAAGTATTAATTTTATTGTAAGCCCTGTTCAGTATGATTTACACACTCAAAGAAATTTATTCAGCATAAAAATGAAGAAAAGGTATGCTTTGTTTCAATTTTTTTTAAATCTTTGAAGCAGCTGAAAATGTTTCACTCTTGCAAATTAGCTAGGGGTGTTTCTCAGAGTCAGCTTTTCATTCTGTCATTTTTATCTGCATCAAGCAGAAGGTACTAGTATTGTTTTATATAAAATACTAGAAAGTTTAAGATAAACGTGATAGAGTGATACAGAATAAGCTGAGATATTTTCCAAAAGAAGAAACTATAAAGAGGGTAGCTTCCATGTGTGGTTACAGAAATAAAATAGGTAATAGGTGTGTTTAAAAAATAAAATTCCAAATATCTCAAGAAAAGTTTAGCACTAGTTTTTTGCACCAGAAACCAGAATATTATAAAAATGAGTTTAGGAAACAATATTAAAAAGGAGTAAAAAATGTGCCTTGTAAAATGATTTAATTCTATTGTGGCAAATGCCATTCTTTTTTTTTCATAATTACATAACCCAATAACTACATACTCTTGTGTTTTTCTTTTCTCTATCTCTGGACAGTTTTAAGCTGCTCTGTTCCATGCCCACAGCCCACTGAGTTAAAGTGTTAGGTTTATAAGATCTCGGGAAAAGGGAAACATTCATGTTAAATGATAACCTACTAATACCAGAGGTTGCACTTATCTCTTTCTTGTTTTTCTTTTTCTTATTATTATTCACATTTTAAAAATAGCAATAAATCTCAGACAGGTTAAATAATTATTCATTGACTTTACAACTAGAAGTATAGAATTTAGGTGAAGATCTAGATGTGTCTAGCTTAAGACCATTCATTTCTATTCAACTATGCTTTTTTTCCTTTCATATTTGACCCCAAATCATATCATTAAATTTTAGTCCTCAAAATTATTTTCTGCTTCTATTAATGATACAATCAGTAAATGCTTATAGAATTTCCCAGTATGAAAGTGGTGTGTATTAGTTATAATATGATATTAGTACAGAGTTGTTTGTAGTTTAGTTACACAATTAATGAATAGTAATTAAACTATTTCTAAATCACAGAAATCATGTTCAAAGTATAATGGGAAGTATTTTTACTTGCATCCCAAAGCATTTCATTATGTAATATGAAGAATAGATTTATCAAAAAATAATGATACTGTTATGGTTTGGATGTGAGGTGTCCCCCAATAACTCACATATAAGGCAATGCAAGAAGGTGTAGAGGATAAATGATTGGTTCATAGGCTTAACCTAATCAGCTAATTAATCTCCGATGGGATTAATTGGAGGCAGGTGTGTTGTGGCTGAAGAAAGTGGTTCGTTGGGGGCGTGGCTATGGGTATGTATTTTGTATCTGGAGAGTGGAGTCTCTCTCCACTTCCTGATTGTTATGTGAACCGCTTCTCTCAACCCCACTCTTCTACCATGATGTTCTGCCTCACCTCCAGCCCTGAGGAATGGAACCAGTCTTCTATGGACTAAGACCTCTGAAACTGTGAGCCCCTAAATAAAATGTTCCTCCCCTAAAATTGTGGTCACATCTTTTAAACACAGTAGTGAAAAAGTTGACTAAAACAGATACTGTTCTAGGAGAGTGCTAATTAAAAATTGCTACATGAGTACTTAGAAAGGAAAAAAAATAATTATTCTTTCTGTGCATATAGCTATTATGGAAAAAGTAGTATTTGACTTAAAATTTGAGAGATTACTAGGCATAGAATATGGGTAAAGGGTGATCCAATATAATAGGGAAACATAAGCAAAGATTCTAGAAATTAAATTATATGATACATTGCAGTCATAACAAGTAGCTGTTTACTCTTAGGGCTGGAGAAACACAGGAGAGGGTGGAAAAAAAAAACTATAAACATAGGTTGTGACCATCTTGTAAGAGGCATTGTGTGTCTAATGAAGTATGACAATATTAGAGGGAGTCTAATGTTAAATTAGAAGGATTAGAATGGTTTTTGAGCAAAAAAAATATTTTAATCATATGACCATCTCTTACCTGTGGGGGCAAGCCTCCTGGGCATTACAAGGATTGTGTCATCACATTGCAATGTTTTTGTGCCGACAATCAGCAAATGCTTTCTTTTCAAAAGAATAAGACCATAAACTGATTCTTAAAGCCTTTCTCACTCAGGTATGCCTTCTTGTGTAGAACTAGCAGTGTATTTTATCAAATGAACATTTATTATAAGGGATCTTAGACAGTGTGTCTCATGTACATGATTAGAATGGTAACATAGGAAGGAGAAAAATATAGTAGCTACTCCAATAGAATAGTGAAGGTATGAAATAGTAAATCAGAGTGAAACACTGATTTTCATTTACTAATATGATTCCTTGTCTTCAAGTCTGTACCCTAATTCTGAGATCTTTCTCTCCACCCAAGAATGCAAGAGTGGTGAATTTGGTGGGGTATAAGACAAAGTTGTCAATCCTTGGCTCTGGAAATTGAAATAGCAAGTACCATTTGACATCACTGTCATAGAACCACTTGGCCGTTGCACAGGCCCACAGACTGCCCAGTTGCCATCTGTGTTTTTCTCTTCACCATTTTACATTGCCTGTGTCCATAATAGTTACCACGTTTTCATCTTGTGCTCTTCACATAAGACAATCCTCTTTACTGTTTGTAAAAAACATTCTAGACCTGAGACATTGCTCAGTTACCCATACTGGCAGTGGTAGGTGAAAACTCTGCACCACCTTCTCCCCTGTCTCTAGTTAGTATAAGAATGGGATCTTGGACTCATATCAATGAACTAATGGTATGAAAACAGTCACTTGGATCTGTCTAAGGTGAGGCTAGACAAAATAAATTTAAAATCTTTTACTGAGCATAGACAAGTTGGAATAACCCTTACAGCATTGTACTAGGGTAAAACAAAATTTTATTCCACTGGAAGTTATTATTATTATTATTATTATTATTATTATTATTATTATTATTATTTTATCTCTGAGAATTCCATTCCATAGCATAAACAAAACTAAACTACTTGCCTGTCCTGGCCTGCATCCCTTCTATAGAGAAAGAATGGGCCAGGATTGTACTTGATGAGATATTTTCATGTGTTTTTTAATCCATGTGTATTTGATTAGAAATTTTACAAGTAAATAGCTAATGATTAACAGGAGAACTCTGGAGGAATGCTGCAAGGAACATTGGATACATTATAAAGCTCTATTTTTCTGATATAGTAAGTGATTGGCTGGTTATGGGACATTGATCCCTGCAAAGTTTCTCAAGAAAAATGTGGAAGTTATTTATGTTTGTACTGTTTTAATGATGCTGACTAAACAAAGGCATTCCTTTTGAAGAAATGAGGCATAATAAATTTGTAAAGGGTAAACCTTTTTATCTTGAAAAGTAGGATTAAGTCATGAATGGTTAGAGTTGACAAGGAGCATGGCAATCATGGCAAGCAGTCTTTCAACTCCTCTGGGTAGACACTGAGGTAGCAACTAGTAAAATGGTTAGGAGCATGTACCAGGAAGCACAGCAATAAAATGATTTGGGTTTTGGTGATTTTGTTTTGTTTCTTCTTTATTAGTGATTATTAAATACACATAACAGTGGGTTTCATGGTGATATATTGATACATGCTTATAACATCAATTTTACTACTCAGAAACTCCTCATTTCCTCTTTTCCTTCCTCCCCTGGCCCTCATTTCTCTATCCGGAAAGTCTCTCTTCTACTTTTATGATGGCACTTTTTAAAAATTTATTTTCCCAGTATCTTCCATATAATTTACTTAACATGATGCTCTCCAGTTTTATCCATTTTCCTGCAAATGACATCATTTTGTTCTTCATTATAACTGAATAAAACTTCATTACTGTATCTATACCATATTTTTTTATCCATTCTTCTGTTGATGGACACCTAGGCTGTTTCCATAACTTGAGTATTATGAATTGTGCTATGATAAAAATGGATATGCATATAACCAAATATGATGTGATTAATTCATTGGAATTAATGCCAATTAGTTGTAGATATAGAGAATGTGATAGTCCAATTATTAGCTTTCTGAAGAGTCTTCATACTTATTTCATGATGGCTGTATTGATTTACGTTTTCACCAACAATATGTAAGAGATTCTTCTCCTAACATGCTCACCAATATTATTATTATTTGAATTCTTCATCAAGAATCAGGACTGGTATGAAATAGAATCTAATTATAGTTTGATTTGAATTTACCTGATAAAGATGGTAAGCTTTATTATTTCATATAAGTGTTGGGCATTTTAAATTTTTCTTTTGAGAAGTGTCTGTTTAGTTGATGTTCCCATTCATTGATTGAATTATTTTATTTTGGTGTGGGAGAATATTGAGTTATTGGAATTCTTCATGTGTCCTTGATAATTATTCTCCCTTCGAGTAGTTGCTAGCAAAGATTTTCTCCTA
Source organism: Marmota marmota marmota (assembly GCF_001458135.2). Taxonomy (NCBI): domain Eukaryota; kingdom Metazoa; phylum Chordata; class Mammalia; order Rodentia; family Sciuridae; genus Marmota; species Marmota marmota. The sequence goes on along the minus strand of NW_026000026.1, from coordinate 62,005,140 downwards.
TTCTTTAGGCTTTCTCTTCATTGAGTTAATTCCTCCCTTTGCTAGGTAGATGCTGTTTAATTTTATACCATCCCATTTGTTAATTCTTATAATTACTACAGATATTTTGTTCAGGAATTTATTGTCTGTGCCCATGTGTTGAAGTTTTCCCCTATTTTTTCTTCAAACAATTGCTTAGTTTTTGATGTATTGTGGGTTGACTCTTACACAGGTTAAGATATAGGAATCTAGTTTCATTCTTCTACATATGAATACAACCATAAGATTATATCAATATGGTAATGAGCAATTAAGCATATTCATTAAAAGAAGAAAAAGTCAACAAATAAACAACCTGACATTACATCTCAATGCCCTAGAAAAAGAAGAACAAACCAACACCAAAAGTAGTAGGAACCAGGAAATAATTAAAATCTGGGCTGAAATCAATGAAACTGAAACAAAAGAAACAATTCAAAAAATTGATAAAAAGCTGGTTAATTGAAAATAAAAATAAAATTGACAAACCCTTAGCTACCCTAATGAAAATAAGAAAAGAAAAAACTCAAATCACTTAAATTTGTGATGAAAAAGGAAATATCATGAAATAGACTAGTGAAATATAAAGACAATTAAAAACTATTTTGAAACATTATACTCCAGTATAGTAGAAAACCTTGAAGACACCAATAAATGTCTAGAGGTATATGATCTACCCAGACTGAACCAGGAGGACATACACAATTTAAACAGATAAATTTCAAGCAAAGAAAATAAGACACCATTAAAAGTTTACTAACCAAGAAAAGCCTGGGACCAGACAGATTTTCAGCCAAGTTCTAGAAGATAAATAAAGAGAAATTAATACTAATACTTCTCAAAATAGTCCATGAAATAGAAAAGGAAGGAGCCCTTCCAAAGCACATTCTATGAGGCTAGTATTATCCTGATACCAAAACTAGACAGAGACACATCAAAGAGAAAATTTCAGAACAATATCCCTGATAAACATTGATGTAAAAATTCTCAACAAAATTTTGTCAAATCACATAGAAAAACATATTTAAAAAATAGTGCACCATGATCAAGTGTGGATCATTCCAGGGATGTAAGGTTGTTTCAACATATGGAAATCAATGAATATAATTTATCACATTAATAGACTTAAATTTAAGAATCAAATGATTATATGAATTGATGCAGAGAAAGTATTTGACAAAATACACCCTTTCATGTTGAAAACACTAGAAAAACTAGTGATAGTAAGAACATCACTCAACATTGTAAAAGCTGTCTATGCTAAACCCAAAACCAACATCATTCTAAATGGAAAAAAAAAATGGAAGCATTTCCTCTAAAACTGGAAAAAGACAGGGATGCCCTCTTTCACCACTTCTATTCAACATAGTCCTCAAAACTGTAGCCAGAGCAATTAGATGAAGCAAATTAAAGGGATATGAATAGGAAAAGAAGAACTCAAACTATAATTATTTGTTGATGATTCTATACTCAGAGATTCCAAAAAAATTTAATCAGAAAATTTCTAGAATTAATTAATAAATTCAGCAAAGTATCAGAATACAAAATCAATGCCTATAATCAAATGCATTTCTGTATAACAGTGATTGATCCTCCAAAAGAGAAATTAGGAAACCTACCCCATTCATAATAGCCTCAAAAAATAAAAAAAAAAAATAAAATACCTGGGAATAAACAAATGAGGTGAAAGACTTCTATAATGTAAACTACAGGACACGAAAGAAAGAAATTGAAAAAGAATTTAGAAATGGAAAAATATCCCATACTCTTATATAGACTGAATTAATATTTTCGAAATGGCCATACTTTCCAAAGCACTATACAGATTCAATGCAATTCAAACTGAAATCTCAACATCATTCCTTATAGAAATAAAACAAAAAAAAATCATGAAATTTATCTGGGAAAATTAGAGACCCAAAGTAGCCAAAACAATCTTTTAATCAATTAAGAGTGAGGCAGAAGGCATCACAATACCAGACCTTAAACCATACTACAAAAATGGCATGGTACTGGCACCAAAATAGGCATGTAGACTAGTGGTGCAGAATAGAAGATGCAAAAACAAACCCACATAAATATAAGTATCTCATCCTAGACAAAGGTGCCAAAAACACATATTGGAGAAAATATGTCCTCTTCAGCAAATTATGCTAGGAAAACTAGAAATCCATATGCACCAAAATGAAACTAAATACCTATCTCTCACCATGTACAAAACTCAACTCAAAGTAGATCAAAAACCTCGGAATTAGACCAAAGGCTCTGCACCTAATCAAATAAAAAGTAGGCCCAAATCTTCATTATGCTTGATTAGGCCCTGACTTCCTTAATAAGATTCCTAAAGCACAAGAAATACAATCAAGAACCAATAAATGAGATAGATTCAAACTAAAAAGCTTTCTTTTCAGCAAAATGAATAATCAATGAGGTGAAGAGAGATGTACATTTTGGGAGTAAATTTTTGTCTCATGCACATCAGGTAGAACACTAATTTCCAGGATATATAAAGAACTCACAAAACTTAAGACAAAAAACAAACAAACAAACAAACAACAACCCAATCAATAAATGGGCTAATGAGCTGAACAAACGCTTCTCAGAAGGAAATATACAATCAACAAATATATGAAAAAAATGTTCAACATCTCTAGTAATTAGAGAAATGAAAATTAAAGCCACTCTAAGATTTCATTTGACTCTAGTCAGAATGGCAGTTATCAAGAATACAAGCAACATTAAGTGTTGGTGAGGATGTGGGGGAAAAGGCACACTCAAAATTGCTGTTGGGACTGCAAATTGGTGCAGCCAATATGGAAAGTAGTGTGGAGATTCCTTAGAACACTCGGAATGGAACGTCCATTTAACCCAATCCTACTCCTCATTCTGTACCTAAAGGACTAAAAGATAGCATTCTACAGTGACACAGCCATATAAATGTTTATAGCAGTACAATTCACAATTGCTAAACTATAGAACCAATCTATACGTCCTTCAATAGATGAATAGATGAATAGATAAAGAAACTGTGGTACATATATATAGTGGAATATTACTGAGCATTAAAAGAGAATAAAATTATGGTATTGTCAGGTAAATGGATAGAGTTGGAGAACATCATCTTGCTAAGTGAAATAAGCCAAACTTAAAAAACGCAAAAGCTTGATGTTTTCTCTGATAAGTGTGGGGGTTGCACAGGATGAGTGGAGGAACTTTGGATGGGGCAAAGTCAAAGGGAAAAGAGGGTAGGAAAGATGGTGGAATGAGGTGGACATCATTACCCTAGGTACATGTATAATTGCATGAATGGTGTGACTCTACTTCATGTACAATCAGAGACGCAAAAAATTCTGCTCAATTTGTGTAAAATGGATCAAAGAGTTTTCTACTGTCATGTATAACTAACGAGAACTACTAAAAAAATTGTTTTCAAGGAAAATTATAGCAATGATGGGTTAAATTAATGTTATCATTATTTTTCTAGTTATCTATATGCTACTATCAGGAAAATATTATAATCTAGATTCATTACTTCAGTAAGCCATGCTAGTATTACCTCCTTTATAAAGTGGCTTGTACTTAGATAAAAATATAGGTCAACATTCTATATATCCAGTACCTCTACTTATGCTTTAATCTATACGAAACTAGAAAGGAGAAGGAGGAGGAAGAGGAGGAGGAGGAGGAGGAGGAGGAAGGGGAGGAAGGGGAGGAGGCGAGCACAGTTTAACATCAGACAGATTGGTAAAGACTATTAGAAGAATGTCAGCTATACCAACCACATTCTTAAAAACCATGTGTTTCAAACCCTAAGAATGATGGCATGTTTATCTGCTTTTCAGCAGATTATTGCCGGAGTTCATTTATTCCATTGTCATTACTTCCTATTTATTTGTGTGGGAAAAACAAAATTTGATCACATATAATGGCTCCAGTAGCAATTACATCCTATTTCCACATTTTATAAGATTTTCTCAAATCCAGTACTCCAGTCCTTTCAGCATTATTATGTCAAGTAGACAAATTATGTAGAACTTGCACTGCCAAGTAAGGCTACACTTTTCATTTGGTCATTAAAAGAGCAATTTAGGAGTCAAACTGAAGCAGGCAAAAAATTACGAATTGAAATTCAAGTATTAGTAGCCTATAATTGGAGGTACAGATTAGTGAAAAGAAAATCTTTTAATATAAAATAAAATTATAGAGAAACAATGGTGGTTGAGGCAGAGTAAAAGAGAAGTGCAACCCTCTGCTTTCCCCAACCCACCAATAGCCATTGGAAAAGGACTTAGGCTAGTTAACAGGGAAGAGGAGTGACATTCCCCAGGAAAACACTAGTGTATTTGGTTTTGTGGTGGCAGAAACTAAAATACTATGAAATCTTGGTGTGAGAAAGACATGGAATTTCCTGCCTGTGTGTTGGTGCCATGAACTCATTCAATTGTGTTGTACTTGTTGGGGAGGGGATGTAATTGGGACACTGTTGTGTTTTATACAAATATCTAAGTTACCCTGAGTGATCTGAACTATGGAGCAAAATGGTAATTTCAATGCAATAGTTGAAGAAAATAGTGTCAAAATATATTAGGTCCCTTTTCTTTTTCTTTATTTTTGTTTTATGGAGAGGAAAGTCAAGGATAATATTATCTTTTTAAATTAAAAATTCATAATACTTAATCTAATATTTACTGAGCAGGTGCCATTCTAGACTACTTATAATTTTTTTTTCATTACTATGAAATGTTTTCTAAATCAATATATTTTATAGTATTTCAACATGAAAAAGTCAAGAATTGACTACTAGTCAGGCCCAAATCTATCAACATGAAACTAGAAAAGCAAGATTGAAATGCAGGTTTGCACCATTCCACAGTACAGCCCTCTCCTCTCTCTGATACTATACTATTTTTATTTTGGCAATATGTTCTAAATAAATAACAAACTGATATGTGTCTCAGAGAAAACAAAGATTTTCATAATCAAGTAAAAGTCAAACCAATATATTTACATTGATTTTCTTAACTCCTCAACTTATGGATTTTTTGTATTGCCTGTGTGTGACACTTTCCATGGTGTTGGATGACTCACCACTTGAGTTGGATTTTCAAAAGAAAAAACCCATGACAAAAAATAGGAGTTTACTGTCCAAAGTGATATATTATCACATAGAATTAAGAAAGTGACATATGGAATAAGTAATAACATATGCCCCACAAATTTCATACCCACTGTCATTTTGAGTCATTATAAATTACTGAATAAAATTTAGTTTAATATACAAGTATAGGAAGAAAAAAGAACTGAGTGTTTTTATTATATCACCTATTTAAAAAGTCTTACAATTTATGTGTACAAGCAAGGTAACAACTTTTTCTACAGAATAGTAATTCTGTTATAATATAAAATACATAGGTGATTATTTAGCAACATGTGAATAAATTTAAATTCATCAACTTAAAATCCTACATTAATCATTATATTCATATGACACATATATAAGTTTGATTATAATCTACATATTTAAAGAGCTATAATATGATTTCATTTTTTTAAGCAGGGGTGAGTCATCCATGATAAATGGCTCATACCCTACTCAAGGCAGGCAACAGAACTAGAATTTCTCTTCCCAAATGTTGGTCATAAAAACTTTAGATTTTTAAACTTTTTATCTTAGAGCTGGTCATAAACAAATTCTCTGGCTTACATTTGGTTGGTAGAATGTCATAAGACCCTCCTCATTCTAGAAGTCATTCTGTCCCATAACTTACAGGGAAGAATGTTACATAGGAAGGATAAGAAGAATTTGTACTGGACTTTCTGGGTTTCCTCTTTCTTTTTTTTTTCTTATATTAGTTCTTTGTTTTTTTTTTATTAGTTGCTCAAGACAATACAATGATCTTGACATATCATACATTTGATTCAAATAGGGTATGAATTCTCATTTTTCCACGTTTACAGATTGCAGGATCACATTGGTTATACATCCATGTGTATACATACAGCAATCCTAGTGTCAGTTGTATTCTTCTGCCCTCCCTAACCCCCCTATTAGCAATAAGTCGTATTCTTGTGGTTCAGTTACCTTTCTGCAGAATTGTTTACACTTTGTTCGTGTATATACAGTGAAGTTCCAATAAAAACTCAAAAGGACAGAGATCAGAGAGCTTTTGGAAAGCCCAGTGCATGGATGTTCATGGAGGGTTTTGCACTTGTAGAGGATACAGAAGCTCTCTGTTACCTCCTAGGTGCCTTGCCCCATGTATCTCTTCATCTATACTTATAACACCTTTTATAATAAACCAGTACACATTATGGTTTCTTTGAGTTCTTTGAGCTGCTCTGTCATATCAACTGAACCCAAGTAAATGACTATGGAAATTTTGATTTATACTTTACCTGTCAGGAGCACATATGAAACAACCTGGGATTTGTGACTAGCATTAGATAGTGCAGGAAGTCTTGGAGACTTTGCACTCAACTGGTAGATTCTAACTCTATCTCCAGGTAGATTGAGTGTCAGAACTGAATTGGATTAGAGAACACCTAGCTACCTAGCTGGTGGGTTTTTGTTTTGTTTTTCCTGCAGAATTGCTTGCTTGATGGTGAGGAAATATCCCTACACCTTTTGAAGTCATAAAAATCATCCAAGTAGATCATTGACATGGGAGGTCAGAATAAAAAAAAAAAAAGACACTTTTTTTTTCCAACAGAAGAACAAAGCTATCAAATAAATTTAAATATAGGCATAGATAAACTTGGCAAGTCCTCAGAAGATACAATTGAAATAGTTTTTGTCTGAAATGAAGAATTTTGCATTGTGAATTGTTTATTGATAATGTCTTTCTTGTAAAATTGACTTATTTTCCCCAATTAGCTAAAATTATGGGCCAGGCACAATCCTTTCTCTTTCAATTCTCAAACTACACAAAAAAGAATTAGAGATAATTTGCATTAAAGAATCTAATGTGATTTGACAATTTGCTTGTATATTTCACATATAAAGGAAAAGGGGCAAATAAATTTGTTCTTTTGTGACTAAATTTACTTTCAGAAATTTGACATTGTTTCATCAAAGACTGATAAACATGGTAGTTCTTAAAATGTTTTATTGAATGAAACTTTCTGCACATACCACTTGAATGCTTAAGCATTTTGAAAGGGTTTTGCCATTTCCAATTATATTAACAAAAAATATGTCATTTACCTCCTACTGCTGATCCTATCATCACTGCCACAGCTAACTTATTCCCTCAAATCTGAGAGTGTGAAATCGAATGGTCTCTTCATAAGAAAATTGAACCACTGAAAGATACATTAGTGAGAAAGAAGGCAAGCTAAAAATCTTTCCAAAGAATTGTTTTTATTTCTTTAAAATAAGATGACGTAAATTTATGAAGGAAATGCACAGGTGTAATCCCAGCAACTGAGGAGGCTGTGTCAGGAGAAATGTAGGTTCAAAGCCAGCCCCAGCATCTTAGAGAGACTCTACGTGTCTCAAAATTAAAAAAAAAAAAAATTTCAAAAAATCACTGGAGATATAGCTCAGAGGTTAAGTGCCCCTGGATTCAATCCCCAGTACAAAATATATATAAATGCATATAGGTATGTGTGTATATATATACATATATATACACATATATACATATAATATATATAGATATATAAATACATATATATATATTTATATGTATGTATTTAAATATATATGTGTGTATGTATATATATATACATACACACATAGGTAGATATGAAAGGACAATATATATACATACATATGTATATATTTGCACAAAGTTGTTATAATAATAATATAATAAGCATAAATATATATATATATATAATGTATCTATATAATAAAATATAATGAGCATAAATTAATGGTCTCTCACAGTGAAGGAAACTAGCATGCAACACACACACACACAAGAATAAATAGAATAAAGCATTTCTGTCTAAAATAGACAAATATTATTTTCACAAACTTTCAATCGAATGCATAAAATAGACCACATAGTCCTTTAGATGGCTGCTTGTACCCCAGTGAGTTGGTGCATGTGGTAGCAGGGTATTTCATTAGAGGTTTTCTATACTATTTAATCTACATCTTATTCACCAATTCATCATCCAGCTCTAAGGAAAGTATAGGAAATATTTGGGGCATAGCACAGAATACCTTTGTCCTTCATTTCTTTGGCATTATTATGTTTGGCATATGTCAAATGGGAAATAAAGCTAAGAGCCTATTTAGCTATGAATGACTCCACTCTCACTACAGAAGTATTGAAATTATCTAACTCCTTTTATTCTCATCTCTTTCCATCATCTAAACCTTTGGTATTTGGGGGAAATTTTTCTTCAAGAATAAATTTATCTGGATAAACTAGAAGCAGGAACCAACTTACTAAAAGAGTCATTATATACTGGAATTCATCTTACTGTTTCTTTCAAGGACTAAACACTATTAAATACTATTCCATTGATTAGCAATCTAATGATAAAAAATAGATAGTGTATAAGTACAAGGGAGAACATGTTGGTTATATTTTTATTAAATCTTCCTTTTTTTCTATTTTATTCTGCTTTAACTGTCAGAATCTCATAAGGTATGCACGTAAAATAACTCTTGTGGGGTCTCAGAAATTGGCTTTGTAAATTCAGTTTAGCCTAATGGTACCCTCACCTGTGAAGAAAGTGCTGCTGTCCTCTGTGCTTCATCCCTGACTTAAATAACCTTTCATGATTCTCAGAGATTGTCAGGGGTGAGTGGGCATCCACATTTCCTGTCATCACCAGCCTCCACTCACCACTATCAGCACTTAAGTGGGCTCATCTCTTTACCTGTTTTCTTTGGAAGGTGCTTCTGTTTCCTGTTGCCATAGAGATGGAAAACAGGTTGGTGTCTTTTCTATAGATGCAGAAAGCATTGTGTAGACTCCCTGGCTTTGTCCTTTGTCATGCTGTGAATCCTTTGAGAGTCAAATGGATGTTCCTTCTTGTGAGTGGTCTTTTACATAACATTTCATAAAATGTTTTGTACATTTTATCCTTTATTCATTTAACTCTAAGTATTGCTTTTTTGTGTTCTCTTTTGTTTCTATTAGATATCACCTGTCACATTTAATGCTCTTCAGTGTACTGCATGCTAACTTCAAAAATGTTTTGTTTTTCTGAAAGTATAAGGAGACTGTGAAAATAAGATGAGAATAGTAATGTGAATTAATGATAGTAGTTTCCATATCAATAAATCCGTTTATTTGGGTGCCACTTACTTCTACTTGCTATCCAGTTACTTGCCCACATAAGCTAATGAATATCTGGATTTGACTTCTAACTGCTATATTTAGGTAACAACAGCGCATTTAAGACCTTGAATGTCTGGGTTTTGTTTTTTAGCAGTTGTGTTTTAGTGGCAAGCAGCACATTTAAGACCTTGGACATATAATCAGGTTGAATGCACAAACTAGTCAACATTTAGAGGCATAACTTCAGGCTACAGATGCATACTTTAATAAGCAGGAAAGAAGAACAAGATAATCACATAAGGAAAGGTGATGTTTATACTCAAGGTTGGTAGTATAGTCTCTCTCTCTCTCTCTCTCTCTCTCTCTCTCTCTCTTTCCCTCCCTCCCTTTCTTCCTTCCCGCCCTCTTTCTCTCCAAGTGCCACACAATGAATTTCAGTAAACACCAGAATGCATATATGACAGTCCATTAAGATTGTAATGAAACTGAAAAATTTCTGTCACCTATAGACATTGTCTTGGTCAGAATGTCAGGGTGCAACATTTTACTCACATGTTTCTGGTGATGTTGGTGTAAAGGAATCTAAAACACTGGCAGTTGTATGGAAATACAGCATCAACAATTATATACAGTGCATAATTTCTGACAATGATGATGAATATTACAGGTTAGTGTACTTATGCATAATAATTTCACCATTATTCTAGAGTGTGCTCATATTAATTACTAAGGAATAAAGTTAACTGTAAAATGACTCCAGACAGGTCTGTCGGAGGGATTCCAGAAGTCATTGTTAATACAAGAGGTAGCAACTCCGTGTGTGTTATTGTCCCAAAGACCTTTCAGTGGAAGGAGATGAGGAAATGGAAGACAGTGACATTAATGGTCCCAATGCTATGTAGGCCTAGGCTAATATGTGTGTTTATGATTTAGATTTTTTTTTTCTTTTTGCAGTTCTTCATGCATGCTAGGCAAGTGCTCTACAACTTGGCCTTCTGTTTTAGTTTTTAATAAAAAGGATTTTTAAAAAAAGTTTTAAAATAGAAAAACACATAGACTATGGATAGAAAAACAATTTATGGAGCTGTGCAATATGTTCATTTTATAAATTGTTATTATGAGAGTTGAAAGTTGAAAAGTAAAATGTAGCTGGGCACTGTGGTAGACACCTGTAATCCCAGTGGCTTCAGACCCTGAGACAGGAGAATAACAAGTTCAAGCCACTCTCAGCAATGGTGAGGCACTTAGCAAATAAGTGAGACACTGTCTCTAAATAATAAGGCTGGGGATGTGGCTCAGTGGTTGAATGCCCCTGAGTTCAGTCTCCAGTACCAAAAAAAAAAAAAAAAAACTAAAATGTATATAAGGTGAAAAATTAAACTAAATTTAATTTATTATTAAAGTAAAAGATATTATAAAATGTTATAGTTCCCTCCTTTAGTTTCCATCTAGATTGTTTGTGAAGTTAACAGTATTGTACAATAGTGTTCCAGGCCTTCACATTGACTCATCATTCATGCTCTGACTTACACAGAGCAACTTGCAATGCTATGTGCTCCATTTATGGAAAATGTCCCAGACAGTTGTACCATTTTTCATCCTTTATATAGTGCTTTTACTGCATCTTTTCTATATTTAAATACACAAATGGCTACTCTTGTTATGAATTGCCTGCAGTATTTAATGTAGTACACAAGCTATACGGGGTTTCTAGGCTAGGAGTAATAAGTTATACCACATAGTCTTGTTCTATAGTTGGTAATACCCTTTAAGTTTGATACGTATCAGGTATGATGATATGATAAAGTTACCTACCAATTCATCTCACCGAAGGTAAACATATTATTGAGTGCCACAATAATATACATGATTGTGTGTGAGTGTGTGTGTATGTATGAAGACATTAAAATTCAATATAGGTGTGAAGGAGCACATCTGTAGTCCCTTTTGCTTGAGAGACCAAGGCAGGAGGATTCCTGGAGCCTACAAGTTTAAGAACAGTTTGGGCAATTTGGCAAGACCCCCATTTAAAAAAACAAAAACATAAACAAAATGACCCTAGTAAGCTGGCATTTTTGACCTGTTTTATAGGTAATTGAGGCACAAAAGGATTGAGGATATATTTGACCAATACACAGATATTCAGTGATCATGCTAGAATTTGTTCATTTGTTTATTTATTCTTTAAATTCTGGTGAACATTTTGTTATTTTACACTCATCACACATTTAAAGTACACCAATGAGTAAAACAAAGATGTTTTCTCTCAAAAAGCATAGATCCCAGCCTGAGATCATAGAGTAAATAATAAACATAATAAATAAATTTATAAGTACATTGGAAAAGGGTATGTACTATAAGAAACAAAAGAAAAACATAGTAAATGGGACATGGATTTAAGGATTTATGAAATTTGAGAGAAGTAGTAAATAGAGAAGTGAAAGTAGTAGTTATTGAAAAGTAAAAGTGAAATCTGAGCCCTTGTGGTATACTTGATTGGCTTCAGGCACCTTGTGTTATCCTGCAGTAGGGCTACTTCTTTAGAAACATTGCTTTCTCCCTCACTGAAGTATGGTGTTCTTCACCTTAGGTCAAATAGAAAATGATACCTAACAAAAAAGTTGGACATAGTGACAGATTGATTGATACTTTTTTAATACAATGCTAAAAAACTATTAGGAGGGGAAATCATAGGTTATACTTGCATAGTAGAGTGAGTGGTCTAATCTTTGTGAAACCCTGACTTCAAAAATATAACATATAATAACAATCCAGAAATACTGTAATTTCTCCTTTTAAAGTTTAAATATAATCCATTTTTCCTTAATCCTATAGGAAAGTGTCTTTACAAGCACACTATTCCTGCTTTTTGATTGAATCTGGGTATTTCTTTCTATAGCACCAATGATGGTGAACATTAATTCCATCTCAGTGACTTGCTCTATTTTACTCAAAATGTACATAATAAGCCTTTTCTGTATTTATTTTCTGGTATTTAGGATTAATTCCACCCCAAACACTGTACTACAGAGTAACATGCCCAGATGTTTAAATATTTGTTTTTAATTTTGATACCGGATATTACCCAGTTGCAGAGTCTATTTAAACTTTCAATCCTCCTGCCTCAGCTTCCCACATAGTGGGGATTACAAGGATGTGCCAACACACACCCTGGCTTTTCTGTTTTTAATAGCACTGCATGTGTTTAATTTTTTCTTGATTATAAGTAAACTGTGATTGAGAGTATGTGTACTTCTATGTGTGTTTTACCAGATTGCTATCAGTTTAAAATGAGAGCCCATGCTCAATTCATATGGTATGGTACATTATGTATGTAGACCCTAGGTAGTATATGTAGCCAATATACTTAGTATATGTAGCCAAGTGGTTAGTAACACACATTTATTTTAATAATAACAGAGCAAAGGAGAATTTTTCCAGTAGGTATCATTTGACCTTGATTTTGATACTGCGCTCATAAGTTCCTTTATTCTGGCACCTATAGCCTTATTCAAGCATTTTCCCCCCATGTTTGGTCATTCTGAGAATCAAGCTTTCATTATAACTACCTTAGCACTATGATTTTATGACTTGCATGGATGCAATTGCATCATGTTGATTAGTCCATATGCATTGAAGGAAACAACATTGGCAAAAGTTTCAGGTATAATTGAAAGAGCATTAATGATAAAATCACTTCCATGTCCTTCTGAATGCATTGTTTTTGAAAGATAAGAATTCCACTTTATTAATCATGCTTTAGAAGTAAATGAATTTCTTATAATACTGCAACTGTGCAAGTGCTAGTTCTTTTTTAGCTTCTCTGCTTTTTACAGTACATGTGAAGTGTTATGTTATAGAGAAATAAAACTTTAATTTTTAAAAATTAAGCAAAATACCATTGTAAGAAAAAAAAGCATATGCTTCTCAAAGATGTAAGCTAATTTACCCTTTTAATTTATTTACCTTAGAAGGAGACATCTGATCTGACTGAAACAAGTATTGATAGCTAAAGTTTTAAAAAAATCAGTTAAAACAATTTATTTTAAAAATGCACAATAATTATTATATTAAATATATTAAAGTATATTTATTAATTATTTCTCAGTAAGGAAAAAAGCATGATTGTTTTCTAGAAAGTATATATGGGAGGCCTTGCAGAACTGATAACTGTTATTTTGTTTTATGATGAAAGAAGGAAGTTTTTACCATGTCAGCAAAGCAGAAAGCAGACAATTCTGTTATATTAATAATGATGTAACACTTTTAACACTAGAGAATTTTGCATTTGTAACTATATATTTTATGGTCTGAAATGTTTGAACATGAAAACCTGTGGACAAGGAGCTGTACCCAAGGGGTATGTTATCAGCCCAATACACCAAGTAAAAGGACAGATGTGTTTTTTCCCAGTGATGATACACTTCTGACTCTGACTTCTTCTGAAATGTTCTTTTCCCACAATTTTCTTTGTAATTACAAAGAGAGAACAATGAACAGGGGACAAAATAATACTTTCCCAGTGCTAGGAAACACACATAGAAAAATTCTGTGGCACATATTGTTAACTATATTTGAGATAGAGAATATTATGTGCTTTTGAAAACTTAAACATAGAAATAAAAAATATAAATAATATATTTCTAATGTGAAGTGTGAACTTCTTGCATATGTGAAAACCAACCTGTTCTCTGCAACACAAAATTCACCTATATTTAAAACATTAGGCCCCAAACAACATGCAAAGAAGAATAATTAAATCGTGGCCTTTGCTGGTAAATGGGTGGGACTGGAGTACATCATGCTAAGTGAAATAAGCCAGACTCAGAAATTCAAAGATTTGATTATTTCGCTCATATACAGAAGCTAAACCAAAGTAAGGGGAAAAAATGGGGGATGGGAGATATGTAGTAGAGGAAGAGAGGAGAAACAGGAAAAGAAAGGAACAATGGAATGAATCTTACCATATTTCTTATGTACATATATGAATATACCCCAAGGAATTTCACCTTTATGTATATCTATAATGCACTAATTTAAAAAAAAAACTATAAATAAATATTAAAAAGCCTGGGGGAATAGAGGAAAGGGAACAAGAGGAGAGAGGAAGATGGAAAAAATAGGGACGAAGTGGGGACTGTAGTAGAACAAATTATATTCCAGGCTGGTATAATTATGTCAAAATGAACCCTAATATTATGTATAACTAACTACAAAGCACTAACAAAAAGAAATGCAACACAGAAAATAAGCTAAACCTAGACCAGAGAAGAGAAACTGTGTCATAACAGTAACCAGAACAGTTTACATAAAACAAACAAGTGGGGCTGTGGGTGTAGCATATTGGTAGAGCACTTGCCTAACACCAAGCAAGGCCTTGGATTTGATCCCCAGTGCCACATACACACACACAAAAGTTGGAGGACTGGGAATGTGGCTTGGTGGTAGAGCACTTGCTTAGCATGCACAAGGCCTTGAGTTTCATCATAAGCACTACTAAAAAATAAATAAATAATAAAAATAAAAACAAACAGCTGCAATTTTCACTATTTCCAGGGAATGGGACATTGACTAGTAAAGCAATGGAAGGTTAATGGTAGAATCTCAGTGCACGGTATTTGTAGTTTCTAAATACACATTTACATTTAAGCTTACTAGCTTAATAAATTGTGTATAATTCTCTTTAATTAAATAATGTGTGGTTGTTTTCAAACAAGAAACTTCTGTGAAGAACGTTGGTGGCCAGAAATCCCAACATCCAGGGTAGTGTCCAGAGGGACTTCAGGGAACAGGTAGGAGAAACTGAAAAATCATTCTACAAGGCTTTTCAAAACATAGATGGGAAACATGTTCTTTAATGTTTTTTCTCTATTTATTTTCCTAACAAATACCTCATACACAGTCAAGCTTCTCTACTAAATAAACTTTAGTTTTGTTAAATAGGGAGGAAAAAAAAAAAGCAACAACCAACCACAACAACAAAACTCCAATATAAAATGGACAGGAAGGTCCTGTCCAGTTTAATATGTATTGTGGACAGTGTGTCGTTATTTGAATAATAAATCATATGATCAACTTGATAATGAAGAAAAATAAACTTTAAAATGTTCTTAGTTTAGAATTCACTCTTTGTTGAATTTAGACGTGTTTTGGTTAATTTCCTTTTTCTGTGCTGAATCTCTGAGAAGATACAAACATAAGACACATTCTCTTATTTATGTGCTTAGTAAGTATTTAACTGTTTTATAGCACCTAGCATGTGCACAGTGTGAAATGTGGCACCAGCAATCCACAGAGGCTCACAGCCTTCCTAGGTGATTGGCCTTTATCCGTGTCATCTGGCAGGCAAAGCTTCAACAACTAAGGAAGCAACACTTCTTATACATTTGGTCTGTTGCATCCAAACTGTACCATAACACTTTTGACTATATTCAGAACAGCAGTAATAGATGGAGTTATATAGCACTTGTCTTGAGGATAAGTTGCTTCAATTATTTTATTCTGAAAAACAATGAGAGTCATTCTGATGATATTAGGGCAGTTACAAAAAACAACATCATTTTCATTCTTTCAACTATTTCAGTGATCATAGAGGAGTCTCAGAGTGCAATTTCACTAATACAGTTCTAAAGACTTAGTGTTTTTCTTGTTTGAGAGTATCTGGTCATTTTTGTACTTCGTTTATGAGATAGATGTCCTATAACATGGGACAGCATTTCTCCCAAAAAGAAACTATATGTGTGCTGAGTGCACATTTTGTTTAATAATACTTTGATAATGTTGTCATTCTCTCTAACTTGCTCAATAACTAAATATTTTCTATGAAGACTCTTACCTGAAATATTTCCTCCTGTGATGCTATATATCCACAGGACCATTATAAATGTATTTCAGTATCTTTTTTTCCATCAAAAAATAAGACTAGGTTTTAAATGTAAAATACGAATATTACAAACTCTTCAATGAGTTTTGTAGTCCTGTTGCAGAGGTGGCCTGTCTGCAGAAGTGAGTGACCGATGGGTTCTGCAGCAACCAGTTCTTGAGATCCCACAGAAGAATTTCAAGAGTCATGCATTGTACAGACAGAAATTTATTAGAAAATGTGAGACTTTAGATGTCCAGTAGAAGCATTAAGAAGATCCTCTCTGGGGAGAAGGTAGGTCTTGTAGAGTTGGGAGTTTTTACAGATTTGACTTCTTTTGTTTCTGCCATGTTTCTCATCTGTCCTTAAGTGGTTTAATACCCTTTGTATATCCCTCAGCAGATTTTCTTTGTGAGGGTTCTGATGATCTGGTTACAAAGGGTGGATGTGACATGGACTAGGAACTTTGGCATACCAGCTACCATTTTCCAGATGCTTGTATGCTTTGATAAAGTTCACTGTGATTTCCAGTCCTGTGACCTATGGACTCTCTTTGATATACATGTCTGACGTCCTCTAAGTTAGCAAATCCCTTCATGGTCCTCTGCTGCCCACCTGCTCATGACTATCTATCCATCTTATAGTTCCAGTCTGAAAAGGCATAGCGAACTCAAGTACTAAAATATCCCAAAATGAATTCTGTGAAGTCTTTTATATTTGTTACTGTGATCTATGCAATGTAAATATTTGCTCATTTTGATATCCACTCCTATGACAAGGAAAACAGCATTTTCAGATCTCCACTGCTGGCAGAGATAAATAGATATTTGAACGCGAATAAAATGGTTTGAAAATACAAGCAAACCTTAGTTAAGCCCATCTACATAATTTGTACTTGCCATTTGAATTAAGTTTATAAAGACCACTTTTATTTTTTCTCCACTGACCAAGACGCCTTAATACTTCCCTCAGCTTGAATAAATGTAACACAGATTTCTTCCTAACTCTAGACCCCTGACTTCCCTTTCTAAGAGCTTTTACTTTAGAAAAGATGTCATTGTAAATACTTTCTCTGCTCTTTGAGATGCAAATCTTTTTTAAAAAAAGACTTTTTGTCACTTTTCTGAAAGGCTTGTTGGTAAACAGAGGTGTCTCCTGATACCTCCCCACCTGCAACCCTTCCCCACTTAAGAACTTAGCTCTACAGCCCTTTTTCCCCCAGTGAAGTTGAGCTCAGACTGTGGCCTCAATAACTTAGTGAGATCCTGTGTCAAAACAAAAATGAAAAAGGCTTGGAATATAATTCATGGTAGAGTTCCAAAAAAGAAAAAAACAAACAAACAAACAAACAAAAAAACCAAAAGCAGTTATGGTGCTAATTAAGAAAAGAACTTCTGTGCAAATTTTGTGCAAAATTAGAGCTATTGATTCTTAAGCAATGATGCATTATTATTTTTGTTTTCTTTATCTTGCTTTCCAGACATTCAGGTAGTTTTCTTCAATATCCTTCTTTTTTAGTATTTTAGGAAATAAACAGTGAATTCTGTTTGTGCATGGGTTGAGTAATTTTGGCACAGAGATAGTTAGTTATTTGAGGTAAGTTTGGCACAGTTAGAAAGGTGCTAAGCCAGACCAGAATAAATTTAAACAGGAAAATATTTCCTGGAGATCTGTGAAACACATGAGAGACAACTGACCATGCTCTTGGCAGCCAGAGTTCTTTGATGTAGCCGTGGGCTAATAAGTGCAAGTAGAATCCCCACCTATAAGCCCGGAAGAGGATCTGAAATTACAAAACAGATAACACTGTGACACTGTAGGTAAAATATTGACTGACAGTGTTTTCATTTGTCCTTTACTTATATAAGGGAGAAAATTCAAAGGATACATATGAAGTAGGGTCTGCAAGAAGCACAATGAAGGCAGGAGCCACGTGAGGAAAATTTCATCCATGAAGATAGGGAAAATCCATTAAATCTAAACAGTAATGCTCACATGTCTGAGCCCTGACTATAGTTGTTCTCTGCTACATTTGTTCATATGGATTTAGGTGTGTTCACTTTCAACCTGAATATTTGACTGATTTTTTTTTTAATTTTTTTTTTTTTTTTGGGAAGCTGTGGATCTTATAAAGTCATCTGGAGATGTGGAAGGTTTCTGAAGCTGATGCTACAACCTGGTTCTCAAATATGAATTATTTAAACTTATTTTGCAGTGAATGTTTTAGGCAAAAGGCAAATATTCACTAATCACACAACAATAAAAGCAGTGAAAGGAACTCCAGCATATTTACATTCTAATTAGCTCTAAGACATTGCTTTTCATAAATCTGATATTAATTAGATGTTATCAACATAAGGAGTAAACATATTTTAACATCTCTGATTCAGAGTTGCTTTACCAGAACCGTTTTCAGAAATAGAAAAAAAATATATATATATATATTACTTAACTTTCCAAAATTTGATCTTACAAAAATATGAACTAGAATCATAATTGCTTTCATGTATGTTGTAACACAGTTACTTTTCAATAGATAATTTTAGAAAACTAGAAATTGTTAAGTTTGTTATAACATAATTATTTGTAATTAGCATCAATATTCTCTGCATTTTTATGGAGACATATGAAGACATGAAGTGCTTTAAGTATTTTAACTTGGTTAAAACATATTCCTTTTTATCCTTTCAAGTCTATTTATTTGTACAATATGTTTTAACTGTACATACTATGCCCCCCCCCAAAAAAAAAAAATCTGCTGAAAGATGAAAGACAAGAATAAAGGAATAGACATTCTTAAATTACCAATTTGGACTCAGAAAAATCAATGGTCTTTTCTGATATTCTAGCCTACCTTTAAAAGATCATCTGAAGGGTATATAGCTTCAAAGAATATCCCAATCTAGTATTTTCAAACCATTACAATTGATTATCGACATATGTAGAATTACTACAAACATGATTACTCCATGATCCATGAAATGTCTTTTTATTTAACTCACCTGACAAATATGTGTTGAACTTCTTCTACCCATCCCCTATAATATCCCTACTAAGTAAATATTTTAGTGGGACATGTAGTAAAAAAAGAAAAGAAACAAACAAACAAACCAACATCTACATGAGATTAAAATAACAGGATAAAAATTGGAAGTAGTTGATGAGCTAAATAAATGTATTTATTTTTCTTCTGTATTATGGATGAATTAGAATGAATTAGAATTAACACAACTGAAGCCCTACTAGATAGTTTGATAGCTTTTGTCTCATCAATTGGTACATAATGAACATTAGGTAAATATGGTATAATTTTCACTCTTTCATTCCTGAAAGAGAAGTCACAGGGCCCATATTATCTCTGTCCCTTTTCAGGTTATCAATGCACAATGTTAAAGTGATTTAGGAAATCACAATATCATAGTGAAGTTCATATTATATTTTAAATGATGGCTTCTTAAGTATAAAAAAGGAAATTGGTGTCAGCATACTAGGGAATTCATATGGTTTGATAAAGTTACAGAAGTAGAATCTGTTGACACTTTCTAACTACACCATTTGGGGCAAATCACGTTTGCCTTAATATTGCTCATTTAAATAGTACACTTGACTAGTTTAATGACTTCTTCCATTTGAAAGTACTGCATAAAATGTAAAGTAATGAATAGATTTTAATTTTGACATTGTTGTATCACTTGAGCATGTTCAGTTGAGCACCTTTCCCAACTGAACATGAAAATAAATATTTTTGCATTTAGTAAAATTTCATGGAGAAGCCTATGGAGAGAATTTTTTAAAAAGAAATAAGTGCTACAGAATGTTATGACTTACATAGTATTCCATTTTTCTTTTTGTTTGTTTTGTTTAGCAATGCATTCTGGCATGCTTACAAAGAAAAAATTATTTTAAAATACATAAGTATATTGAAAAATATAAGAGATGCATTGGAAATAAAATAATGAATAAAGACTTTAAGATGAAAATGCCTGTCTTTTTAAGTTGTTAAAAATGTCAGTACATGTGCTCAAAAATAAACTGAATAGATTAGCATATTATAGCTTTATGAAGTATGACAAAAGTGTTTGAAACTTATTGATTTGTGGCACATATCAGAAATTATTAGAGGTGTTCAATAGGCTAAATGTTGATAATACTCAAGTTTAGTATAGTTAGCAACTTATAAGACAGATTGTGTGATACATAGAAAGCAAGGAAAGTCATGAGATCAAGGTTAAATATGTTTATTCTAATTACACACTGTTTAAGAATAGCAAATTTTTGGAGAGTAAATCCAGGCACAGGACATTTTAATGGACTGCTAAATTGAAAGAAGTTGTTACACTTTTAGAAGTTTTGCTGACATTCTTATAGAAATCAGTAAATATAAATTGTATTGAAAGAATCCATACAATGTGTTTTGTGTGTTAGATTAAATTAGGCACTGATCCAATTAGCTGTTCATATACTTGTAGAATTTTAGCTTAGTACTTTCATTTCTTGGCCTGCTATTGCTGCAAAATAATTTATGCTCCCCCCACCCCCCTCACCTGCCAGGTAGGCGGAACTGTGACCACCCACAGAACAGGCCCAGCGGCCTACTGAGGGGCAGAGCAGCCCCCTACCCCACCCCCCCAGGGCCTGCCAGGTAGGCGGAACTGTGACCAACGAGAAAAGGCCCAGTGGCCCACGGAGGGGCAGAGCTGCCAACCACTCCTGCAAGGTAGGCGGGCCTGCGACCCACCGGCAGAACAGGAGCAGCGGCCTGCTGAGAGGCAGAGCCGCCCC
>NW_026000026.1:61972678-61981016 GCF_001458135.2 Marmota marmota marmota | reverse complement strand
GAGAGAGAGAGAGAAAGAAAGAAAGAAAGAAAGAAAGAAAGAAAGAAAGAAAGAAAGAAAGAAAGAAAGAGAAAGAAAAAAAATTACTGTTCATTTGGTAAAGTGCATAAGTGCATTTTGGCACATAAAACCTCATGCTTATATGGCTCACATCATTTTGCACATTTTGTTGGTGTAGCAAGTTGCACAATCACATATATTGATGACAGAGAAGCTCAATTCTATCATTCACCTAACATGGAGAAAAGAAAAAAAATATGATACATAACACTAATATCTACCATAGAGTTTCATGTTTCATTTATTCCAATTGTCATGCAAGAAATATATTAACAACAATAGCAATGCTATTGAAATTATAATAATCATTCTTGTTAAATAAAGAAAAATTTTCTCATTTGCTTCACTTTAAAACACTCTTGAAACAAAAATATTAAGGTTGCACTGTGAGCTATTTAATTTCAAAAGCCCTCCAGAATCAAACCTTTCAGAAGAAAAGAAGATCTTGCTATAGTCCACAGTTTTGACCAAGGATTTTCTTAGTTGTGGCTCAGTATGAGAGTTATTCCTGGAGACTCTTGTTTTGTTTTGTTTTGTGTTGAACATACAAATAAATAGGCATCACAGCAAGAGAAATGAAATAATAATATCTAATAAAAGTTGTACAATCCAAGGAGTAAGTATACTATCTTATTCAAAGGTAGGAAGCAGTATACTTTATTTGATTTTTAATTTATTTTTATGCAAATTTTAAATAAACTCAAGTTTTGAATGATACATATAGCAAAATATAATCTAAAATTAGAACTGCTTATTTCACATGTATGCACACATAGCCACCTGCCTATGTATTATCATCTCATATGCAAATTGTATATAGGCACACAATTAAAATACAAGATAAATTTGTGTATACAATTGTCTCTCAGTATCCATAGGGGTTGGTCCCAAGCCATATATATATATATATATATATATATATATATATATATATATATATATATGTAAAATATATAAATATATATGTATATGTTTGTATATATATATAAACTTATATATGCACATATATAATATGTGTATATTTCATTGGTTCTTTTTAGGTATACATCACACTAGAATATATTTTAACATACACACATGGAGGGTAACTTATTGTAATTAGAATCCCATTCTTGGGGTTGTAAATGATATGGAGTTATACTGGTCATGTATTCATACATGGACACAAGAATGTTTTGTCTGATTCATTCTATTGTCTTTTCTATTCCCATCCTCATTTCTCTTCATTCCTCTTTGTCTAATGTCATAAACTTGTATTCTTCCCCCCATTGTGTGTTGGTATCCACATATCAGAAATCTCCCTTACTTTAAATCATCTCTAGATTACTTATAATACCAAATAAAATATAAATACTATGTAAATAGTCGTTATAGTACATTGTTTAGAAAATAATGGCAAGCAAAATGTCTGTGCGTGTTCAGTACAGGTACAATTTATTTTCTAAATTTTTAAAAATATTTTTTCAGTTGTTAATGGACCTTTATTTATTTATTTATATGTGGTGCTGAGAATCAAACCCAGTTCCTCATGCATGTGAAGCAAGCACTCTTCGTTCACTGATCTACAACCCTAGACCTTTTCCTAAATTTTTTGTATCTGTGATTGGTTCAATCTGAGTTTGTGAAATTCACAGACACAGAGCATCAATTGTCATTATTTCTATATTCATAATGTGTTTTATCTGCTTAAATTATTAATTGTGGAGAAAATACACAAATAGGACTAAAATGTTTATTTCTTCATCATATATATCATAAAAACTGTTTATGTTTCTATAGCAGTACTTCAGAGATATTTAGCACATGCCAGTTGAGTGTGTTTTCTTAATGAGGTTTTCATTGATTTGTCTATTTACATGATTTAAGATAAATCAATCATGATCTAGAGAGGTCACTCAAACATTTAAAATCTTACTCTATGGTCGTGTGTGTGTGTGTGTGTGTGTGTGTGTGTATATATATATATATATATATATATATATATATATATAATGTGCTTTCAAACATTGTTAATTTTTGTGAGGTTAAGAGTGCCAAATTATGTGATTCAGAAATCATAAGCAGTAATCTTATTGAATTTAGGTAAAGATATATAGGATTAATAAAAGTTGAAAGAAAGTATAACGTATTTGGTAGTAGTCAAAATAGGGGGTAGGCAAAGTTGAGTCTTTTCAAAATAAAAGTTATATAGAATTTATTGATTAAGAATGTTAAGAAGTATCATAAGCACCACATGTAGTTCCAGTCAGAAGCAAGTGTTTAAAAACCAGTAAGAAAAATAGTAAAACTTTAATATTATATGTAAAGTCCAAAGAGACATATCACATCAATAAATTCCAGTTCTAATTAGTAATAATAGCAACAATACATGACACAGAACAACTGACTTGAAAATTGAAATATAATAATACCAAATACCACAAACATGTAATTTAAAAATTTATAAAGTTTTACATGTATCATCAGAATTTTTCAGAGTAACCTTGTAAGTTATGTTATATAACAAAATAAGCCAAGTTCTGTCTCAGAGAAGTCACCTAACTTGTATGATTTTCACCAGGTGAAGTCATGAGGCCAGGATCTAACGCCTAGCATGTATGTCATCAAAGGCAAGTGACCTCCTTTACTCTAAAGTTCCTAGACACTCTAGCCTCATTACCTATGCTCAGCTATTTATCACTTACATGACAATACTATGGCTCAGTGACCTGATTTTGTCAAGTTGAATTTCCTTATGATGTAAAAAAAGAAAGGATACTTAATTTCTCCCCACTCTTCTGTCCCACCCCCATTAGCCTGCCAACATCTATATTGGACAGAATTAACTTTGTAGCTCAATGATCTATTTCTGATAGATCAGAATGCCCCAAACATATCTATTCTCTCTCTCTCTCTCTCTGTTCTGATCTTCAAATGCCTACATCTCTAAAAAGGTACTTTGTCAAGGCTACTGGTTTAGAAAAAGGAGTAGAGCACATGGAAAGGAAAATAAGTCCATGAATCCCCTGACCCATTTCAGAAGGAATGGTTCTGCTTTTCAATTTCACGTATTAGACTTCTGTGCTAAATACTTCTATACTTTATCTATCTATTTAACATTTTGGTAGAAAAATGTTGGACAACTTCCCCAAAAATAGATTTCATCCTCACATAGTCCAATGGTTACCTTAATGTTACAGGTTATGAACTTGAGAGCCATAGAGATTAAAGATTTTATGAATAGAAAGGAGCAAGTTTGAGATTAAAAAATCTTGCAAGAATCATATTCCAGAATCTTGGTTCTTAAACAGGAAATGCTTAAAATATTGCTTGGAATGATATATATCCACAATTTATAGTCACCTTGATTTTTCTCAACTATGCCATATAGAGAATATTTTCTACTTTAATGAGGAAATAAAAAGTAAAAATTATTTCAATTAAAATTCAATAGAATAGGGGTTGGGGTGTGGCTCAGCAGTAGAGCACTTGTATAGCATGTGTGAGGCCCTGGGTTGGATCCTCAGCACCACATAAAAATAAACAAATAAAATAAATATATTTTTTCCAACTACAACTAAAAAATAAATATTAAAAACATCAGCAGAGGGGCTGGGGATGTGGCTCAAGAGGTAGCGCGCTCGCCTGGCATGCGTGCGGCCCGGGTTCGATCCTCAGCACCACATACAAACAAAGATATTGTGTTCGCCGAGAACTAAAAATAAATATTAAAAAAAAAATTCTCTCTCTCTCTCTCTCTCTCTCTCTCTCTCTAAAAAAAAAAAAAAACAGCAGAATAAATGACTAAATAGGCCTATCTGTACTTACTACTGCAAAACATGAATTAACAAAAATAATTCCTTTCATAATTTGTTATTAACTAAATTTTGATATTCAATAAAGTGTACATATTTGCCATGAAAAAATGGAACAAAAATTAGAGGAAAAATATAGTAAACTTAATTGTGTAATAAAAGCTAAATAAATTGATTAAAAATAAAACAAGATTAAATATATTAACAGGCAAATCCTAACAAATATGAAGAACAATTAATGTCTTCAAATTTATTTGAAAACCTGGAGTGTAAACTACTCAGCTCAGTTTACCATGTCAGTGTATGCTGACACCAAATCACATGTAGCAGTCTATACAGATTACATTACCTTTGGAATAACAAAAATAAAAGCCAGGAGTTTATGCGACCAGGGTTTATTTCTTGATCATGCTGAGAGTCCATTGAGAATTGGCTGGGGGTTCACTCTTAATGACAACAGATGGGATATTGTATAAATAGAGTACCTAAGCAATATTTAGGGCTAAGTAAAGTTCATATTTACTTAGAGAAGCAGTTTCATCTTGAAAAGAACATAGGGCATATTCAGGCAGAGTAACTACACAATAAGAATTATGTAAATTAACAGCATGTGTATAACAAAAGCAATAACCATTATAGAATAAAACCATAAAATAAAAAGACATTAAAGCTTTTAGATTAACTGTGGCAGACAAGGTAGTGAAAATAATTTGAAAGGGCAATGAAAATATTATGCTTTTGTGAACAGGGTTATTTTAAGTGTAGCTTTAGTGAATAATGTCAAATAATATTCAGGTATTTTTTATTTTAATTACTAAATAGTATTCCATTTTATTGAGATTATAATACATGTAAGAAGAAACAGAAAGTTCTATATCAAATAGTTTATCTGCTATTCCTTTTTCTGTGTAACTGTGGTGAAACTTTCCCTCAACTGTGATTTGGGAAGAAACTTAAGTGAATAAGAGCCTCACAATCTTGTCATTAGTAAGGAAAGCTATCTTAAAACCATTTATTTATCACCAGATACTTATTATTATGTTATACTTACTATTTTCCTACTGTCCCTTTTGGACTTAAATCACCTATATTCTACACCATCTTCTGACAACTCTCTCACACATACCAAGCCCATGGATACTTCATTTTTTGTGGTGGATCTTTTCGTATAGTAACCATGCTTGTTAAAAAATTATTATTTTTTTCATTTTCCTTTTCATTTTTGCAAAGAACAACAACAATAAAACAGAACAAAATTTAATATGTTGGAAATATAACAAATAAAACAGGGAAACATTTCATACCTATTAGCTTTTAAAGATCAAATTTGTGCACACTACAATATGTAAGTAATGAATTATTTTATCAATTCAAGTCTCACATCATCAATATAGAAAACCAGAAAAATACTGGACAAAGGTGATAATGAAAAAAAAAATAGTACTTTCATTTTCTAATGTCTTAGAATATCACATCCTTTTTTCATTATATATTGAAGTAAGTAATGCTTCATGTGTTATATATTGGCTGGATATAACTCCTGTATGATAGTAGATAGTTTAAGGAGTTTTTGAAGGACATTTAAGGCAATGCATTTTCATTAGTTTTCTATGAGTTCGTCACATTTTCACAAATACTTCATGTCAGCTACTGAATTTTACCTTAATGTTTGCAAATTCCATTTTATTCTCCCTCTACATTTAGATGAAATTGGTTTAGCAATTTCATTTACTTCTGTGATGCAAACATGAGATTGTCTTATTTTGGAATACATCTGGTCAATTAGCTGCTATATGGATAACTAAGCCAACTTTATTTAATTTTGGATTTCTGGGTAGATATATAATTGCTTGTCAGTGCCTTCAATTGACTTTCAAAAACTGTTTTTGAACTTGATATATTCATTTCAAGCCCTTAACTGGCCCTTCATAAGATCTACTATAATTGAAATATTATTGAATCTTATCATAGCATACATTTTTCTCTTTAGTTACATAAGCTAACCCACATGTGGCTATGATTAGTTTGATTATTTTTATTACTTTCATCTGCTTATCTCTAAGATTTATCTATTTTGTCTCACCTAATAATTGGGAAAAAAAGTGAATCTTTTTCCAACTAACACACATAATAATGTCTTAATTAGGTCAATAAAAAGTTTGAGAATTTCTAGAAACATTATTTTAAAACATTTAGAAATATAACTATGGTTTTAATATTTTTGAAAATAATAATACCTTGTCTTAATTGAAATTATAGAATTCATATACATTTGGCAACACATTTTTTGATATAAAAAATGTACATGTGTATCTTTTTATCTTCTGATTTTAAAGTCCTTCTTAGCTTTAAATCTTATTCTCTTTCCACTTTGAGAAATGCCTCAATTTCTAAGCTTGGGAAAGGGTATCATTTTTATTAAAAAAAAAAAAAAAAAAACTCCCCAAAGCCTAACCCTATCAAGGTACATCCCCTGTGTTTTCTATACCAATTCCTTCTAGGATGGGAAATTTATTTGTTTCATAAGATTATTTTGAAGTTAAAATGCCATTAAAATGTGAAAAAAGCATTCAGAATAGGGCCCACGACCTAAGTGTATATGAAATCATTCTCTGCTGTTGGTATTCAAAACTTCACATTGGCATTTTTCTCTAGTTGAAATAATGTTTCTGGGCTTTTTGCATGCTTGAAGCCTCATCTTCTAATTTGTTTTAGTACCACAAACTAGGTCCTTTTCAAATTGCCCATGTAAAGTATTTTTCCCCTTGGTCTCAATCCATTCTCTTTCTCACATATTCTCTTTCTCTTATGCTATTTTGTACCATTGTTTTCTCTATCGCTTCATATTTTTATCATTCATTTTATCTATCTGTTTTTTGATTGATGAATGTCAGTCTTCATAGTAATAATTTCAATAGAAATAGGATTCATGAAAACTTACCTGTCAGGTTCATTACTATAACTACAGCACATGAAGATTTTCCATAAAGACCTGTTAAGCTAAGAAATATCTAGCATCTCTCTTATGTGAAATATCAGTCCATTCATATTGGTCCCAACTTCGAGATTGACAGTATGAGTCTTGTATGGAATGCTCTTCAATGAAATTATACTGGTAAAATTTTTAAAGTTAAAGTACCATTAAATATCTGGAAATTGTTTTAAGGGCATGAGAATAAGGGACCACTAAGGAAAATCTGAAAGTATATAACACAATGGGAGTTTGTGGCATTCAAACCATGACCAGTTCCCTTCCCTGTCCTGTCTCATAGCTCAGCATGTTAGGAGCTCTACTCTAGACACAAAAGGACAAAACCTGGGCATCCCTCTTCCCTTGGATCCCACTCAAAAAATAGAGTAGCTCTTTGGGAAGTAGGGGCTGCATTCATTTCTCATACTACTCCATAGCCCCAATTTCAATTTGCAAAGCCAAAAATACTGGCATGTGTGACTGCAAAGACAGAGTATCACTTCCTCCACACAGACAAAGAGCCTAAATCAGGAGTAATGTGCTGTAAGTACTGGGAAGGAGGTGCCCCTGTCCCTGCTTATTTGTTTGGAAGAAGTACCACAAAGCAGAGCAAGCTAAGAAGATGAGAGAATACCATCTTCACCCAGCTAATGAGAGGTAGCTGCTGTCTTCTCCCATAATTCTGAGCATAAATTGGATTGTCTGATGGCAAGTAACTAAGAGGAGGGTAATCATTCCTTCAGAAGTAAATTATGTGTCAGCTAGTTTACTAGAGTACACAAGGCAAAAAACTAAAAATCCATGCCTGGGGGCAGAATAAACAACAAAGATTAGCCTCAAAATCCATCCCTGTAAAGGGACCAAAGTTTAATTGTATTAGACTGAGAGAGAATTTATCTGTCAAGTATTTAACAACAGAAATAGAGCAAATATTCAGATTAGTAGAAATTCAGAGTGATACCAAACAAGAGATACAAAGAGAGGCAGGGAAAGGGACAAAGAGAGTCCTGATAAAACCACTGTCATCCCAGAGTGACTGTGTGTGTATCTTAAGATGAACCTCCTAAGAAAGAACAGTAGTGACTTTACACTGTGGGGGATGTGGACAAGGCTAAAATTGTCTGGCCAGGTTACTAAACAATAATCAAGCAAACAACAATAAGCAAACCTTGGAGAAAATAGCAGGTAATCAGTGTCTAAAGTTACTATATTGCCTATATAGTCCTATGTTTACAAAAATTTACAATACATGCAAAGAAAGAAGTGTGACTCTTACATAGAAAAATATGCTGGCAACAGAAGTTGCCTATGAGAGGCCCTAGATGTTGGATTTAATAGAAAAATATTTCAAAGAAGGCCTTATAAACATGGGAGTTCATAACCCACTTGAATCAAAGTGTCAAATATGATATGCCAAGAAATTTGTAATGTTTTGAACAACCCACAATAAAAATTAAAAAAAAAAAAAAAATTCCACTTAAGCACAAAAAAAAAAAAAAAAAAAAAAAAAAAA
>NW_026000026.1:61958778-61970505 GCF_001458135.2 Marmota marmota marmota | reverse complement strand
AAAAAAAAAAAAAAAAAAAAAAAAAAAAAACTAAAGGAACCATGCATAAAAAGTAAAGATGCTCTGTGGGTAACATTTCATTGAATAGTTAATATCAATGAATAAATAGAAATTATAAAAATAAGGCAAATAGGAACACTAGAGTTGAAACATACAAGAACGAAATAAAAACAAAAATCACCCAAATAAATAAATATAAAATTTATACTAGCAAAAATTAGCAAGTGTTCTCAAGTTGTACAGACACTAGAAATTTCATACATTGTAGATTTCATAAAAATTAAAATGCTGTTGAAAGCAGTTTGGCAGCTCTTCTTTGGATGTTACATACAGTTATGGTGAGATTGGAAATTCCCCGAAAGGTATATTCATTACTATATTTTTGTAGAAATGAAAATGTATAAGCACAAAAACCTTGACACAAATATTCATGATGGTGCTACTCATGATTGCCAAGAAAGGAGAAATAATTCAAATGTATAATAACCAATGAAAAACCTGTAATTTGTTATGTATTCATGCTTCTAAATTATTTAATATGCCAGTAAAAATTTAAAACATCCTCAAATTCCTCTATTGCTCCTCAATATTCATTTCTAGCAGGACATGTTATTACTTCTTAAGTACCCTTTCTAAAAAATCATATTGAATGGCTTCACTTCTCTTTTCAACATAACTTCTCTAACTAGGCAGCTTTCTCTCCATTTCATCTTTATTTTCTAGTGGGCTGGGGTTGTGGCTCAATGGTAGAGCAATTGCCTAGCATGTGTGAGGCACTGGGTTCAATTCTCAGCACTGCATATAAATAAATAAATAAAGTCCATTGACAACTAAGAAGATATTACCAAAAAAAAAAAAAAATCATCTTCATTTTCTAACTTTCCTCTTCCTTTGGTTCTATTGTTAGCCTAGGTTCGAAATCTCCACCTTAACCCAGAGTCTTCCTTCTCTTTGTGATTTTATTCAGCTATCTATAGTGGTCTACTTATTCTTTATGTCCTTCTTCTCCTCTGGCCTTGTTGCCAGGCCCTTCATCAAATCTGGCACATACAGAATGGAATGAATAGCAGAAATACTGTAAAAGTGTCTTTTATGAAGTATACCATGTGCAATTGTATACATTGTTTATATTCCATCTCAGTTATGTTTCATTTTCCTTTGCCACCAAAATTTAGCTAATTTTTCTCATATGACTGTAGTTTTCACTAATTGAGATTCTGTATAACATGGATGAAAAAATGATATTTGGACTTTAAGAATTATCTCAAGCTGATTCTCTAATTGAAATTTGTAGAATCTTGAGTTAATGATAAAAGCATAATTTAAAAATTTAAAACTATCTGTGTATATGAAGGGAAGCTGAATAACCAATAACTTTGGTGCTTTAATTTTTATTTTTTTACTACTCTTTCAACAAATGTTTGATTTTTCAAAACTTCAAAGATTTTTTTAAGGAAGACCTTTTTAACGACCTTTTGCTTTTTTAAACAGAAAGGTACATCTTATAGAAAATAAATGGAACCATGGAATATTAAAGTTTGTTTTGAGAATTGAAGCTCCAGCATAGATTTAATTTCTTCATCTTATGTTATTCTGCAGAAGAAAATCATATTGTAACTAACTTGAGAGAGAAAGAGAGAGAGAAGGAAAGAAAGAAAAAGAGAGAGAGAAAGAAAGGAAGAAAGGAAGGAAATTTAACTTATGGAATACTTATTAACATGTATAAAATATGATGAAATGAAAAATAACTTGTTTATCTTACAATGATTAAATCATATCCAAAATTTTGGATAAACTATGGTGTTAAGCTAGATTTGTAATAATTTCCCAAATTTATTTAATATAAATAATTATGTAATTTTTAGATATATTAACATAAATTACATTCAATTCTTGTTTGTATAAGCTTTCTATGGTACGCAATGAATAATGAATGAGTTTCTCAACACTTTCAAATGTGAATGCTACAGCTATTCTCTGAACAGTTATAGGTGATTCTACTATCTCAGTGTATGAATCTTTTTGAAAAATATCGAATACAATTGAATATAAGACATAAATTATTGTGCTAAATAATTACAAATATTCCTGCCTTAGAATATGCGTTCAGTCACTAACAACTGATATTTATAAGTGCAAAACAAAAAGTATAATTTCAGGATGATATAATGTGGAGCCTCATGAAAAGGGTATATCAAATAAAAAGGTTTGCAGAGAAATAGCCCAACTCGTTTTTACCTAGCTCTTTTGCGTTGAAAAAGTTACTCTAGCTCTTGTCATTCTTTTTATCTATAAAATGAAGTTGCACAACATTATTTTTAAAGTTTTCTTTTAGTTCTTACATTATAATGTCTTGTGGTTTATTTGCAATAATTTTTAAAGTGAATACAAATTATTACAGTAAGCTAACAGTAAAATAAAGTATGGCAGGTAATTGTATTTATTTTCAGAATAGTTAAAATTTAAATATTTGGAATCCATTCTATTGATATAATACAGCCTAATTCATTTGCTGCTGAAATTCAATATAAAGGAATGTAAATATACAAAGAATAAGTTAACTAATCACCTGGTGTGACATAATGGATAGACATTGTAAATTCATTATGTTTTCAAAGGCTTCAATTGTCAGCCTCTTAGCAAATATAGGGACTATGATAAATCAGCCTAAGGGTAAGCCTTGATCTTGTCTACCATTGCAAATTAGCTTATCAACAACTCACACTAATATAGTAATGTCAGTGAAAAATAAATTGCAGTCTATGCATTAATTTTTATTAGGAAACAAAATTATA
This sequence comes from Marmota marmota marmota, assembly GCF_001458135.2. NCBI lineage: Eukaryota > Metazoa > Chordata > Mammalia > Rodentia > Sciuridae > Marmota > Marmota marmota. Next base: position 61,967,710 of record NW_026000026.1, on the reverse strand, counting down.
AGCTTTTTAATGCTGTCATCATGCTTGATTTTTAATGCCAAATGAAACAAACTTAAGGAATGTGTTATGAATGAATGAAAATGTAATGATTTGTGTGCTCATGTTTTGGGACTCACTTAGGTTTATCACCACACATAAATCCACTTTAACCTCACAATTTCAAAATTCATCTTTTAAAAAGTGAGTCAAAATAAAGCATGGTCACTCACAATTAATGCTCCTCTATTGTATACTTGAAATTTGCTAAGAGAGTAGATTCCATGTTTTCTCATCACATGGGGAAAAACAGGAAAGAAAACTAAAATGCTAGTTTTGTGAGGTGATGGATACTTCAATTGACTGTGGTAATCGTTTCATAATGTACAGGTTTATTCAAGTTGTACCTCTTAAATATATATACAACATGTCTCATTTGCACCTCAGAAACATTGAAAGAAAAAGAGGTTGAGATATGAGGGAGAATAGGAAAGCATTGGAAAGAATGGAACAAGAGGGAAAAAGTGAACAGTGTGAGTAAAATGTGTGAAGTGTATGTGTGTGCATGTGTGTGTACTGCACACATATAAGCACATTTTTATTTATATGTTTAAACTAAAGTGCAATATCAAGTCATTTTTAGATGATTAAAGTAGTCTCTCTGGACTGCAAGAAAAAGATTCTAGAGCTACAATCCCTGGAGAGGGTGGTTGTTTAATGATCACCTCAAGGGAAAGAAAAGCAAGGAAACTACATGAGCCATGTGCCATCACTGTGAATCCCAGTGATTCATGAAGAAAAATAGAGTCCTAGTCCCATAGATAACTGAAAAAAGGGAATTGGTCAGGATTGTTGAGATTAAAACCTGAGCTTGAGAGACCCTGGAGGTACTTGGCATTCGTATTTCTCAATAGAGAACATTTTGCCTGCATCTTTTTCTGAAAGAAACAGTAACGAGGATAGCAAATACTTTCATTAGACTGCTCACTGTGGTTTGCTATAGAGCATGTATAGTTGCTAACAACCTACTAATGTGTTCACTTAATCATAACACCAATTGTGTGAGAAACTGCTGTTACTGTTGTTATTATCATATTGTCCAAGAAACTGAGGCATGAACCAATTAAACAATTGCCTACAGTCACATAGCAGGAGCTAGAATGGAAACTCAGACATTTGGCTCCAGAGTCTTTCTCCTCCAACCTGTGCTATTTTGTTGTGGGAAGAATGTACCTTTGTTTATGCCAGTCTACATGCATTGTCTCTTCTTACCCAATGCAGGAGAATGGTTAAGTGACAAGGTTCTGTATATGAACTGCCTAGCTTTAAGTCTAAGTCTCCCTATTTATTTTCTGTATGCACATAGCACTGGAGGTCTCTTATGTGCTTAATTTCTCTATTATTTAAAATGAGAAAAGCATCATACTTTACAAGCTGGCATGAGAATTGAGTTATCTAGAGCCTGGAGTTCAAAATTGTTCAATGTGTATTTTATAGATGAGATAGGGCAACTTTAAGAAGAAAAAAATGCTGAAAGCTGCATTTCCTCAGAAATGGAGTGCAGTTATCAGGCAGATATGGCTTCATTGATGCTATTTAGGTCAGCTTTGCACATGCTAAAATTCCTGGCAGAAGAACTTAGAGGACAGAGAGTTTATTTGGGGCTCATGGTTTTAGACAACTCAGTCCACAGATTCCATTGTTCTAGGTCCAACATGAGGCAGCATACAATGGGGGAAGAGCCCTGCAAAGGAAAGCTCTTGGGCTCTTGGCAACAGGGAAACAGGAAGATGGAGAGCGATACAGACAGAGATGATAGGAATAGAAATAGAGATAGAGAGTGAGAGTGAGAGAAGGTACTGGGGTGAAGTTAAACCCTTCAAGGATATGCCCCCAGTGACCCACCTCCTCCAGACATGTCCCACCTGCCTGCAAGTACCACCTAGTCAGTTCATTTAAACTAGGGTGGACTAATTATGTTAAAGCTCTCATAATATAATCACTTCATCTCTGAATATTCCTACATCAATGGGGCCTCTTGGGGGACAGGACATATTCAAATCCTAGCAAGTGCCTTTTCAGGGCAGTACAGATGACCCAATCAAACAGATTAGATGAAAAATCAGAGGCTGAGGTTTTGAGTGGCTTGTTTAGCTTACAGAGAAAAAAACTGGGCCAACTCTTATCTTTTGACCCTCTTTCCTGTGTATTCTACTCATAATGTGACAGATGTTCACTGAGAATTTTTAAAAGTGAGAAAAAAAGTGAAATACCATTTGTAGATCTCAGTAGGTATTTTCAAAAGCTGTAGGGAGTATTACCTCCCTTCAAGAATTGAGAAAGAATGTCTGGGCTTGGTGGTACACACCTATAATCCTAGCAACTCTGGAAGCTGAGACAGGAGTTTGCATTTCTAGGGCAGCCTCAGGAATTTAGGGACGCCCTAAGCAATTTAGTGAGACCCTGTCTCAAAATACAAGTAAAAAGAGCTGGGGATGTAGCTCAGTGACAAAGTGACCGTAGGTTCAATCTCATAAAAAAAAAAATTGGAATTTTGTTTTTCTCCCAGGTTGAGGGAATATGGATCATAAAGATTGTGAGTCTCTAGAGAATAATCAATGCCCTGGAGATTGGAGAATGGCTGAAAAGAATATCAAAACAGACAGTCCTGTGGACAACCTAAGAAAGCTCCCAAGTCTCAAAAATCTAAAAATAAAATGAAGTTTCTAAATCCAAGAGTCTCTTCCTAAACAATAGTCTGATTTGGAGATGAAAACTGAGCTTTTACTGTGATCAGACTTCCTCAAATAATCCACACAGATCAATGGCTGCAAAGACCGCATTATCTTTTTTCCCTAGAGCATTTGGAAAATTTTCAGTCTGAGTAGTTACAAGAATAAATCTAGAGCTTTAGAGATGTGTTCTTTTACCACAATGAGGCATTTATTTATTTGTTTATTTATTTATGTATTTGCATAGAGAAGTTTAGCTGTTTAACTGTGGCACTTCTTTGTTATAATGATTTCATTTTTAAAAAATGTCTTTGTGGTGTGTGGCAGAGTGGGTTTCCCAAAAATAGCCACAAAGACCTTGCCAATCCCTCTCCACCCCATAAAGAGCTGGAGATTATTTCTACAAATCTTTGAGTCTGCTTTGACCAATAAAAGGGGTGATGCTGTGATAGTTTGTGCTTCCTGCCTCCTTGAAGTCATCTATACTAAATATTATGGCTTCCCTGAGAATATCACATTTTGAAAGACACAAAAACCCATGAAAAATAATATACTATGGAGACAGGGAGAAAGAGAATATGAAAGAACAATAGAACAAAAAGAATCACAGTGTCAGATGTATAAATTTGTTAAATAATATTATTACTTTCACAGCTTTTGGTGTTCTTCTGTGTTAGGACTTTCTAAGCAAAGATTGCTTGAGGTGGAGAAGATGGTAAATAGGAGCCTAAAGAAAGAGATCTTCAGAGAGAATAAGAGTTTATTCCCAAGGGTTATTCCTTTGCAGATCAATTTAACAGATCTACAAATCTTCTCCTGTTCCCTGAGAGGATTATATTTATATTCCAGAATGAAAAAGAAGGCTTTTTCTCTTCTCCTTCTCTCCCTCTCTCATCAGGAAGATGGGATTTATGAGCTCCAATAATTCACGTTTCTGGATTCACCTCTGGTTCAACATTCATCTGCCCCTCTTCAAGGGGCAGGGAGGAGATTGGGGCTTGATGAACTGGTGCTAAACCACTGTGTGAGTAAATAATCAGTATGTTCTCTGGTCTAGAAGTCTCATGTTGTCTACTGATGATCAATCAACAAACACCGACATAAAAATATCAGTCATTTTTGAAGTAGATCCTCAAGTCCCATTTGCCCCATCTGATACTCGCTCAAACACAAATTATCCAACGAAGTTACTCCGAAATTCCTGATACACACACACACACACACACACACACACACACAATCATTTGCAAGATGTGATGATTGTTTTAAATCCCTAAATTTGGGAGAGTGCTATACCTAAAAATAAATAATTGAAAAACCATAATTTATCTAAATACTACTTTCCCCCTCTAGCCTTATTGTCAGAATATTCCCTTTTACCTCTTATTTTAATATTTTGCATATTTTTGAATATTAATCCCCAGCCCTCCATTTATGAGTAATTTTGTACTGCAATGGATTACCCCATTTCAGTTCACCTATTTTATTTTCTGACTATATCCTAAATTGTTTTCCAAAATGTTTTTTGATATTTAAGTAAAATGACTCTTCTCCACCTCTTTATTTATATTCCACATCTTTCCTTTTTCTGTGTGTATGTGTACATGTTCATATGTATGAATGCATGTTTATATACTCATTTATTCACATATTTATTTATGAGTGTATTTGCTTACTTATTATAGAGTAATACATGTATTTTACCATTCCCAAGTGAATGTGATACAAAGTGCAAAAGAGATTATACACAGTATTTTGACAAATATTTTTGAATTCAGGGTGTAAACAAGGCCATCCATTTGTGTAGTGAAACTAGATTCACATTTTTATATATATATAAATTATGGTTGTGTATGTGATCTACTAATACAACCCCTCCCACCCAATAATTAGAATATCAATTTCTATCTACATATTTTTTCAGTACTGTGGATAAAACCCAGGTATATTCTACCACTAAGTTATATCCCTTAGCCTTTTAAAAAATTATATACATGTATATATACATACACGTATGTGTGAACATCTTTGTACATGTATATTCACAAATATGTTCTCTCACATATGTGCAAACCAACCCTAACTCAACTTTTCCTCTTATAGGGAAGTCATTGGTTTTGAAGTAATATTATTGGCACTGACATACCAATTGAAATGTGTGTGTGTGTGTGTGTATTTTGGTAGGGGTTATTAAACCCATGGATGTTACACTATAACTCAGCCATTTATTTATATTTATTTTTAATTTTTAAATTTTCAGACAGGTTCTCATTAAGTTGCCTAGGCTAGCCTTGATCTTGCAATCCTCCTGCCTTAGACTCCCAAATTCTGGGATTACAGGCATGTGCCACTATGCCCATCAGTTGCCTTCTTTTCCACATATGGCATCCGTATTATCTTGTTTGTTTTACCACTATTACATTCTTACAAAACTATTCCACTAGGGAAATTAATTGCACATGTTAAAAATGAAAAATTGTTTCCTTTATCAACAAGTTTAACAATATTTTTATTCTTGTTTTGACTCTGCTTGTCTCAGTTTCTTCACCTAAAAACAAAGAAGAAGATTAACACAGGAAAGAATTTCTCTTGTCCATGAATTCCCTTCCTGAGAGTGGGTTGATAGAAAAATGGAATGAACACAAATTGTCAGTGATAGAAAAATGGAATGAACACAAATTGTCAGTAGACATGCATTCCTGAGAAAAGTGAGAAAGAAGAAATAAGTGGAGAAGGCCAGAAAGGTATGAGTGTAAGAATGATTTATTTATTTATTTATTTATTTAAACCATAAATATCAACCTAGAACTAACTTGGGACAGATTAATTCTAAAAAAAGGAAACATACCAATCAACAAACTAAGATCTCTTGACCGGAATCCAACAATTTGCTTTAGTGAATAAAAATTATATACATGCCTGATGATCATCCCAGTTTTTAAGGGATAATTTAAAATAAAGATATCTATTCTACTAGTATGCATAACTTAAAAAAAAGCAAGTAGAAGTTTCTTAAAGATAGGTATTTTGAGTAGAGGAGGTAAGAAATTTAAATTGGCAAGCATATTACAATGTGGGAATAACACTTCTCAGATGTTCAGAGCCTTAGATTCATGGTCCCATGAGCTTTATGGCTGATGATATATTGCTGAAATTTAATGCAAAATTGTGTGAGCATGTGTCATTATTCTGGAAAGAGGAAGAGAAACTTTCTATGTCTTTCATCAGATTCTCAATAGTCTGACTTGAAAACAGAGACTCCACAAATTTCTTCAAAATAACTTGTAAAGCATAAATATGGAAAGCTTGGAAAGAAGCTTTATAAAATGACCATATACCATTTTATCACCATTTCTTAATGCTAAAAAGAAAAACACAACTCTAAATCATAAACTTACTTTAATAGCATCTTTTATATAAACAACCTCCCCCCCCCCTTTTTTTGTCACTAAATAAACACCCTGGGAGTCACAAACCAACCCTAAGTGAACTTTGCCTCTTCTAGGGAAGTTAAGGTTTTGATTTTGATTTAATATTATTGGCACTGCCATACCAGTTGAAAGAGTGAAAGAAAAAAGTCCCATGGAGTGGCAATGGTGCTCCTCAGATAAAAGTGTTGATTTATTATGGAGAGACAGGATCTTGGAAAGAATATATCTATATTTCGTGAGACAGGGATGTGGTATTGAATTTTGTTGACAACATCTACTATCAGTTATTGCTAAAGTAAAAGAAAAAGTGATGCTGGAAATTTTTAAAAGAAAATTTTATTTTTGGTAAAAACACGAATAGCAATTTCAATGATTATGTGGTCATGTTTAATGCTAGGATGCTTTGAAACAAATTTTCTCTGTAAAAACTACTGAATTATTTTTAACAAGTGATGAATAAATTCAAATTTGAGTTATTGGTCTCCCTGCTACACACACAAAGAAATTAGTTTTTCATGTATAGCTACACTCATGCTTTTTGTAAAGCATATACTTTGTGCTTAGATTAAATAGTTAATATATTTTCAGTAAAGACACTGATCCCAGTAACAGCCAGGCAACCCAGTATTTAGTATAGAGAATTACTTGCATATCCTAATAAGGCCATGGTTGGCTTAATATATCTCCTGCAGGCTAAACAGTACAAAGCCACCTGGGAACAGAGAATTCTAAGACTTTATTCCTTGATTGGAACAAATAGATAATTTGCCTTATCTGCTCTTTGTGTAGGGGTGGGGGGAGAGAAAGAGAATGAGAGAGAGAGAGAGAGAGAGAGAGAGAGAGAGAACAAATTTTGCTTGTGGAAATATTACATTTACCTCATTTTCTTTCATGAGTTTAGAACGAAACCAAAGTTGTTTAGCTTGTAATGTTTTCTTGTAAAGTAATATTATTACTCTATCAGCACTCAGTGGGCAAACATATTTTTCAACATTCCTCTTTTAATTAACTTGTCTTACAAACAAAGGCTACCAGATGAACACAATTTATCCACAGCATGTATTTTCAGCTAGAAGGCAGATAATTATTGCTCACTGCAGAAATAATGTTCTCCTTCTTGCTCATGTATAACAAACTTCAAATGTCATTTTACAGCGATAAAGATTACATAGCACAGGGCTGTCTTAAGAGAAGACAATTACCCAGAGGAACTTCTCATTAACCTGAAGGTCAGGGGTGAGACATGATCACCAGCTCCAGCTAAAACAGACCTAAATTGCCCTACTCTAAATGTGATGTCCTCATAATCACAAAGGTGGGGACAGTAAAGACTGAACAGTTATTGTGATACATTTCTAAGGGAATTATACATTGTGGAAAGTTGCTTGGTATCTACAACCTTGCCACCTATGTTTGGGGATTAGAACACATTGTGTGAAATAAAGAGGCCCTGGGAAGGAATTGCCTTCTTTAATAAGCTAGTGTCAGCTTGGCAACATTTAAATATATTGTTTCAATTAATCACAGCAATTGCAAAGTGATTCTTAAGCATTAAGAGAAAATTGTGCTTTCAAACAGAATGCCTCAAGTCTGCCAACCACGCTCAGCTGCACGCTGGCATTTCAGTGATGTATATGATAGCAGAAAGCACTAGAGAAAATCATGCTTACTCATTTTTAAGCTGTAAATTAATTTCCTAAGCTGTGAAGCTCTTAAACCTCTTTTGCAAAGCTAGGTCACTGTTTCCTTAAACTAATAATCTAACTTTCCCCTAAAGTATAGAAGTTTATTCTTGTTTGTATTAAGTCCTACCCAGATAAGCAAAACAAAACAAAACAAAACAAAATAAATCTGCTTCTTTAATTCTAATACTTCATACATTTTAAGGCAAATAATAATTTTTAGTAATAGCTTTCAAAAGAGAATAGAAAAGGAGAAAGAAGAAAAAACTATAAAATAATACTTATTGATTTGATTTGCATTTTGCTGAAAGTATATTGTCAAAAAGCAGTCCAGCCAGAGAAGTTTCTAAAAAATGCCAGTGCAAGTGTTGCCATGTTATCTGTGAGAGTGTTACATATCAATGTAACAAGAAGACAGCTCAGGGGTAGCAGGTCACACCATCTGCTAGCCAGAATAAAGGTCACATAGGGAGATGTGGATTGATTGATTTAATTTACAATAGAAACAAAGTATCCTTTGAGATAACAATAAAAACACAAAAAGAAAATCAGGAAGTTGTTTAGCACATCATGGAAAAGGTTAATCTTTCTGGCTTAAGAGAGGCAGAGGGGCTGGGGGGGGGCAGAGAATAGACTCTGGTTAATGTGAAATTGGCAGCTATCTGGCTGGGAAAGGAAATTAGAAGAAGTCTGAAAATTGGCTTTGGGCCTAAGGTTTTTCTCAATGGCAGTTCACTTCTCAGGGTTGGAGTTTTTTTCATTCCATCGCATAATACAACTATTAGGGAAAGCATCTAAAAATGAGATTTTAGAGAATATTTGTTTGGTTATATTCATGTGCAGAGAGGGTTTAGTTGAACAAGGAACACACTGGCTAAATATAAACACTCTTAATAAACCACAAAGAAATTGATAAGCAGTGGGGATACTTTATCCTGAAGTGTCCTAAGAATAAAAAAGAATTAGGGCAGGAGAAGGAATAAACTGAAGCACAACCTGGTCAATTGTTCCTAGTTTCAGAAAATATTCCAGAATCAAAGACATCAGACATCAAAGACACCAGTCCTTGTTTTTTTCTTTCTTTCTTTCTTTTTTTTTTTTTTTTTTTTTA
>NW_026000026.1:61950371-61958268 GCF_001458135.2 Marmota marmota marmota | reverse complement strand
CTGCGCCCCCCCCCCCCCCCTTCTTTCTTATGGAAATTGTTGTTATTTTTGTGAAACAGGATAGGAGGAATCCAAAATTCACATAGTATGTAGTATACTATTAATGCACTGTGTCACTAAACAGAGGTCAATACCTCTGTTCTTAACCCCCAAATTATCTATTAACACATTCAGTAAATATTTGAGAAGAGCAGGGAACTAGTATGGATTTCCATTTCCACTAAACACATGCTGGGAGAGGTATATTCAATTTAACAAATGATATATTTGTTCATCTTCTATCCTGAAGAGGAAAAAGACTTTGGGAAACGTAGTTAACTTCTGGCAGCAGTGTATCATAGCAATAAAGCTCAGGGAAAGTTTCTTTCACATAATGAAGAAAAGCATATCAAACTCTAGTCATATCAAGTACATCATCTCATGTTGCCTTGGAAGACAATCCAGGAAACATGCAAAAACATTAAGGAGCTGCAAAAATGAGTGCTTAAAAATAAAAAATCAACAGCATGCCAGATGCCAGATGCAGTAGTGTACACATGAAATTCCACCAATTTGGAAGGCTGAGACAGTAGGATTGCAAGTTCAATCCCTACCTTGACAGCTCAGTGAGACACAACTTAAAGTATAAAATAAAAAGGGATGGGGATGTAGCTGAGTGGTAGAGCACTCCTGAGTTCAATTCTCAATTAACCACCCCCAATCAATAGCATTTAGAGAACAGCTGGGTCAAATATAAATTGAGCATGTCAAGGAAGCTTTCAAAGAAGCTGGGATTATGATCAAAATCCTGATAAATGGGTACAGCTTTAAAATTTAAACTGCGAAAGGAATGTAAATATTCATATCCAAAAAGGTATATATTATTTTGTGTAATATTATTAAAAAATAGTATAAATGTAGACTCTGTCTCTTCAGTTTCCTGTGTTTCTACTTATGGTTTTAATGATCTTCATAATGTTTATAAAAGATTCTATATTATTTAAAAAGAAAAACTAGGTCAGTTGTATGCAAACTATAAGAGCAAATAAAATATAAAAAGCAGACATTACAACTTATACAACAAAAATACCAGGGATCATGAGGGGGATCATTAATAGCTGTATATCTACAAATTTGGTAACTTTGAAAAAATGTTAAATACATAAAAACCAAACTGAATAATGGTGAAGAAAAAACTTGAATAGACAAATAACTAGTAATAAGATTGAATCAGTAATGAAAATCCTCTCACCATTGGAAGTCCATGAACAGATAGCATCACTGCTGAATTCTACCAAGTATTTAGAGAAGAACTAATGGTAATTCTATTTTTTTATGAGAGAGAGAGAGAGTGGGGAGGAAGGAATTCTTCCTATTCATCCTATAAGGCCAGGAATAGACTGACCCCCAAATCCAGACAAAACTATAACAAAATGTATAGACCAATGTATTCAATTAATATAGATGCTAAAATTATCAATAAAATACTGCTTAACTGAATGGAATAGCACATTCAAGAGATTTTTAATCATGATTGAGTGGGACTCATTCCAGGAATGGAAAGATGACTTAACATATGCAAATCAATAAATGTGAAACACCAGATGAACAAAATGAAAGAAAAACCTTATGATTATCTCAATAGATATATAAAAGCATTTGATAAAATTCAATATCTCTTCATGATAAAAATGTTGAACAAATGAAATGAATGTATTTAACATAATAAAGAAGATTAATAATTAACTGCTAATATTATACTAATGTAGAAAAAAGTTGAAAGACTTCTAAGATCAGGAAAAAGGCAAGGATGCCCACTTCCATCACTTTTATTGAACATAGATAGTACTTAAAGTCATAGCCAGAGTACTTCTGGCAAGAAGTAATAGGGATCCAAATGTAAAAAGATGAAGAAAAAATTTTGTAGTTTGAAGATGACATGATTTTATGTGTGGAATACTCCAAAGATCACCAAAAAACAATCAGAACTAATAAATGAATTCAGGTACATTTTTTGCAAGGTACATTCAACATACAGAAATTAATAGAATGTTTACATGTCAATGGAGAGCTCTCTGAAATAGAAATCAAGAAATTTACAATAGCTACCAAAAAAAAAAAATCTATAAGTAAGTTTAACTGAAGAGGCAAAAGACCTCTACAATGAAAATTATAAAACATTGATGAAAGAAATTGAACGGGACACAAAAAAAGTAGAATAACATCCTATGTTCATGGATTGGAAAGATTTATTAATAGTGTTAAATATCCAAACTACGCAAAGAAATTTAAATTTTAAATTCCTATTAAAACACCAATGGTATTTTTTTCACAACTGGACTCCCCCCCCCACACACACAAAAAAAAAAAAACAACCCACAAAACAAAAAAGAGAAACAAAAAATCCTAAGTAGCCAATCACCTTGAGGAAAAAAAAAAAATAGCTAGAGCTATTGCAGTACCTGACTTCAAAACATGTTACAAAATTGTTGTAATGAAAGCAGCATGGTAGTGTCATGAAAACAGACATAAGATCAATAGATCAGAATAGAGAGCTGAAAGTCATCCCATGCTTTTAAAGCCTACTGAGTTTTGGCAAAGGTGATAAGAACACAGATTGGAACTAGAACAGTATTTATGATAAATAGTGTTAAGAACATTGAATTTCCACACATAGCAGAATAAAAGTAGATTTCTATCTGCCACCAATTGCAAACAAATTAAATCAAAATGGGTTAAAAATTTAAATGTGAGACCCTAAAAGTGTGAAAACACTAGAAAAAAAACATGGGGAAAACACTTAGTTATATTAAAACAGGCAAACAATTTTTGGACAAGACTCCAAAAGTACAGAAAATAAGAGTATAAGAAAGCAAGTGAGATTACAATCAAATAATAAGCTTCTACATGCCAAAGACAACAGAATGAAGAGACAGCTTTCACAGCAGGAAAAAATATCCACAAACTATACCTCTAACAAGAGGGTGATATCCACAACAAATAACCTAATTAAAAGTGGCAATAGACCTAAATAGACGTATCTCAAAGGACATATAAATGACCAATAGGCATACAAAAATAATGTGCAAAATCACCAACCACAAAAAGAATGCAAACCAAAATCACAATGAGATGTTATCTCATCCCAGTAAGAATGGGTATTATGACAAAAATTAAAGATAACAAGTCGTTGTGAGGATGTAGAGGAACCCTTTCTTGTGGTTGGTGGGAGTGTGCATTACTGTAGCCATTATGGAAAATGTATGGACATTCTGTGAAAATTTAAAAATAGAACTACTATATGATCTAGTAATCCCATTCCTGGGTATATATCTATAGGAAAGGAAATCATTATGTTGGAGGGACAATGATGGAAGGATGGAAGTCCAGCTTCTGGGTTTATAGTTGTATACCACTAGAGCAAGCTCTGACATTATTATTATTATTATTATTATTATTATTATTATTATTATTATTTTCTTATCAAAGTCCATTTTCAAGATTGTGGAGCCCACAAATCTGGAGAATTGTCTTATTGCTACCAAGAGCTTAGCACAGTGCTAAGGAAATTATAGTTTATGGAAAAAATATTTGCTAACAATTCCAAGGATAACATAGTGTATTTGAAAGAAAAGGTAAATATGATAAAATAGAGAGTTGATTCCATGTTACCTAGAAAAATCCTATTTGGTTACTTAGAAAAAAGCCTCCATTAAACAAAACCAGAGAAGTTAAAAAAAGAAGTCTTAATATGAAGGTAAAAAAAAAAGCCAAGATTACCTAAGAGCCATCCTTAAAACAATTCACTGGCAATGGTTAGTGAGTGAGTAAAATTCAGGACTGGCATCAAGGATAGAGCAAATCCTAAAACTGTAGGTTTGAAGTTTTGCCCTCACCAGCTGCTCAAATGATGTTGAGAAAGTCATTCAGCTTCACTGACCTTATTTATTTATTTACTTACTTATTTATTTATGTTTGGTGCTAGGCTTTGAACCCAGGGGCACTTAACCATTGAGCCACACCTCCACCCCTTTTTATGTTTTATTTTGAGACAATGTCTTGCTAAATTGCTTAGGCCTTCATTAAGTTGCTGAAGTTGGCCTTCAACTTGTGATCCTCCTGCCTAGCCTCCTGAGCTTCTGGGTTTCTAGTTGTGTACCACTAGAGCAAGCACTGACGACATCATCATCATCATCATCATCATCATCATCATCATCATTATCATTATTACTTTCTTAGTAAGTAGAAGGGTTGTGTGAAGAGGACTCAAATATACTTAGTCCTAACAGGGTGGTAATGAGAGTGGTGATATTTGGGGTTAGTGTATGGATAGAAACATCACACTTGGATCATGATTTTTAAGATGATGTTATCTATTACCTTTGAAATACTGAGTGCCTAACCAGTGTTAGCAATTTTCAACAGATCTGACATTTAGACCTTCAAAAATTTAGCACAATGAGAGTCAGCAGGCCTGCATACAAGAGAAAGTTCTGTTTGTCCAGGATGTGGTAGAAATTCTAGCTGTATATTTCATGACTTCACTGATTTCCTTAAATACCACATTAAAATTAGTCAGCTTGAAAGCTCTGTTTGAACATGTGCAATACCATAAGATTTGAATAACAACTAAAATGACATACTTTTGAATCATAGAATTCAAAACTTTTAATAATTATTGAATTGGATGTTTTCTTAGATAAGTAATAAAAACATTTTAAAAACTGTATTAAAAGACTCTAGTGTTTGTGGTGCAGAGAAATATTATCTCTGTAGCAAAGAATGATGTCTCTCTTTTCCTTTGGGCTCTGAAGATAGTCCCCAGTTGGAAACCACATTAATCATCATGAGATTTCTTAAAATTTACTTTTCACTTCCTTTCTCTTTTCAGTGTAGCTTGAATAATTTCTAAATTTTCAATGGCAATTATCTTAGTGTTTCAGTTTGTAATCTTGATTTACATGAATTATTCCTGAAACTGATCAAACCTTTTGCTGGAAGATAGTTATACCCTGAAGGACCATTTTACTCAGTTTATCTGCATTTATGCATATCATTTGAAAACTATGAGCTAACTTTTCAGTAATCTATATACTAATTGAACATTATAATTTGGTAAACAACTTGGAATATCCCAGACAGAAAAACCTCAAGTCAAAAATGTTTAAGTGCCCCATATACTTCTAAGGATCCTTACTAGTTATTCTGACAGGTCATTATCTGTTTGGTAAAACTTCCCAAACAACTCATTAATATTTAAATAGCTATCCGAATTATAAACTTCAAACAGCAGAATCCAAATGTCATTTATGCATAATTCAAAAGAACTTTGTAGAAAACAATCTTTGGATTGCAATTGCTCTCTAACCCACCTCTTGAATTTCTACATGAGAATTCAATGCCAATGCAATTCAAATCAATTCCTTCATGGTTGATGTTAAAACTTCCTTTATAAGGATGGTATGGCAGAAACAAAACTGTGAATTCAAACAAGGGGGGCACTGCTGAAGGTGAGAATTGTTTTCTGTGGAAAAGTCACAAATTTTTTACAGTGTTTGATGGTTCCCACATTATAGGTATAGTCAAGTTCTTAGTAGAGTTGTATCTTTAAATCTTTTCAAATTATTTAAAATAAATTCTCTGTTAAAGTTGATGCAGTTCACTATTAAATTTTAATATAATTTTTTATGATTAGAATTAATTTGACACCTACCCAGTAAATTTGTTGAGCTATCACTGACCCTAATATACCTGTAAAAAGAAAATTATAATAGATCTGCACTGATAACCTCTCTACATCTCTCATTAATATAACAAGCATTATTTTGCCTTCAAGCTTAAAGAATGTCTATCGTAAGATTGCAGCATAGAGTTTATTCATGTGTAGTCAAAATATTATCATATCAACCTCAACATAAAAGAAAAATATATCCTCATGATATTATCAAAATGACTTTTTCTCTGACAAAGCATAGTTGTCTCTAAAGATGGATTATGAAACCAGACAAGGTATGTAGTTGAACTCTTTGGAATTATAGACTGTATTCCATATGAATCTTGAATGGAGTCACTATGATTAATGTTACCTCGATGAATACAAAGTGAATGAATAATTACCTTCCACTTATTTTAAAGTATTACCTTCAGTATATAATTCACATATGAGTTACACTCAATTCACAGTAATGTAAAGAACTTAGTTTAAGCTAACCAAAGAAGGAAAGTCAGAGTTGAAAGTATCTTGGAGTGTTGATCTTTTCACACATATGGTAAAAACTATCTGTAGTATGAATTCACATATGGTAGGTCTTTGAGTGAATTTTATTTCCCTAAGGAAAGGGTGGTTTCCTATGAGATAAAAGGAAGAAGCTCCTATATTATGCTTATTTGAAAAGTGGCTTTGTGAAATTTAAATACATAATGTATACCATATACTTAAGATTTCTGTTGCCCAGCAGTCTGCAAGCATGAACACAAGTTAACAATATTCTCTAACCTCAGCGGTCACTTCAGAAAACTTGCTGTACAAAGCAAAAAAATATGGATGACTCAGCATTATCTGTCAACATGACTCACAAAGCAAATCAAACTGCCGAGCCTATAGAGAAATCATATACATGCTATTTAATTTCCAGTATTTAAATGAACTTGGGATATTTGCTAACCTCCAAATTTATAAGCTTGTAAAGTCTTGAGAAAATCTCAAAATATTGGTACACTTTAGATTTTAAATATATATAATCAATACTTAATTCATTATTTTCAGTTGCCTTGATATTTATTACTTATATTTTGCATATGAACATTTTGGAGGAATAAGTAAAGTTGCAATAATAAGGCTGAGCATACTTCCGTACAAAGACATGTATACTCATAAAAGTACACACAGTAGTTTAGGGGAAAGATATTATGTCAGTGGATAATGCACATAATACCTTGCAAAAAGGCATTATGTTATCAGAATTTATTGATAACAGTCATAAATATTGAACTAATAGAGTGTAAGAAACAAGTAGTTTAAATATTAATGAACAAGTGAAGCATAGATTAAAAAAACTCAAATGTATGGAAGCTAATATAATTTTCCATGATATACCACAATCATGCAATGAAAAGGAAAAAAAAAATGATTAACCTCTGAAATAGGAAACATCAAGCTGCAAAATGTACATTTAGTTCTGTAAATTAACTAAAGCTTCAAGACCCATTACCTGGGAAAAATGAACTAGGTCTAAAAGCAACTGAGCTGTAGGCAATTAATAATGTTAATGACAATAAAACATAAAGCTCAGTACATGGATAATTAATTTGTTAAGTTTATTAATGATATTTCTAATTTGATACAACACAAACAATTGTCAAAAGGGTATATATAAATTAAAGACTAGTAAAATGTTGATGAACTTTGTATTCTACATCAGATTTAATAAAGTGTGATAATGATAAAGAAATAGGAGTCTTTCACTGAATATAATAGTTTATAGTTCCAAATATATTATGAAGTTCTGGATTTGATTTTTTTTATTCATCAATAAGATTATTTGATGGCAAGATGATATTCTCTGATGAGACGTACAGAATAATTAATTATTAGATCTGAAAGGATCTTTGCTGTCATATTTGCTGCCCTATTTCTTCCATATGTAGGAGCAAGAATATAGCTGAGAGTAGTTCAGAAATATAAACTGAAGGGTGACAGATCTGGGTTCAAAACTGTTTTATACCATGATGAGGGACAGTTTTTAGTAAGCTTTACTTATTTACTGTTACACTGCTCAACTTCACCAATCTTAAGGATGGTGGGTAAATGAATCTATCAAATCATTCAGCTTGTATTTACTGCTAGTACATTTTGGACACTATACTAGGAGCAGGCATACCAGTGAGCCAGAAAGTGCAGCAACTACCCCCCCCCCCC